>NC_057804.1:547546178-547876416 GCF_018294505.1 Triticum aestivum
TCTAGCTCGCCGCTCGAGCTCCGCTGCTGCGGTGCCCCCGCCGCTCGCTGGCATCCCTCGTCGCCCAGTGCCCGATCCCGTCCACGCCGAGCTCCGGCCCTCGCCGCCCCACGCCGGAGCCCTGAGCTCCGCCGGGGAGCTCCTGCTCTAGCTCCGGCTCCCGCCGCCGTCCGGGGCGCGCTCGCCGCCGCCCTCGCTGTCCGGCGGCGGATCCGGGCGGACTCGACCTCCCCGACGCCTCTCCGGTCTCCTTCCTCAACTCCGGCGAACCCCGGCGAACCTCGTTCTTCGTGCCTCGGATCTGGATCTGGAAGAAGAGGTTGACCCTGAAATTTTGCCTGTCCCGAATTTATTTACATTATCATGCCATGTTCATCGCATCATAACTCCATGCATACTGCTCCGTTTCGTGCGTGTAATATGTCCAATTGTTCGTCTCAGCGAGTTATTCATTTCATTCCATTGCATCATGTTCACTTGGGTCCATCTTGATGCCTGAATCATCGTTGCAAGAGTGCTAGTGGATGTTGTCTGCTGTCTGTTAACAGAACATGCTCATTTGTCATTTTTGCCATGATTGATGTGTGCATCCTATGAGGTTGATGTCTACATGTGTTCTGAACTATGCCATGTCATATTTACAGTTGTGTATGCCATGTATTTTTGTGATAAATGTGGTGACTAGCACAAGCATGCAAACTAGGCTTCGTGATGTTGCTATTTTAGTCCCTGTTCTGCTGTTATTTTTATGCCATGTAAACTTGATGCTACAGAGAGATCCAAGCATATTTTGAGATACTTCAGTAAGGATGTTTTTAACATTTGGTTATTTTCTATCCATTCATGCCCCTGGTTGCAATTATGGAGTAGTCTAGCATGTCATTTTCGTGCTCTACTTTTGCTACAAAATGTTTCCTGGCAGATTGTTTACATGTTATTCAATTTTGCCAAGGTTGTTGTACTTGGTCCTTGAATGCTATGAACTTGTTCTTTCCTTGGTTGGTTTCATAAACATGTCTTCTTGCTGATGCTATGATTATCTTGTCATGCAATGACTTGTGGTGAGTGAATCAACATTGTTAAGTAGGGTACTTGCTATTACTGTTTTGCTAGGCTGAATCTGTTATTTTGTGATGCTATGTAAACCTGCTGCTACAAGTCATTCTATGCATAATCTGGAGATGTTCACTAAGGGTGTTTTGTTCTACATTTCATGCTCTATCCATCCATGCCCCTGGTTGCATTTATAGCTTGCTGTAACTTGTTGTAATCTTGCTCCAATGTTGCTAAACAATGTTGTTCTCAGCCTGTTAACATTAAGTTCATTTGTTGCCATGATTGTTGTTAGTGCTCCATGCACCCTATGGACTTTCTCTTGCCATGCTTAGCTTCATAAACATGTCTTTGTACTGTTGGTTGCCTTGCCATGCCATGTAATGCTCTGTGGTGAGTGGTACAAGCTCATCTACATGCCTACTTATCGTTGTTCCTGCCAGGTTGGAATCTGTCATATAACTTGCCATGTTTACAAGAGTGCCATCATATTTCCTGATCCTTTTTGGCTCATGGTCAGTAAGGGACTTTTGTTCCATGCATTTAGTAGTTTCATGCCATGCCTTTGTTTGCCATGATAAGTTCCTGTAACATGTTGCTTGATAGCTCTAAACATTGCAACCTGATGTTATTTTCTGCAAAGTCTGGACTGTTATTATTTGCAACCTTGCCATATGTGTTTGAGCATGTTCTAGTTATTTCTAGAGATACCTTAGTGTTCATGTTTTGTAATGCTTTACCTGTACATCATGTCCATGCCTTTTGTTTTGGTGCTTGCAAGATGCCTAGTTGCTGTTTTGGACAGATTGTTGCTATAACTTGTATAGAGTGTATGTGTTGAACCGTTGCTCCGTTTTGAGTGTGCTCTATATGAAACTTGCTTGATTTTTCATGTAGCTTCATATTATCATGTTGCATCCTTGTTTTGAGGTGTTTGATTGATGTTTGGGTGCATTTTGCATCAATGCCATGTTTAACTTGTTTTGCTCATATCTTCTAGGCCATAGCTCTGAATCTAATGAACTTTATATGTAACTTGACCAGAATCTCGTGTAGATCATCATTGTGCATCTTAACTTGCTGTTTAACAACTTGAACATAATGTTTATACAGATCTGTACCAATTTCGAAATTTGCATATGAGGACTTACCGGAATTGTTATATGTTGTTCCCGGCCTCATTTAAACTTGCCTTGATGTGTTGCTCTTGTTTGCATGATCTCTTGCCATGAGTAGCTTCATGTAGCTTTATCATGCATCATGCTTGTTGGGCATCATGTCTTGTCTATGTGTGGTGTGTTTACCATGTTGTGTGCTTCTTCTTGTTAGTTCCTGTTTCGTTGCGATCATGAGGATTCGTTCGTCTACGCTTGGTTCGTCTTCGTGGCTTCATCTTCTTCATGGACTCGTTCTTCTTCCTAGCGGGATTTCAGGCAAGATGACTGCTACCCTGGATCTCATTACTATCATTGCTATGCTAGTTGCTTCATTCTATCGCTATGCTGCGTTATCTATCTTTTGCCCATCAAGCCTCCCAAATTGCCATGAACCTCTAACCTTTGACACCCGTCCTAGCAAACCATTGCTTGGCTATGTTACCGCTTTGCTCATCCCTCTTATAGCGTTGCTAGTTGCAGGTGAAGTTAAAAATTGCTCCATGGTGGACAGGATTTTGTTGGGATATCACAATATCTCTTATTTAATTAATGCATCTATATACTTGGTAAAGGGTGGAAGACTCGGCCTTATGCCTGGTGTTTTGTTCCACTCTTGCCACCCTAGTTTCCGTCATACCGGTGTTATGTTCCCGGGTTTTGTGTTCCTTACGCGGTTGGGTGATTTATGGGACCCCCTTGACAGTTCGATTTGAATAAAACTCCTCCAGCAAGGCCCAACCTTGGTTTTACCATTTGCCTCACCACCACCTATATTTCCCTTGGGAGTAATTAACCCAAGGGTCATCTTATTTTAGCACCCTGGGCCAATGCTTGTCTAAGTGTTGGTCCAAACTAGAGCACCGTGCGGGGCCATCCCTTGGTAACTTGGGTTACGTCGGTTCCTGTATGCTTTGCTCATCTGGTGTGCCCTGAGAATGAGATATGTGCAGCTCCTATCGGGATTTGTCGGCACAGCGGGCAGTCTTGCTGGTCTTGTTTTACCATTGTCAAAATGTCTTGTAAACCGGGATTCCGAGTCTGATCGGGTCTTCCTGGGAGAAGGTATATCCTTCGTTGATCGCGAGAGCTTGTCATGGGCTAAGTTAGGACACCCTTGCAGGGTATAATGTTGCGAAAGTCGTGCCTGCGGTTAAAGGTAGATGGGAATTTGTTAATGTCCAGTTGTAGATAACTTGACACCAGATCCGAACTAAAACGCATCAACCATGTGTGTAGCCGTGATGGTCTCTTTTCAGCGGAGTCCGGGAAGTGAACACGGTTTTTGGGTTATGTTTGACGTAAGTAGGAGTTCAGGATCACTTCTTGATCATTGCTAGCTTCACGACCGTTCCGCTTGCTCTCTTCTCGCTCTTATTTGCGTATGTTAGCCACCATATATGCTTAGTCGCTGCTGCAACCTCACCACTTTACCCCTTCCTTTCCCATTACGCTTTGCTAGTCTTGATACCCATGGTAATGGGATTGCTGAGTCCTCGTGGCTCACAGATTACTACAAAAACAGTTGCAGGTACAGGTTTATGCGATGATCATGACGCGAGAGCGATGTTTCCTTGTTTGGAGTTCTTCTTCTTCTTCTTCTTCGATCAGGGGATAGGTTCCAGATCGGCAGCCTAGGTCTAGCAGGGTGGATGTCGTTTGAGTTTCTGTTTGTGTTTCATCCGTAGTCGGATGTGGCTCTTGTGTATGATGATGTTGTATTCGTGTGACATTGTATGCCTCTTGTATGTATCCCCATCTATTATGTAATGTTGATGTAATGATATCCTCCTTGCAAAAGTGTTTCAATATGCGGGTCTATCCTTGGTGGGACCTTCGAGTTCCTTTTGGATAGGGTCGCATATTGGGTGTGACAATGGCCCATGACGTCTTTCGGCCCATATGAGGCCCTATGTCACTCTTGGTCTATTAACGGCCCATGGTGAAACTGGCCCGTAATGAAGAGTGTATTACTTTACACCCATTAACAGCCCGCGGTGAAACTGGCCCGTAATGAACAGTGTATCACTTTATACCCATTAAGGGCCCGTTATTCCGTTGGGCCGTTTCCAGCCCATGTTATCTTCCGGCATTCTCAGAACCCATTTATTCTTGGGCTCATTTCCAGCATTCATTTACTTATGGCCCGTTACTGTCATTTTCTGCTTATGGGCCAAATTCAGCCCGTGGTTACAGTCGGCCCGTTTGTGGTCCGTTAACACATTGGGCCATTTTCATAGCATCATGAAATATGGCCTATTAACGATGGCCCGTTATGGTCGGCCCATGAACGGATGATTCCAACTCTAGCTCGTTTATGGCCATAATGCAGCATGTTATTGGCCCATGTTTGGCCAATCGATAATAATGCCCGTATAAGGCCCATTGATGATTCGGCCTGTAGAAGGCCCATTGTTTGTACGGCCCATAGAAGGCCCATTGTTTCTACGACCCGTAGAAGGCCCACTGTTTCTACGGCCCGTAGGAGGCCCAGTGTCACTACAGTAAATATTAGCCCATGGTTATTGTGGCCTAGTTTTAAAAAATAGGTTATTGCAGCCAGTAGCAAACCGCGGAAAAAGAACTGCAATGACTACAAGCAAACAAATAAACAAGACAACAAGGAAATAAATAAGCAAGCAACTTACGCTAGGCTATCACGGCTATCACACATATTACATCCACTGGGCATCAAAGTTCGCCACCAGTGCAAATAAATGTGCCGACAAAAGAATATACAAAACTGAGAGCACTTCAGAAGGCACTAGGCCTGGCCAGGTCAGGCCCACCAAACAGCCGACGAAGCTGAGTAGACCTCAGTTGTGTCAATGATAGATGCATCATGACTAGATTTAAGGCATGATGGTGCGCACGACAGTCCTCTGACATCTTCATTGCATCTTTGACTTCAAGTCGGAGATGAGCTGAAGCAAGCCTTTCCGCTTTAAGTTGAGACTGAAGAAGTCAAACTAATTGAGGCAGCGACTGCAAAGAGGTTGTCTCACACCTGCTGGTGAGTAGCTTCAACTCACTGTCTTCATCAAGACACGACCTTGGGGTCATCTCGCTGTCCTCAAGATGGTTTGGCTCACTATCTTCCCTAAAGTTCTGCCTGGCGTAAGAGATACGACTCTGAAAGAGAAACAAGGAGACATGTAACAGGTTTCACAATTATATAAGCAAATAAATGGATCTGTTCTGCATAAGGAACATGTTTCTAGAACTACAATTTGAAACTGGTAGTTGTTGCAAACATCCAATCATATGTAAACAACAAAGCAAACAGCAGTGGAGGCAATGATGCCTATCCAAATCTATACTAGAACAAAGTTTGAAGGCTTGAGAAGGATGAACTTACATTACATGTTAACACGGGCTTGACAAAGCCCTTCTCCATGTTGATGGAAGGATAATTCAATAAATTCCCCATAGAAAATTCTTTATAAGCGTTGCCATTATTCTACATTTTGTAAAGAGTAAATATAGATCAAATAATATTGGAAGAAACAGAGGATAATGAAGCTCAGGTGCAAACTGATGATACATAATCAAATAGCAATTAATTAAGTAGAGTGTTACAAGGAAAAAGGGAGAGAGGTACTGGCAAGAGCAATGCAGAGCCCATTAATGTTTTGAGATCGTATGATCCTTTTAGCAAGGAGATTCATCTGAAATTAGTTTTCATACAAGAGAGAAGGTAAGGCACAAGAAGAAATTTAGGAGTTCAAATTTTGAATTGATATCATAGACAATACCTGACGCTGGGCTCCTAGCAGTTCTAATAGGGGTTTGTCCACTGGAGTAGGGGTAAAGTGTGGTACATTTGGGCATGTGTTTTCTGTGGCTATTGATCTATCTGATTTAGCATGTACCACTACCTTTTCCAAATACCTAGTTTGTACTCCTTGAGTATCTGCACTCACCCTCTTCCTTTTGGACATCTATCACGAAAGAACAACATTTGACTGAAAAAACATAGTGTGACGACACATGGAATAGGTACACAAAATGGGTAGTTATGGCATATACTCATATATGATGCTTTAACTAAGCAGATGGTGTAACAAAGTAGAAGAAATGCAAGAGGTCAGATGCAAAATATGTGCGACCAATACAACTTTGCAAAGTTAGAGTAAGCACCTTGATGGGTGAATAAGATAGGCCATCGTCCACCATGCCAAGTTTGTTAGCCAGTGGACCGTTCCGCAATATTCCTCTCGTGCGCCCATTCTCATATTCATTTTGATAATGTTCGATATCTGACATGCATGAAAACATAAAAACAAGTGAGATTTTCTTTGTGATGCAGAAGTGATTCTAATCCAATACTGCCCCCTCTAAACCCCTTTGATTCTTTTAAAAGATGTCGTGCATGCTATAATTTGTTGTGTGCACTAATATAATGTGGCCTACTCCTCAAAATATGAGAGCTCCAAAAGTGATGACACTTCGCAGATGATAGCTTCAACATATAGTAAAGAAGAACAAGTCGACCTGACTTGACAGATTCAAAATATACTAAGGGAGAACAACTCGACTTGACCAGTCGACCGCAAGAGAAGAGTATCATCTTAAAGAAGAGTAGAAGAACAAGCAAATTGAAGATATTACAAGTGTTTCAATACAATGTCGGTTGGCCACCCATGATGAACCAGAGCGCACAGAGAAATACTATTCTTTCCGGTCTCTCCATATGTGGCTCACATGCATTTCGAAACTAAAGTAGGAACATTTAGCTAACCAATTAAACATCTCTCAGTTTTACTAATATCAGCAATAATATCAAATATGAATTTGTACAACTAAGCTTGTTTAGCTCGATGGGTGGAGCAGTGCTATTACGACACGAACCACGTAGGCTGATTGTGGTCATCATAAAATGGGGAAAACATAAGCATGATCAGTACAGTATTGACCGTGGCAGTGGGATGGCAGATCTGAAGCTTGAAACTGCGCAAAGGGTAGTTAGCAACTGATGTTTGCTTTGAAATAACAACTAAGATTTGGTATGGACAAGAAAGTATGGTCAACAAGTGACAAAGAAATGCAGTTATGTTGTCTCTCTATATGTTGCGACATGCATTTGGAAACTCAAGTGGGACCTTTAGCTAACCAATTAAATGTGTCGGTTAACCAATATCAGTATCATATCACAATCATATTTGAACAACTAAGCTTTCGAATTCTGAGTGTTGTGTTGTTTAGCTTGAAGGATGGAGCAATGCTAGTACGATAGAAAGCACCTACAGAGATCATAATAGAGTAGATAAAAGGGGAAACCCTAAGCATCAAGAGAAAAATCAGGAAAGTGGAACTAGCTGGACCAGTGGGTGGCGCACATGCTTTTCGAAACGAATATAGGAACATTAGGTGACCAATTAAACGTTCTCTGTTTTAGTGATATGCGCATTATATCAGATTCGTATTTGAACACGTAAGCTTTGGGTTGAGGTCTTGAGGAGCAGTGCTAGCACGACACCAAGCACCTACGATGATGGTAGTGAATATAAAGGGGGGAAACCATAAGCTTTACGAGTATAGTGTCCGTGCCATGGCGGATCTGAAGGTGCAAACCGGACAAAGGTACTTCGCAACCAATGTTTGCTTTCACCTAGCCACTACGATTTGGTACGGACAAGAAAAGTACAGTAAACAAATTACGATCTATTTTCCGGGTGAGATCAATAACTTAAGCACATATGGAAGAGTACCACCTCTCTTGCGACGCCGTGTAGGTCGTTGCTGATATGTTGAGGGTGCTGCGGGTGCGATGGCCATCGGCGGCGGGGAAGAAGACTTTAGATGGCAGACGGCCGTGTCGGGGGATATATCCTGTTGTCATGGACGAGGCGGTCGTAGAAGAGGCAACGACAAGGTGGACGACATCGCCGATGAAGCGAAAGGAGGTGATGAAAGGATCCTAGTCCAGCGTCGTAGATGAGAGACGTCCATCTCTTGCAGTGGACGACGGGGTAGGGGTAGCGGCTCCGGCAAGGTGGAGGATGGGATGGCGGACGGAGGAGGCTGGCCGCAGTGCGGAGGTTGTCGTGCCGCCGCCGGTGTATGAATGGGGAAATGGAGGGGAGGGGAGGGGGGGCGATCTCAAACTTTGGGACGCGCTTCTCTGAAATGGGGGCAAGTTACGAACTTATCCCCTGTTTAAAATTTCAGACATCATGTCGGTTGGGGATAGGACAGTAATCTCGCATCTCCCAAATATTTGCTGGTAACTATTTCGGGCGAGAAGAGGGTGTTTTGCCGCCCACGGTTGGTGCTCACGGTGTATGAACGGGGCTGACAGGTAAGGCGGTTGTGTCACGTCTGATGGAAGTTACACATCTGCCCCTATTTAAAATATTAGCCTACATCAATTTCGGACGAGGAGAGTTTGTTTTGCCACCCATCGTGTATTAATGGGGAAATGGAGGAAGAGACACATGTCTTTCGGACAAGCTTGAATCAAATGCGTTTTACCGGCCACGTTTGGTGCCCACCGTGTCTGAATGGGCTCAGAGGCCGTCGTGTCACGTCTGATTGAAGTTACTAGTCTACCCCTATCGACAGCAGCGTAAATCCGGTTGATAAGGATGTCAAGTGTCAGGGGTAGACAGTAATTTCCATCTCGCAAACACTTGCTTCGGGCAGCCCACAAATTATAGTGGGTGTTTAGCCGCTTCGTTCAAAACTTGGGAGAATTAGCATTCACGTTTGCCCTGGGACCTGGCAAACTAAATTCAAATCCAGTTTGTATTCAATTACGAATATCCACAGATAATTATACTTTTTGTTATTTATTTCTTCAAAACCACAACAAAGATTTATTCCACCTTTATATATGACTATGATTTAGAAATACCGTGATCTTCGAATTCAGTAGGTTGGATACACTCTGATTCAAACAGTTATTTCATCCAATACAATATGCTCACACGAAAAACAGTTCACCTTATGTCAATCATACAAGTACTGAGGATTACCTCGCCTAAAAAATTCGGATCATTACAACACATGGACAACATGGAATTCCAGACAACATAGGGGGTCTTGCAACATAATCCATTCAGAGACATGACACAACATGCAAGTACAATAATTTAATGACAATTTCAACTGGTATCTAAAGAAGAACCGGGATTACCTTGGGCTTCAGATAGCAGAAACAGCAGGACCTCCTCCGTCTTCAAATGCAACATTCTTACTTCCTCCAATTCTTGGGTTGCTTGCATAATGAGTGCCACTAATTCTGTAATTTCAAGCCTCAAGATAAAGATTACCTCATTCATGGCAGCCACACCATCTCTTTCTCCCTCTAGTAGAGCCTCAAGCACTATAATATTTGTGCTCAGACTGCTCTCCGACGGTGTTGCCTCTGAACTGCTACCATGTGGTAACATGGATGGCGCACTACTTCCACAAATAGATTCTGGGGTTGTACATTGTGTCCTAGTGTGAACGGCATCCTTAAAGGTTTCCGCTGGACATAAGTAAGAGATAGTTATCGTATGATCCAGGCAGTAAGCTTACATGGTAAACAACAGATGAATTATTGCCGAGCATGGCAAACTATATTTAAATGGTTCGAAGCAGCATCAGCCGAAAAGAAATTAAAATGGTAGGATGAAAGTTGAAAGGGAGTGTACAACCGCTATATTTAAGTTGCCAAGGCATCTAAGGAGTTGAAATAATCTGTGAAAGCACTTAACAGTGTGGCCACATATAAACTACGCAGACAGTCTTGTGATGAAGTTGAGAGGAAAAGTTAAGGACTCAAATGAAATAGGCATGCATTTCTTTACGATAGTATAGCAGGCACTGCTGACATATTGGCCAACTCAGCTATAACATAACAACAAACAAGCATTCGAATCAAGCAATATAGCAAAGCAGACAACTGAACTATTTGTAATTCAGTAGGATTACACGTTGAGGGCACAAGCCAAGAAAGCAGCCCACTCGCATTACATTTAACATGTACTAAAACACACCGGCTTACCATCTAGTTGTTGTAGTTTATTCTGCACCATCTATTTAGGTAAAATTAATTTTAATCGCATGCACTGGTCCGAATTTATCATCAATGATTCATCTAAACTAATGAAAGAAGGGTGTGTGCATACACGACAATATATCTGCTTCCCTCTATTTTATGCTTGTTCGAGGTGCCAGCACCAAAAGAACAAATATTTTGCTTGATGGGGTTCGCAGCTCCATAATTAATAGAAGCATCAAATTAGTCATGCAACTTGGGAAGATCAAGAACACACAAACAAGTAATGAACAGAGGCTTAGAGCAGTGATGTAATAGCTAGCGTCAGAAAATGTAGGGTAAAATGAACAAAAAGCAGCCGCCTGAGCTCGCCGCCGACGTGGCTCCGGGCGTGCAACGACCCCATCGTCCTGTCCACTGACCTCGCCGCATCTCGGAGGGCCCGTAGATGCCTCCCACGCGCCGACTCGTCTGTCGTATCCTCGATCCCGAGCTCACCCGAGCTCCGGCGACCGCCAAGGTCGTCGCCGGCGACAACTCTGGCCACCCCAGTCTCCGCCACCACCACGGTTTGATGCGGACGAGCGTCCGCATCCCGTAGCTGAGCTTCGTGCGCCAGCGGCGCTCTGTAGGCGAATCCCGCAGTGCACCACCGCGCCTGGACCCGCCGGCGGCTAAACGCCGGCGACCACTAACCCGTTGACCAGCGTGGTTTGACCCCACTGCCCGGTTTGACTTCCCCCTCTCTCTCACTGACTTGTGGGCCCCGCCCATCTAATTACTCTAGTTAGCACTAATTAACTAATTAGGTTAGTTACTACAATCACTGACCAGTGGGCCCCACTGGTCAGGTTTGACCTGGTCGACGCCTGTTGCCCGCTGACGTCGTAGTGACGTAGTGCTGACGCAATTAGTTATTTTCTGGATTTAATTTAATTCAAGAAATTCCAGAAAATTGTATAAACTTCTAAAATTCATAGAAATTCAACGTAACTCCAAATGAAATAATTTATATATGAAAAATGATCAGAAAAATCCAATCTATCCATCTGTACCATTTTCATGCATGTTTGAACAACCTAAGGTTGCTGTATATGGCAATTTGCATAATTGGCATTTAAATAAGCACATATGGAGTTTGAATTTGAACCCTTGGTTCAAACCAACTTCATTTAATCTGTTCTAAGTTGCATTAGCCAAAACACACTCATTTTGCCATGTCATGGTCATGCATCATATTGTGCATTGCATTGATTGTGCTTCTTCTTTGTTTGTCGGTGCTTGTGCCCTCTTAGTAAGACGTGTACCGACGATGTGATCGATGACACCAATGAAGAAATATACTATCTTCAGAAGTGCCAAGCAAGCAAAACCCCCTTGTTCATTTCGATACAATCCTACTCTCTCGCTCCTGCTCTCTTTTACTGCATTAGGACAACAATGATTCATCTGTTACTTGCTGCGGTAGCTGAACCCCTTTATCCTCTGCATGACCTGTCATTGCCACAGTAAATAGATGAAACCCACTAGCATGAGTAGGAGTTGTTTGAGCCCTGATGTGCCTACTCATTCATGTTTGTTTGTCATGCCTGCTACTGCTTAGAGTTGAGTCAGGTCTGATTCATCGGGGATGAATCAGAGGTGTGTGAACAAGTCCAACTGTGTGTGAGCTAAGTGTGTGAACACAATTTGGTAAAGGTAGCGGTGAGAGGCCATGTAGGAGTACATGGTGGGTTGTCTTATTGCAGCCGTCCTCAGGAACTGAGTTCTGTGTTTGTGATCCATGAACAGTTACTACCACACATTGGGTTCCGGTAACTCGACCCCTCTCGGCTTATTAATCAACTCGATCTCTGTCCAGGAGTTGCAACTAGTTTCTGGTGTTTGTAGGTAGTGTTAGTAGTCTACCAAGTGGCACCCGGTACAGGTGGTCTTGGGACAGACTAGGCACAGTGGCACGGTGTACCAAGTGGCACCCGGATGGTGGGCTTGGGAACCCTGCTCACATCGTTTGGGGCCGTGAGCGACACCCCGGCCGGATCTCCTTGCGGATGGAACCCGAATAGGCGATAAACCTGGACGAGAGACTTGTGTGGTTAGTCAGGTCGTGGCCGACTCCCTCGCCAGGCTTCCGCTTGAAGGTTGCCAAGATACACGAGGTGTACATGGCGGTAAGTGGCGAGAGCGTGTGTGAAGAAGTACACCCCTGCAGGGTTAACATCATCTATTCGAATAGCCGTGTCCGCGAAAAAGGACTTCTGGGTTGCCTATACTGTTCATAGACAAGTGAAAGTGGATACTCTAAAATACGCAAGGTAAGCGTGAGTGCTATGGATGGCGTTCTCATACGGAGACGGGAGCAGATCCATAGTGGTGTATTGATATGGTGAATATGTGGACTCGTGTGCGCCACCTCAAAAGACTTACTTGCAGTCGTAGTTCAGGATAGCCATCGAGTCAAAGCTGGCTTGCTGCAGTTAAACCCCACCATCCCCTTGTTGATAATGATGCATATGTAGTTAGATCTGATGTAAGTCTTGCTGGGTACATTTGTACTCACGTTGCTTAATTTATGTTTTTGCAGAGAGACTTCGGTCTCGCTAGTAGTACCACGTGGACTTCGATGTTTAGCTTGTTACCTCAGCTACGATCTTGTGCCCTCGGCAGGATCTGATAGACAGTCAGGCTTCTCAGCCGTTTTCTTTTGTAGATGTCTGTACTCAGACATGTTAAGCTTCCGCTTGTGCTTGACTTGTTTGCTCTGAATGTTGGGTCATGAGACCCATGATTGTAATATCTCGCTCCTCGGAGCCTATTGAATAAAATGCTTGAGTTATAGAGTCATGTTTTGATGCCATGTTGTATTTGCACATATCGAGCATATTGTGTGTATGTTATTGAAATGCTTGGTATGTGTGGGATCTGACTATCTAGTTGTTTATCCTTAGTAGCCTCTCTTACCGGCAAATGTCTCCTTGTGTTTCTACTGAGCCATGGTAGCTTGCTACTGCTCTGGAACACTTAGGCTAACTGGCATGTGTCCTTCTTCGTTCCTGTGTCTGTCCCCTCGGGGAAATGTCACGCGATGAATTCCGGAGTCCTGTTAGCCCGCTACAGCCCGGTTCACCGGAGTCCTGCTAGCCCAGTGCTACAGCCTGGATTCACTCGCTGATGACCGACACGTTCGTTGTTGGGTCATGTATGCCTGTCCCTGTAAGTTAGTGCCACTTCGGGTTCACGACTAGCCATGTCAGCCCGGGTTCTTTGTCATATGGATGCTAGCGGCACTATCATATACGTGAGCCAAAAGGCGCAAATGGTCCCGGGCCAGGTAAGGTGGAACCCGTGGGAATACTGTGCGTGAGGCCGCAAAGTGATATGATGTGTTACATGCTAGATCGGTGTGACTTAGGATCGGGGTCCTGACAGAGGTACTTTCCATCGCACAGTACTTCTGTACTATGGCTGCTAAGTCAGAAAAGTGTATTGTGTCACGGCGACTTATAACATTAAGGATCCCTTTGTTCATGCAATTTTTGCAAAAAATTTAAATTGTGTCCTCCTCGCGACAGTCCTTGACCTTGTTTATCACAAGAAGGAATTTGGCCCAGTAGCGATGTACTATCTCTTGTGGCTCTTGTCTGATATGGGAGAGATGGTTTAAGTCCGGGTGGTTGGGTGTAGCCGAATCTAGATTCTGATCCGATCTAACGCCCTGGGGCAGGGGAACTCCCGGGCTCGACGGCTCGGGTTCCGGGATGTTGCCCGATTTCTCTGACCCGTTTCCCGATTCTAAGCTTGGGATCTGGGTTGTTTCCTCCCGCGAACGGGTATCCGGCTCAGAGAGCTGGGTGATCCCGACATAGTTCGTCCTCAGAATAGAGGGACGGTCCATATGTGGATCCTCCACGACCTCTATCTCGTGGGTGACCGGCGGGGATTTAATGTCCCTCTAGTCGGGTTTAAGCCCAATCCGGTTATAGTCTGTAGCGACTCCCAAAGTGGCGATGCGATCTAAGAGCTCATTAAGGGAAGAGAGCTCTATTGGATCCATCTGTTCGGCGAGTTCCGAATTGACATGGAGGCTATTCGTGATGACCCGAGAGGTCATCGTCGGCGCGACAGCCGATTGGGTGGCCATAATGAAGCCACCTAGTCGGAGAGTTTGGCCTATAGCTAGAGCTCCCCCAGAGGTGATGTTGTCCTTGACAACGAGACGGGCCATTGGTGCTTTCATTGAGAGTTCCTCTTCAGCACCAATCGCCCGTCTTGTTGTCAAGGACAACATCACCTCTGGGGGATCTCTGGCTGTAGGCCAAACTCTCCGACTAGGCGGCTTCATTATGGCCGCCCAATCGGCTGTCGCGCTGACGATGGCCTCTCGGGTCACCATGAATAGTCTCCACGTCAATTCGGAACTCGCCGAATAGATGGATCCAATAGAGCTCTCTTCCCTTAATGAGCTCTTAGATCGCATTGCCGCTTTGGGAGTCGCTAAAGACTATAACCGGATTGGGCTTAAACCCGACCAGAGGGACATTAAATCCCCGCCAGTCACCCACGAGATAGCGGTAGTGGAGGAGCCACATATGGACCGTCCCTCTATTCTAAGGATGAACTATGTCCGGATCACCGAGCTCTTTGAGCCGGATACCCGTTCGCGGGAGGAAAGAACCCACATCCCAAGCTTAGAATCGGGCAACGAGTCAGAGAAATCGGGCAACATCCCGAAACCCGAGCCATCGAGCTCTGGAGTTCCCCTGCCCCAGGGCGTTAGATCGGATCAGAATCCAGATTCGGCTACACCCACCCACCCGGACTTAAACCGTCTCTCCCATATCAGACAAGATCCACAAGAGATAGTACATTGCTAGTGGGCCAGATTCCTCCTTCTGATAAACAAGGTCAAGGACTGTCGCGAGGAGGACGCAATTTCAATTTTTTGCAAAAATTAAACGAACAAAGGGATCCTTAATGCTATAAGTCGCCATGACACAGTACACTTTGCTGACTTAGGAGCCATAGTATAGACGTACTATGCGATGGAAAGTACCTGGAAAGCCCAAACAGAATTTTGGGATAATCCGGCTCTCACCAAAACCTTTGTCCGAACTAAACGGGCGAACTCTCGTAAGTCAGCCGATCCAATCCCCAAGAAACGAAAGCCCACCACAGGGCATGGAACAATATTGGAAGAATGGCTCAATGGGCCATGCAAACTCCATAGCTCGCCGGACACTACACCAACACATAGCCTTAGAGCATGTTGGATAGTCCGCAGGTAGCAAAAAGTGGCGAGGATCTTCTTGTAATCCATAAAGCAGAACAACATACCGCCAAAGAAAACAATACGGTACTGACAGTCTTTGAGACTTTCGCCTCAAATAATAGGCGCAAGCGAGCACATCGAAATCTCACCGAAATTTACCACGTGGCGAAAATAAACCCGTGGAATGACACTGCCATAACTTTCAGTGCCAGCGACGAACCCCAATTCCAGACAGTCCGGGCACCTGCCGCATTGGTCCTTAGCCCAATCGTGGATGACTTTCGGCTCACTAAAGTACTCATGGATGGTGGAACTGGACTAAACTTGATCTATGAAGAAACACTCAGCAAGATGGAAATGGACAAAAGTCGCATTGAGCAGAGCGGCACAACCTTCAGGGGAATCATCCCTAGTCGGGAGGCACGGTGTGCGGGAAAAATCACACTTGATGTAGTATTCGGCACCCCAGAGAAATATAGGTTCGAAGAAATCACTTTCCAAGTGGATCCTTTCAGCAGCGGATACCACGCCCTTTTAGGGCGGGACACATTTGCAAGCTTTCAAGCTATACCCCATTACGGAAACATGAAGCTTAAAATGCCCGGACCCAATGGAATCATCACTCTAGCCAGTGACCCGGATGTCACACTCCGCGCCGAAAACAAAACCGCAGCACTTGCCCTAGAGGCATTATCCGAAGCCCTAGCAGCTGAAGAACTAACAATGCTGCGCACCACAGTGGACAGGGACGACGTGATACTCGACAAACGACCCAAGTCCACATCGTTTAAACCCGCAGACAAGATAGTCAAATTCCAGGTCCATCCAACGGACCCCACGAAAATAGCTTCCATCGGGACACAGTTGAGTCCCATAATGGACGCCGCACTACGCGAATTCCTACACGAGAATTGGGACATTTTCGCCTGGCATCCTTCAGACATTCGGGCATCCCACGCGAGCTGGCCAAACACAGCTTCAACATACTGAAAGGATACAAGCTAGTCAAACAGACTCTTAGGCGCTTCTCAGAGCCTAAACTGCAGGCCATGGGAGAAGAGCTAGCCAAGCTACTTGAGGCCGGATTCATCAGAGATATCAAGCATCCGGACTGGCGGGCAAACCTGGTAATGGTACCGAAGAAGGACAAATCCTGGCGCCTATGTGTTGACCGCAAAGACCTCAACAAGGCTTGCCCCAAGGATCCCTTCCCCATCCCTTGCATCGACCAAATCATCAACGCCACCGCAGGACACGACTCACTGTGTTTCCTCGACGCATACTCTGGATACCATCAAATAAAAATGGCAAAGTCCAACCAAGCTGCAACGGCCTTCATAACGCCATATGGTCCCTTCTGCTTTAACACTATGCCTTTCAGGCTTAAAAATGCCGGCGCAACCTATCAACGCATGATTCAAACATGCCAGGAGAAGCAAATCGGCAAAACAGTGGAGGCATACATGGATGACGTGGTCATAAAAACAAGACACGTCGAAACCCTAATAGATGACTTGAGGCTTACGTTCGATAACCTCCGGACATACAACATCAAGCTAAACCCAGAAAAATGTGTTTTCGGCATACCCTCTGGAAAGTTGCTCGGCTTCATTTTTTCCAATAGAGGAATTGAAGCGAATCCGGCAAAAATCCTAGCTCTGTCGCAGTTGGCTATGCCAACAGACCTCAAGCATATCCAGAAACTAGCTGGGTGCATGGCTGCCCTAAGCCGCTTTATCTCCCGATTAGGAGAAAAGGCATTACCTCTCTATCGCCTTCTTCGGTGCACCGAACACTTCGTGTGGACGGATGCAGCCAAGGCCAGACTGGACAAAAGAAAGACCTTATTGGCCAGTAATCCAGTCCTAAGAGAGGCAAATATTGGCAAACCTATGCTATTGTACATAGCTGCAACACATCAGGTTGTAAGCGCAGTGCTCGTCGTCGAACGAGAGGCTGACGGATACAAATTGCCGCTCCAAAAGCAAGTATATTACGTGTCCACGGTCCTCACCCCATGCAAATCCTGATACCCACACTATCAAAAGATAGCATACACGGTCTTCATGGCATCCCGGAAGCTACGACACTACTTCTAAGAGTGTTCAATCACGGTGGCCTCCGAAGTACCACTCAAAAAGATAATAAATAACCGCGAAGCTACAAGCCGGATTGCTAAATGGGCCATCAAGCTCCTTTCGTTGGACATAACATACAAACCACGATGGGCCATTAAGTCGCAACTACTGGCTGACTTTGTCACCGAATGGACAGAAGCCGAACTCCCTAAAGAGTACGGCGCGTACTCTAACTGGATCATGCACTTCGACGACTCTAAAATGCTGGCCGGATTGGGAGCAGGTGTAGTCCTAACGTCTCCCACCGGAGACACGGTCCAATACGTACTCCAAAAATTATATACATACTCCAACAATGCAGCTGAATATGAGGCTCTGTTGCATGGTCTTCGGATGGCAGTCTCTATGAGCATTCAATGCCTGGAGGTGCGCGGGGATCCAAACCTAGCAATATCACAAATAAACGGAGACTTTGATGCCAAGGATCCGAAAATGGCGGCCTATCGTAATGCCGTCCTCAAAATGTTAGCTCAGTTCGAGGGGCTCGAATTCCACCATGTGGCTCGAGAAAACAACCAAGCGGTGGATATCCTTGCCCTCATCGGCGCTAAACGCGACCCTGTCCGACCTAACATATTCCTGGAAAGGCTGTTCAAGCCATCCGTGGTATGGTAAGGGGAGTCCGGCAACACTAGCATGGACCCAAATACACCCCAGACTCCGAACCATCAGACGTAATCGGAGGCTCCGCCACCGAAATAACACCTTCGGCCCATGAAATCATGGATTTAATTGCCCCGTGGACCGAGCCTTTCTTGGCCTACCTAAATAGGCAGGAGCTCCCTGAGGACCAAAATGAAGCACGTTGCATCGTGCGGCGTTCCAAAGCCTACAAGGTCCACGAGGGGGAACTCTATAAGTAAAGCGCGACCGAAGTGCTCCAACGATGCATCTCTGAACAGGAAGGGCGGCACCTCTTGCCTGAAATCCATGCCGGACTCGGTGGACACCACGCTGCGGCTCAGGCACTTGTGAGAAAGGCATTCCACATAGGCTTTTATTGGCGTACAGCCCGAGCAAACGCACAAGACCTTGATCAACACTACGTCGGTTGCCAGCTCTTTGTCAATTAGAGCCACTTGCCCCCTACCGCTCTGCAAACAATCCCCATCACTTGGCCCTTCGCAGTCTGGGGGCTGGATATGGTCGGACCCCTTAAAGGGGGAAGCCATAAGAAAAAAATACTTGTTGGTCATGGTGGACAAGTTCACCAAATGGATAGAAGCCAAACCAGTCAAAACGGCCGAATCCGGACCAGTGATAGACTTCATATCCGGGGTTGTACACCGGTACGACGTCCCCCACAGCATCAACACTGACAATGGATCAAACTTCACATCAGATGAAGTGAAAACCTGGTGCGGCAACATGGGCATTAAGCTCGATTACGCCTCTGTCTACCATCCCCAAAAAAACGGCTTGGTCAAATGTGCAAACGGTCTCATCATGAGCGGCATCAAACCCAGACTAGTGCGTTCCTTGACAGAATCGGACACGCATTGGGTTGAGGAGCTCGACTCTGTACTTTGGGGGCTGCGGACCACGCCGAATCGCACCACCGGATACACACCATTCTTTATGGTATACGGCGCGGAAGCAGTATTACCCTGTGATATAATACATGATTCACCTCGCATACGCATGTACAAAGAGAAGGAAGCCGAGCTAGACCGGCAGGATAACTTAGATGCCCTGGAGGAGGAGCGCGACGTTGCAAAGGCCCGTTCCGCATTCTATCAGCAGCAGGCTCGACGGTACCAAAGCAGAGAAGTGTGGGCCAAAACATATAATATTGGCAAACTCGTTCTACGCCTACCAGAGAAGAAGAAGAACAAGCTCAAATCTAAGTGGGAGGGTCCCTTTGTTATCGACAAAGTTCTCACCGGAGGAGCGTACCACCTACGTAATGCATCCGACAACAGACTCGAGTCGAACCCACGGAACGCAGCCAGACTCCGGAGATTCTACGCCTAACGCCGAACTCAGGGTTCGTCTCCTTACCACTCCTTTTTCATTATGTCCCCCCTTTTTTCCTTTCTCGTTCCCTTTTCATTCTTCACACAAATTACTCTATACAGTGCGGATGCTCGGATCGCTCCGACCGCACTATGTGTGTAAGTCATACCTGGGGGCTTCCTATACGGAAGCTAATAATAACTGCTTTCTTGGCTTATTGCCTATCACATATGCGTTCTTTTTCCATATGTGCCTTTTCTTCACCATTATATGCATCGATATGACTTAAGATGTGGCCTTGTTGGGTTGCCTGGCTCTTGTATTTATGCCCTACGTTCCCGTTAATTCTGCTAGGGCATAAGGGGAGCACCTCTGCGATTGTTATTGCCGGTTGAGCCAGATGTGTACCTCAGACTGGGTGAAGCCGAAAGCTAGTGTTCTTAAGGGAATATTCGGTCGGTGGACAAAAGATGTTCTTTTTCGTTTATTACAACATGGACCCCCAGAAGTTTTTATCCTGCGTCTCTGTTCACAGTCCGTACATGTACATTGATGCATGCGCACCCAGGGAAAGGAACCCCTAACGGAACTATTCTCCCTGGAAGATGTGTCTTACTATCCATTTAATATAACATAACTAGTTGGGTACTTGTCTGTTCAAGCACTTATGACCCCTAAGCCTGGTTTCCACACATACCCCGGTTCTGCATAACTGAGCGGGTATTTGGATACACCCCGGACTGTCGGATCCGGGGGCTGAAGCGAAAAGGTCCGCCATGACAAATGATTTAAACCCGGCTAGGGACTGCATATGTCCATTGAATTACATAGTCACTTGGACTGACTATATTCTTCCTCTATACCATCCAACAGGCTATCTAGCTTACAATCCTGTTGGGAATACTTTGCGGCTAACACTACCTGGTCATACACCAGACTCACGGGTATTTCTTGCCCATCTAGCCCCGCCGGTCCGACTTCGGCCATATGGTTCGGGTCCAGCTTGGTGTAGTGCGTCTTCACCATCGGAAGTGCCGCCGTGCTCCTTAGAGCATATCCACGAGCTCCCCCATGCCTTTTGGCAGGAAATGGATTGCCACAAGCCATGGGCAATACCCTGCATCACCTGCCGAGCTCGCTCATGCAGTTGTGAGAGGTCTTAGAGTAGATCACCTGTGAACGCGGGCATCTCCTCTTCAGGACGGCCCATCAGCATACCTACAGATATAAACTCTTTCAATATGTTTCCTCGCCGAGCTATACTACAGTCATCTAGGCACTTACCATAAATGCAAAGACAAAGCCTTCTGTTATCCTTCACGGAGTCCGCCAGCTGAGCGGGAACATCTCCTAATTCGACACCCAACCAGACATTGGCATCTTGAAGATTGTTCTTCTCCTGCCTAACCTGCATAAGAATACACTCGCCAGCTTTTAGCTGCCTTTGGAGGTGTGACTCATCACCTCCTACGACCTCCGGATTCACCCCGGGATTGTCTGCAGAATTTTGTGTTAGACTTATCATAGAAGCCACTTACTAACTGGTACACTTCCAAATAATTGAGACAAATGTTACCAAATGAGGCCTTTTGGGATTCCTCTAGCTTAGCAACCATGGCCCTCAGCTAGGTCTTGCACTCCTCCAGCTCTCGAGACAATTGTTCATTCTTATCTACAAGGACCTATGCATAAATTGATCCTTAAAACAGTTGTTCCAACCGTTTCAAGTCTTAGGAGCTACTGCTATACATGCCTCAAATTTTCTTACCCGTATGTCTTTGGCATACTGATCCGTCGCACGGGCAAGCCCTCCTTGAGCAGCTCAGATATATGCGTCTCCCAAATTGAAGGCATGAAATGCCTCTTCAGAAAATATGTTGTTGTGAAGTACGACCCGTCGACGCCGGTGATTCATATCACTATCTACTTCGGAATTCATGGCGGAGAGCATATCCGCATCCTCTGTTGGAGGACAATTCGACATTGGCCCCGTGTCCGCTTCCTCCCTCAAAGCCGGTCCTGGAATCCGGCTAGTGGAGGCGTGATGGGTAGGATATCCGGATATAGTCTGGCTACTCCTCTTTCTACCAGGACACAAAGGACGCTGTCACATTTCAAACACAATAATCACAGAGCAGGTTTTTACCATACCTCTATAGAGGTGTTTCGGCCCTAACCACCTTCCTCTTAAACCTGCCCGATTCGGACGCCCTTTGCTGACGAGCCCCTAGGGGCTCGGCACCGCGTTCCGATTGTCGTCTGTGCAAAAATACGAAACTCCAGGCATTAGGCATGACATCAGAAAGGATTCCTCTTCAAAGGATAGGTTTTTTTAGCCTTGCTTACATGCGATGCAGGTAGCAGTCCGGGATAGTCAGCAATAATAGCCACTAAGGCACCATCGCAGCTCGCCTGACAAAATGTCCCGTTGATGAGCTCCACAGTAATATCCAGGTCTTCTTCCAGTCCTGGATCGCAGGCCCTTCCGGGGTCCTCTGGCTGCGGGGAGGGGCTGGAGAATCCTTCTACGGCCCTCCTCAGTTCCTGCTCGGAAATATCAAGGTAAATATTCTTGACGAAGGACGCCAGAATGAATGAAGAGGGGGGAAGGGTGACGACTTACCCAACTTGGGGGGTTGTACATAGAAAACCCATCCCACGGTTTAATATGAAGGAATTCTTCTTCTTCTCCTTTATAGAAGTCGGACAATATTCTCGCCAGAGCAGTGGCAAAGTCCGGACCCTTACGACCACAACGGGTGGCATCATCTTCGATGTTGTAGTGCCACATGGGCTTCCCCCGACACTGAAGCGTTTGCACTCCCCGCATTATGCATATTGCCATAACCTCGACTATTGTCAGCCCTAATTTGGCCAGTAACTTTATCCTGTTCATCAGGAAGTATACTTCTCTGGTATCCTCCTCCTGGGGGCCCCGAGGGCGCCAACTTCGGCCTGCCTTCGGTGCGGCATTACTGAACTCAGGGAGACCTGTCCGGACTGGATCCGGAAGGGGAACATCATCGACATAAAACCACTCCGAGGGCCAGTTCTCCGATGCCTTCTTGGGAGTACCGGATAGGTATCCGGTCTCGGCGACGCGCCATATTTCGGCTCCGCCCACTTGATATATGGATCCCCCTGGTTGCGAGGGACGAGGCAGAACAACTTCTTCCATAACCCAAAATGAGCCTCGGAGCCCAGAAATAGTTCGCAAAGAGCGATGTATCCTGCTATGTGCAGCACGGAGGCAGGGGTGAAGTTGTGCAACTGGAGGCCGTAGAACTCCAGGAGCCCGCGAAGGAATGGGTGGATTGGAAACCCAACGCCTCTTAGCAGATGCGGGATGAGGCATATTCGCTCCCCTGGGGATGGATTAGGAGATCTCTCCGCTTGCTCCCCGCCATTATAGGTGGATAGTCCGGCTCGTACGGGGACCATGAATGCCGATGGATGAAACCCCTAGGTGTGGAGCTCTATTAAGCGGTTTTGAGGAACAGAACATTCTTCCTAGTCACCTGGCCTAGAGCTACGGTAACGAGAGGAGGAGCTACGATGACTGGCCATGATGGAATGATTCTTTCTCGGCGCGCTCTATTAGGTGCTCACTCAGGGGAAGAAGATGGAGTTTGGATCTGAGAATCCCCGTCCCTTCAAATAGACGGTTTTTTCTTGCAAGACCGGGGAGGCAAATGCAAAAATTCCCCGGCTCCTCGTATTTGCTCGACACGTGGAGATGGTCATTATTGAAGCACATAAGCTGAGGAGTACAACATTGATGGGAAGCCAGACACCGCTCGTTACAACAAGTACTTTGGAGTATTCGGAGATGGAACCCGCCTTGCAATGCCGAGGACAAACTGCGCGCTAGACTCATCGTCATTGAAGCCTGGTTCAGGGGCTACTGAGGGAGTTTTGGATTAGGGGGTATCCGGACAGCCGGACTATATACTTTGGCTGGACTGTTGGACTATGAAGATACAAGACTCAAGACTTCGTCCCGTGTCCAGATGGGACTCTCCTTTGTGTGGAAGACAAGCTTGGTGATTCGGATGTTATATTTCCTTCCTTGTAACCGACTCCATGTAAACCCTAGCCCTCTCTGGTGTCTATATAAACCGGAGAGTTTAGTCCGTATGAGGACGATCACAACATTCATAATCATCATAGGCTAGCTTCTAGGGTTTAGCCTCTACGATCTCGTGGTAGATCAACTCTTGTAACACTCATATCATCAATATCAATCAAGCAGGAAGTAGGGTTTTACCTCCATCGAGAGGGCCCGAACCTGGGTAAACATTGTGTCCTTTGCCCCCTGTTACCATAAGCCTCAGACGCACAGATCGGGACCCCCTACCCGAGATCTGCCGGTTTTGACACCGACAGTGCCGGCCTGGGACAGCCGCTCCATCTGCATCGCCAGGACCTGCAGGCTGGCCTTAGCAGCGGAGATGATCTCCGGGAAGTTCCAGGCCGTCCGCGGATCCGTCCCAGACCCAACAACGCCGGTCGGGTCGCGCTGATAGCGGACGGCTTCCTCCACCAGCCGCTGCGTCTCCGGGAAGGCCCCTACCGCAAAAGAAGAAGCAGGTTAGAAGAACAACAAGGAAGAGAAGCCGGGTATCGACCCGGAAAACTACAAGAAGCAACACTTACTGGAGAAGGAGTCTTCCAGGTGCTGCGCCTCGAGCAACGTACCACATCGCTCCCGCTCCATGACGCGGTCGTCCTCCCCGATTGCCTTCTCCACATCGGCCGCCTTAGCAAGGGCCGCCTTCGGCTCGGTGTCCTTTTCTTCGGCCGCCTTCTCGGCCGCCTCGCGATGACGAGTCTCATCCTGACGGGCCTCCTCGGCCGCGGTGGCCTACTCCCGCAGGCGATCCACCTCGGCCTGGAGCCGGCCCTTGTCGTTGGCCAGCTGGCCGTGCTGCTGGTCCACCTCGACTAGGGCCTGCTACGTCTCCACCACCTTGGCGGCCTCCGCCTTAAGGAGCTCCACCTCGGCCTCAAGGCGGCTCTTGTGACCCGCCAGCTGCTCATGCAGCCAGTTGGCCTCATCAAGAGAATGTCGGGCCGTGGCCGCCTCCGCCCTTGCCTGTGCAGCCTC
Organism: Triticum aestivum; assembly: GCF_018294505.1. NCBI lineage: Eukaryota > Viridiplantae > Streptophyta > Magnoliopsida > Poales > Poaceae > Triticum > Triticum aestivum. The sequence goes on from NC_057804.1 coordinate 547,570,843, forward strand.
GACGCTAAGACACCCAGCATCAGCAACAAGCCGGTCGTAATGATGACCGGCCCAGAGCTGCCGGGTCTGCCAAGACAGCACCTGGCTGCAAAGAAGAAGGGTTCAGCAAAAGAAAAAAAGGCAAGACTTAAGATTTGGCCCAACTACTACGTAGTTGGCCCGAATCTAGGGGGCTACACCCAGTGGGTGCGCTAGCGCCCCCCCACTAGAAAAGAGCACGAAAGTACCTACGGCGATGCGAAGCTCCTCCTCCTTGGCAGCAAGTTACTCCTTGAGCTCCTGGTGCTTGCCCAAGAGGCAGTTGAAAGCGGCAACCAGGAAGGCATCAAGATGCTGAAAAAATACATAAGTCATAACAAGGACGACTATTTAAAGATTCAACCCAACTACCACGTAGTTGGCCTGAACCTCGGGGGCTACACCCAGTGGGTGCTCTGGCATGCCCCACAAAGAAGAAATTACAAGTAAACAAAAGAAAGAAGACTTACCAAAACGGCGCTCTCCAGGTCGCGCGTCCGCTCCACCTCGGCCTGGGCGAAGCCCTCAAGCCGCTCCGTCCGACATCGCAGGCGGCTGCTGACGGCATCCAGCACCGCCTCCTCCTGAGTCTGAGGCCCGAAGACGGCAGCACCCCCGCTCTGCATGGGCTGCGGCACGGCTGCTCGGCACCCTCCTTGCCGGGGCACCAAGGAGTGCCCCCCGCTGGTCGCCTGCGACGCGGCCAGCACCTCCTCCGACGCCCCTCCCGGCACCGACGGCGACCCGGAAGCTGGGACTCCCTGTGTCGCCACCTCAGGCACCACCACCCAGGGTGCCTCCTCCATAGCCGCCGGTGCCTCCGGCGCCGCCGCCCGCTGCGTCTCCTCCAAGATGACGCCGCCTCCACCACCATCAGCCCCCGCGCTCGACCACGTCGGCTCGAGGCGGGGTGTCGCCCCCCATCCCCACGACCTCCCGGTCAAGGATCCCCACCTCAGCCTGGCCCCCACGGCAGCGCTCCCTCACCAACGACGGCTCAAAGACCGTCGCCGCCACCACCGTGCCCTCTGGCATCTCGCGCCAGGCTGGCTCCACACCGGATTGGGCCTATGCCGCCGCCGCGTCGGTCCAAGCCTGGACCGACGCCGCCTACAGCTCCGCCTCGGCCAAGTTCCTGTCCCGCCAGGCTAAGGCCTCGGCGTCGTTTGGGTCTAGGCCGAGGTTCGAGTCGCCCCGTCCCTCCTCCTTGGTCAGGCCGGCGAGGTCGGACCGGCTCCTGTGGAATGCGTCCCCTTCGGCGGCCGCGGCCTCCGCCGCCGCCCTAGCCAGCACGATGGGAGAACTGAAGAAGAAGGCAGAATAAGCAAAAAAGAGACAAGACCGGCTCAAAAAATCCAGTTGCAAACAAGAAATGAAGCTAACCCCGTCAAGACCGGGACTAGGGTCGGCCTCCTGTGCCCGCCACCGCGCTTATTCTTAGCCGGCCTCCCAGGCTCGGCCAGGTCCGCCGTGCGCTTTGGGGCCCAGGGTCGCGACGTGATGCTGTCTTTTCCATGCGGGCGGCTCGGTGCCACCCCATGCGAGGACCCGGCTCCGCCCGCGTCGCCGCCTCCCCCTCCCAACGCCGCTACACAAACAATCGGCATCAGCACCGCCCGCACCGCGACATGACCAACAGTTCAAGACAAATAAAGAAAGAAGAATTCAGGACTCACCCGCGCGACGCCCAGCGCCGGCGTCGGACTCGGCCACCTCCTCGCCACCTTGGGTCACGGGCTCCTCGGGTTCAACCGGCGCCACCTGCGATGGATCCCGGGCGTAAGGATGCCGAATCGCGTTCAAGAGTATCTCCCGCGTCACGTCAGGACGGATGAGGAGATGCGCGGGAGCAAAGTAAGAAGACCAGACGCTCACCTGCGGTGCCGGGTTCGACTGGTTGTACGACGCCTTGCCGAATCGCCAGTCCTCTCCAAGATTGGCCTTGGAGATATCATTCACGCCGCGCGCGACCGGCTCTGCAGAAAGCCGCGTCGACCCCATTTGGTTGGGGTCCTACAGGCCGATCATTTAGCTGATGAGGCAGGAGTGCGTCTTAAGCGAAAGGACCCGGCGGGTGATGAACGTGACAAGGATGTTGGTGCCAGTGAGCCCCTCCTGCGTCCTCATCGCCGTCACCCGCTCGCAGAGATTGACGTTCTCCTGCGACGGGCGCCGGAGCGAGTAGCCCTAGTTCGTCTTCGGCCGCAGCGGACGTAGAAGAGCGGGAGGTTGATGTGGTCCGCGCCGAGGTTGCGGACGTAGAAGAAGGAGTTCTGCCACTTCTTGGAAGAATCCTTGAGCGGGATCTTGGGGAAATCCGCCCCGACCGCTTCGAGATGACGGCGGCGCCGCAGTTGGCAAACTCCCCGGCCGACAGGCCCTACTGCTTAAAGGAGAAGAAGCGCACCCAGAGGTCGATCGTTGGCTCAACCCCCAGGTACCCCTTGCACAGGGTCACTGATACGTCCATTTTGCATCATGCTTTAATGATAATATTTATTGCATTATGGGCTGTTATTTCACGTTATGTCACGATACTTATGGCTATTCTCTCTTATTTTACAAGGTTTACATGAAGAGGGAGAATGCCGGCAGTTGGAATTCTGGGCTGGAAAAGGAGCAAATATTGGAGGCCTATTCTACGCAACTCCAAAAGTCCTGAAACTCCACGGAATACCTTGAAATAAATAAAGAAAAATCGTCACCAAAGATGAAGGCCAGGGGGCCCACACCCTGCTCACGAGGGTGGGGGGGCGCGCCCCCCTACCTCGTGGGCCCCCTGGTGGCTCTCCGACGCCCATCTTCTCCTATATGAAGTCTTTCGATGAGGAAAAAATCAGGGAGAACCTTTCGGGACGAGACTCCGCCGCCACAAGGCGGAACCTTGGCGGAACGAATCTAGGAATCTAGCAGAGCTATTCTACCGGGGACACTTCACTCCAGGAGGGGGAAATCATCATCATCATCATCACCAACGCTCCTCTCATCGGGAGAGGGAAATCTCCATCAACATCTTCACCAGCACCATCTCATCTCCAAACCCTAGTTCATCTCTTGTATCCAGTTCTTGTCTCCAAGTCCGGGATTGGTGCTAGTAGGTTGCTAGTAGTGTTGATTACTCCTTGTAGTTGATGCTAGTTGGTTTATTTGGTGGAAGATCATATGTTTAGATCCTTTATGCACAATATTACCCCTTTGATTATGAACAAGAATATGCTTTGTGAGTAGTTACGTTTGTTCCTGAGGACAAGGGAGAAGTCTTGCTATTAGTAGTCATATGAATTTGGTATTCGTTCGATATTTTGATAAGATGTATGTTGTCTAACCTCTAGTGGTGTTATGTGAACGTCGACTACATAACACTTCACCATTATTTGGGCCTAGAGGAAGGCATTGGGAAGTAATAAGTAGATGATGGGTTGCTAGAGTGACAGAAGCTTAAACCCTAGTTTATGCGTTGCTTCGTAAGGGGCTGATTTGGATCCATATGTTTCATCCTATGGTTAGGTTTACCTTAATACTTTTGTTGTAGTTGCGGATGCTTGCAATAGAGGTTAATAATAATTGGGATGCTTTTCCACGTAAGGGCAGTACCCAAGCACCGGTCCACCCACATATCAAACTATCAAAGTGCCGAACGTGAATCATATGAAAATGATGATAACTAGCTTGACGATATACCCATGTGTCCTAGGGAGCGCTTTTCCTATCATAAGAGTTTGTCCAGGCTTGACCTTTGCTACAAAAAGGATTGGTCCACCTTGCTGCACTTCATTTACTTTTGTTACTTGTTGCTCGTTACAATTTATCCTATCACAAAACTATCTGTTACCACTTATTTCGGTACTTGCAGAGAATACCTTGCTGAAAACCGCTTATCATTTCCTTCTGCTCCTCGTTGGGTTCGACACTCTTACTTACCGAAAGGACTACGATAGATCCCCTATACTTGTGGGTCATCAAGACTCTTTTCTGGCACCGTTGCCGGGGAGTGAAGCGCCTTTGGTAGGTGGAATTTGGTAAGGAAAAATTTATTTAGTGTGCTGAAATTTTCTGTCACTTGTTACTATGGAAGTAATTGTTTGAGCGGCTTGTTCGGGGTATCTTCACCCCGTCTGGTTGAGCCAAGAGTTGCTCCTCAACCTACTGAACCTACTGAACCTATTGAAAATGAAACTCCTTTTGGAATTCCTTCGGGTATGATGGAAAAACTGCTAGCTAACACTTTCGCAGGAGATGGAACAAAGCATCCTGGCGAACATCTATGCTTTGTGGATGATATTTGTGGACTATTTAAGCTTGCAGGTATACCCGATGATGTTGTTAAGAGGAAGGCTTTCCCTTTATCTTTGGAGGGAGACGCATTGACATGGTATAGGCTATGTGATGATACGAGATCATGGAACTATAAAAGATTGAAATTGGAATTCCATCAAAAGTATTACCCTATGCATCTTGTTCATCGTGATCGCAATTATATATATAATTTTTGGCCTCGCGAAGGAGAAAGCATCACTCAAGATTTGGGGAGGCTTAAATCAATGTTATATCCGTGCCCCAATAATGAGCTCTCAAAATTGACAGTTCTCTAGAATTTTTATGCTCGGCTATCCGATAACAATCGCACCATGCTCAATACTTCTTGTGCTGGCTCTTTTATGATGAATCCTGTTGAATTTGGATGGAATTTATAGGATAGAATTAAACGCAACTCTGAAGATTGGGACCTCGACGAAGGTAAGGAGTCAGGTATGACACCTAAGTTTGATTGTGTTAAATCTTTTATGGATACCGATATTTTCCGTAAGTTTAGCACTAAATATGGACTTGACTCTGAGATAGTAGCTTCTTTCTGTGAATCTTTTGCTACTTATATTGATCTCCCCAAGGAGAAGTGGTTTAAATATCATCCTCCCATAGAAGTAAAGGTAGCTGCACCTATTAAAGTTGAAGAAAAGATTGTCACGTATAATGATCCTATTGTTCCTACTTCTTATGTTGAGAAACCCCCTTTCCCTGTTAGAATGAAGGATCATGCTAAAGCTTCAACTGTTGTTCGTAAAAGCAATACTAGGACTTATACACCTCCTGAGAAAGTCAAAGTAGAACCCAATATTGCTATTGTTAAAGATCTCTTGTTGGATAATATAGATGGGCATGTTATTCAATTCACTAGTGAAACTGCTAGAATTGCTAAACCCTGTGATAGAGATAAACATAGACCTGTGGTAGGCGTGCCTGTTATTTCTGTTAAAATAGGAGATCATTGTTATCATGGCTTATGTGATATGGGTGCTAGTGCTAGTGTTATACCCATTGACTTATACAAAGAAATTATGCATGAGATTGCACCTGGTGAGTTAGAAGAAATTGATGTTACAATTAAACTCGCAAATAGAGATACTATATCTCCAATGGGGATTGTTAGAGATGTTGAAGTCTTGTGTGGGAAAACCAAATATCCTGCTGATTTTCTTGTTCTTGGTTCTCCACAAGATAGCTTTTGTCCCATTATATTTGGTAGACCCTTCTTGCGTACTGTTAATGCTACGATAGATTGAAAAAAGAATGTTGTTACTGTTGGCTTGGATGATATGGTTCATGAGTTTAATTTCTCTAAATTTAGTAAACAACATCGTGAGGAAGAATTCCCTAGTAAGGATGAAATTATTGGTCTTGCTTCTATTGCTGTACATCCTAGTGATCCTTTAGAACACTATTTGCTAGACCATGAAAATGATATGTTCATGAATGAAAGAAGGGAAATAGATGAAGTATTCTTTAAACAGGAACCTATTCTGCAACACAATTTGCCTGTTGAAATCTTAGGGGATCCTCCTCCACCCAAGGGTGATCCCGCGTTTCAGCTTAAACCGTTGCCTGATAATCATAAATATGCTTATCTTGACGAAAAGAAAATATATCCTATTGTTATTAGCGCTAACCTCTCAGAGCATGAAGAAGAAAGATTATTGAAAACTCTGAAGAAGCATCGTGCCGCTATTGGATATACTCTGGATGATCTTAAGTCCATCAGCCCCACTCTGTGTCAACAAAAAATAAATTTGGAAGCTAATGCCAAACCAGTTTGTGATCCTCAACGACGTTTGAATCCTAAAATGAAAGAAGTGGTAAGAAAAGAAATACTCAAGCTTCTGGAGGCAGGTATTATTTATCCCATTGCTGATAGTCAGTGGGTAAGTCCTGTCCATTGTGTCCCTAAGAAGGGAGGTATTACTGTTGTCCCTAATGGTAATTGATTTCCGCAAATTAAATAAGGCTACTAAGAAAGATCATTACCCCTTACCTTTTATTGATCAAATGCTAGAAAGACTATGCGAACATACACATTATTGCTTTCTAGATGGTTACTATGGTTTGTCTCAAATACCTGTGTCGGCTAAAGATCAATCAGAGACTACTTTTACATGCCCTTTTGGTACTTTTGCTTATAGACGTATGCCTTTTGGTTTATGCAATGCACCTGCTAACTTTCAAAGATACATGATGGCTATATTCTCTGACTTTTCTGAGAAAATTTGTCAGGTTTTCATGGATGACATTTCCGTCTACGGTTCCTCTTTTGATGATTGCTTAAGCAATCTTGATCGAGTTTTGCAGATATGTGAATAAACTAATCTTGTCTTGAATTGGGAAAAGTGCCACTTTATGGTTAATGAAGGTATTGTCTTGGGGCACAAGGTTTCTGAAAGAGGTATTGAAGTTGATAAAGCCAAGGTTGATGCTATTGAAAAGATGCCGTGTCCCAAGGACATCAAAGGTATAAGAAGTTTCCTTGGTCACGCCGGATTTTATAGGAGGTTCATTAAGGACTTCTCAAAAATTTCTCAGCCTCTTACTAATTTATTACAAAGAAAATGTACCATTTGTTTTTGATGATGATTGTGTAGAAGCATTTGAAATACTTAAGAAAGCACTAGTCTCTGCACCTGTTGTTCAGCCACCTGATTGGAATTTACCCTTTGAAATTATGTGTGATGCTAGTGATTATGCTGTAGGTGCTGTTCTAGGGCAGAGAGTTGATAAGAAATTAAATGTTATCCATTATGCTAGTAAGACTTTAGACAGTGCTCAAAGAAGTTATGCTACTACCGAAAAGGAACTTTTAGCAGTGGTGTTTTCTTGTGATAAGTTTAGACCTTATATTGTTGATTCCAAAGTAACTATTCACACTGATCATGCTGCTATTAAATATCTTATGGAAAAGAAGGATGCAAAACCTAGACTTATTAGATGGGTTCTCCTGCTTCAAGAATTTGATTTACATATTTTTGATAGAAAGGGAACTGAGAACCCTATTGCGGACAACTTGTCTAGGTTAGAGAATGTTATAGATGACCCACTACCTATTGATAATAGCTTTCCTGATGAACAATTAAATGTCATAAGCGCTTCTCGTTGCACTCCTTGGTATGCTAATTATGCTAATTATATTGTGGCTAAATTTATACCACCTAGCTTCACATACCAGCAAAAGAAAAAAAAATTCTATGACCTGCGACATTACTTTTGGGATTATCCACATCTTTATAAAGAAGGAGTAGATGGTGTTATTAGACGTTGTGTACCTGAGCATGAACAGGAACAAATCCTATGCAAGGGTCACTCCGAAGCTTATGGAGGACACCATGCTGGAGATAGAACGGCACATAAGGTATTGCAATCCGGTTTTTATTGGCCTACTCTCTTCAAAGATGCCCGTAAGTTTGTTCTGTCTTGCGATGAATGTCAAAGAATTGGTAATATCAATAGACGTCAAGAAATGCCTATGAATTATTTGCTTGTTATTGAGCCATTTGATGTTTGGGGCTTTGATTATATGGAACCTTTTCCTGCCTCTAATGGTTACACTCATATTTTAGTTGTTGTTGATTACGTTACTAAGTGGGTAGAAGCTATTCCAACTAGTAGTGCCGATCATAACATTTCTATTAAAATGCTTAAGGAAGTTATTTTTCTAAGGTTTGGAGTCCCTAGATACTTAATGACTGATGGTGGTTCACACTTTATTCATGGTGCTTTCCGTAAGATGCTTGCTAAATACGATGTTAATCATAGGATTGCATCTCCATATCACCCGCAGTCTAGTGGTCAAGTAGAGTTGAGCAACAGAGAGCTCAAATTAATTTTGCAAAAGACTGTCAATAGGTCTAGAAAGAATTGGTCCAAGAAACTTGATGATGCATTATCAGCCTATAGAACTGCTTATAAAAATCATATGGGTATGTCTCCGTACAAAATGGTCTATGGAAAAGCTTGTCACTTACCTCTCTAACTAGAACATAAGGCATATTGGGCTATTAAAGAGCTCAACTATGATTTCAAACTTGCCGGTGAGAAGAGGTTATTTGATATTAGCTCACTTGATGAATGGAGAGCCCAAGCTTATGAAGATGCCAAGTTGTTTAAAGAAAAAGTTAAAAGATGGCATGACAAAAAAATACAAAAGTGTGAGTTTAATGTAGGTGATTATGTATTGCTATACAACTCTCGTTTAAGTTTTTTTGCAGGAAAGCTTCTCTCTAAATGGGAAGGTCCCTACGTTATCGAGGAGGTCTATCGTTTCGGTGCCATAAAAATCAACAACTTTGCAGGCACAAATCTGAAGGTGGTAAACGGTCAAAGGATCAAACACTATATCTCAGGTAATCCTATAAATGTTGACACTAATATTATTGAAACCGTGACCCTGGAGGAGTACATAAAGGAAACTTTCCAGAGCGTTCCAGACTCCGAAAAGGAATAGGTATGTGATACGGTAAGTAAACCGACTCCAAACAATTTTTAAGGCAATATTTCTCTGTTTTGGAATATTTAGAAAAATAGAAAAATAAGTAGCAGTCTGGGGAGGACACGAGGCCTCCACGAGGGTGGAGGGCGCGCCCCCCTACCTCGTGAGCACCTCGTGTGCCCTCCGGACTCTGTTTCCTTGCACGATACGTATTTTGGTCGGTAAAAATTCATTATATATACTCCCGAAGGTTTTGACTTTCGTATCACGCAAATCTCCCCTGTTCTTGTTTCGAGCTGTTTTTCTGACAGGTCTAGATCATCATGGTGACCCCAAGTGCTTCCAAGGACAAGTTCTTCGGAAAGGTGATTAACCCTTACCTCGCGGAGGTGCTGCGGCACCCTGAAACCATTGAGATGCATGATGGGTTGCTGCACATCCGCGATGTTGAAGGATCAAAGGGAACCGGAAGTGTGGAGTCGAGGCTTGAGGCAATGGAGCAACAAGTTTTCAAGTGTCAGGGGATGGTGGAGCGTGGAATCAACGCTAGCCACAAGATGCTCTCGGAGTTCACCAACAACTAAGAGCCGGATGCCAAGAACACCGAGGAGGCCATCTTTAAGCTACAAGAGAAGATCGAGCACCTCCAAGCCCAAATCTATGGTCTGCAAAACCAAAACTGTGAGTGTGAATATAGATTCAAAAGGATGAGTTTGGCTGCAGATTTGAGGATTCCGGAGACTCGATCATACTTCTATGATGGTGAGCATATGCCATGGAAGAAGGACGACAAGCTTGCATAATCATCAACGCCTCCATCGCCATCTAGGAAGGAGACATAATCACATGGGTATGGGCACTCCCCTTGGCAACTGCCAAGTTTGGGGGAGGTGCCCTGGTATCGTATCACCATCACAACTCCTATCTTTAGAGTTTTTCTTAGTTTGATCCTATTAGTAGTATCTTGATTTAGTAGAATAAAGTCGTGGCATGATTTAGTTTTGAGTTTTTCTTTAGAATCGTTCTTTATAATCGAGTCTGTGAGCTTTATAATAAAGATTAGTGTTGAGTTAAGGGCTTGATTGTTTTGCCATGATCTTGGGTAAGTAGAAGAAAAGAATAAAAAGAATCAAGGAGCTCATATTGGTCTTAGTGAAAGTAATGACTTCACATAGAAGAGTATGATGATTAAAAGTTGTTGGGAGTTGGCAAATATAGCTTTGGTCATCGTTGCAATTAATAGGAAATAATAAGGAAAGAGAGGTTTCACATATATATATATTATCATTGACATCTTTTATGGTTGGGAGCACTCATTAAAATATGACATGCTAAAGAGTTGACGTTGGACAAGGAAGACAAAATAATAAGTTATGTTTTCTTACATTCGAGATAAAGTATGTTGTCATGGATCCTCTATCGTGTTGAGCTTGCCTTTCCCCCTCATGCTAGCCAAATTCTTAGCACCAAGTAGAAATACTACTTGTGCTTCCAAATACCCTTAAACCAGTTTTGCCATGAGAGTCCACCATATCTACCTATGGATTGAGTAAGATCCTTCAAGTAAGTTGTCATCTGTGCAAGCAATAAAAAAATTGCTCTGTAAATATTCATGACTTATTAATGTAGAGAAATAAACTTTGTACGAACTACTTGTGGATGCAATAAAAACGACGGACTGCATAATAAAGGTTCACATGCAAGGGGCAATATAAAGTGATGTTCTTGTGAACTAAGATTTTGTGCATCAACCCTAAACATGCATGACAACCTCTGCTTCCCTCTGCGAAGGGCCTATCTTTTATTATTATCCTCTACCTTACAAGAGTCACGGTGATCCTCACCTTTCTTTTTTCTTTTTATCCTTTGGCAAGCTCAGCATGTTGGAAAGAGTATGATATACATATCTAATTGGATGTGGGGGAGCATGAATTATTATTGTTGACATTAACCTTGAGGTAAAAGGTTGTGGGGCAAAACTATAAGCCCCTATCTTTCTCTGTGTCCGATTAAAACTCCGTAACCACAAGTATCGCGTGAGTGCTAGCAATTATGAAGGACTAAATGATAGTTGAGTATGTGGACTTGCTTTTAAGCTCTGACATAGACTCTTTCCAATGTTATGATAAATTGCAATTGCTTCAATGACTGAGATTATAATTGTTGTGGGGCAAAACTATAAGCCCCTATCTTTCTCTGTGTCCGATTAAAACTCCGTAACCACAAGTATCGCGTGAGTGCTAGCAATTATGAAGGACTAAATGATAGTTGAGTATGTGGACTTGCTTTTAAGCTCTGACATAGACTCTTTCCAATGTTATGATAAATTGCAATTGCTTCAATGACTGAGATTATAATTGTTAGTGCCCAATAATGTTTCCGATTCATGCTTTGGCTTTGTGATTGGGTCATTACTTGAACATGAGTAATCAAATGACAAAATTTATTTATGTTGCTATTATGAAATAATCATGATGCCTTCATGTCCGTATTTTATTTTTATCGATGCCTCTACCTCTAAACATGAGGACATATTCATTATTATTGGCTTTTCGCTTGAGGACAAGCAAGGTCTAAGCTTGGGGGAGTTGATACGTCCATTTTGCATCATGCTTTTATGATAATATTTATTGCATTATGGGTTGTTATTTCACGTTATGTCACGATACTTATGGCTATTCTCTCTTATTTACAAGGTTTACATGAAGAGGGAGAATGCCGGCAGCTGGAATTCTGGGCTGGAAAAGGAGAAAATATTGGAGGCCTATTCTACGCAACTCCAAAAGTCGTGAAACTCCACAAAATACCTTGAAATAAATAAAGAAAAATCATCGCCAAAGATGAAGGCCAGGGGGCCCACACCCTGCTCACGAGGGTGGGGGGCACCCCCCCTGGGCGCGCCCCCTACCTCGTGGGCCCCCTGGTGGCTCTCCGACACCCATCGTCTCCCATATGAAGTCTTTAGATGAGAAAAAAATCAGGGAGAACCTTTCGGGATGAGACTCCGCCGCCACGAGGCGGAACCTTGGCGGAACAAATCTAGGGCTCTGGCAGAGCTGTTCTGCTGGGGACACTTCCCTCCGGGAGGGTGAAATCATCATCATCGTCATCACCAACGCTCCTCTCATCGGGAGAGGGCATTCTCCGTCAACATCTTCACCAGCACCATCTCATCTCCAAACCCTAGTTCATCTCTTGTATGCAATTCTTGTCTCCAAGTCCGGGATTGGTGCTAGTAGGTTGCTAGTAGTGTTGATTACTCCTTGTAGTTGATGCTAGTTGGTTTATTTGGTGGAAGATCATATGTTTAGATCCTTTATGCACAATATTACGCCTCTGATTATGAACATGAATATGCTTTGTGAGTAGTTACGTTTGTTCCTGAGGACAAGGGAGAAGTCGTGCTATTAGTAGTCATGTGAATTTGGTATTCGTTCGATATTTTGATAAAATGTATGTTGTCTAACCTCTAGTGGTGTTATGTGAACGTCGACTACATAACACTTCACCATTATTTGGGCCTAGAGGAAGGCATTGGGAAGTAACAAGTAGATGATGGGTTGGTAGAGTGAAAGAAGCTTAAACCCTAGTTTACGCGTTGCTTCGTAAGGGGTTGATTTGGATCCATATGTTTCATGCTATGGTTAGGTTTACCTTAATACTTTTGTTGTAGTTGCGGATGCTTGCAATAGAGGTTAATCATAAGTGGGATGCTTGTCCAAGTAAGGGCATTACCCAAGCACCGGTCCACCCACATATCAAATTATCAAAGTACCGAAGGCGAATCATATGAACGTGATGAAACCTAGCTTGACGATATTCCCATGTGTCCTCGAGAGTGCTTCTCCTATCATAAGAGTTTGTCCAGGCTTGTCCTTTGCTACAAAAAGGATTGGGCCACCTTGCTGCACTTCATTTACTTTTGTTACTTGTTGCTCATTACAATTCATCCTATCACAAAACTATTTGTTACCACTTATTTCAGTACTTGTAGAGAATACCTTGCTTAAAACCGCTTATCATTTCCTTCTGCTCCTCGTTGGGTTCGACACTCTTACTTATCGAAAGGACTATGATAGATCCCCTATACTTGTGGGTCATCAGTCACGAAGCCAGAGAGCTGGACGATGGCACCGGCGCCAAGATGGTGCGGTCGGAGCTCGAAGAACTCCAAGCACGCGCGGAGGAAGGTGCTCACCGGCAGCCCGAACCCGCGCTCGAAATGCGTAAGGAAGACGACGCGCTCCCTCCCCTTGGGCCAGGGCCTCTGCTCGCCACGCGGCAGACAGACACCGACGTCCGTCTCCCGCGGAAGGCGCCCTGAAGATCAAAGATGCGCGATGTCCTCGTTGGTGACGTTGGAACCCATACAAGAGCCCGACGGCAGCGACATGGACGGAAGAAGGAGAGAGAAGGAGGACGACGGAGGATGCTCTGCTCGGGGCTGCGGGCGTAGTTGTGCGTTGGTTGCAAAGAGCAGAGCAAGAGCAGGGGGACAGGACGGCGCGAGCGAGAATGGTGTCCCCTTGCCCCCCTCAATTTATAACCCCCAGTTCAAATGTGGGGAAGTTGGATCGTCTGCACGCAACCGTTCCACTTCCCCGCAATAAGTGCGCACGTACATGCGCACTAACTGCTCGGGGAAGTGCAACCGCCCACCAGACGCCGCAATAAATCCGTGTGCATGGACCAAGGGCGCGCAACAGCGGGCCCTGGCCCGTCGCCCGGTCCCATCACGTGTGTGGCCTACCAGGCCCCTCCAACTTCCGGGCGCCACGTGGCGCCTGCGCGAAACCCAAGGGATCACCTCAACATTCGACGGATTCCTCGGTTACCGCCACGGCCGGGATGCCGCGATTCGGTTTCCGAAAAAACTGGCAGACAGTGGGTGTTGCCGGACCCGGCGCTCAAAGAATCCGCCTTGCTCAAGGGGGAAACTGCGAAGGCCCACTCATCCGAAGATGGCGGACCTTCACAGCTTCAGGGACTACTGTTAGGGGGGATGAACCCCGGGCAGGCAACATAACCCAGATCCTTTTCGAAAACAGCAGGGCCAGCATAGCCCCACAAACTGGCACGCGCCTAGTCGGGTCGCTTGACCCGGCAGGGCCCGCAACCCGGCTAAACTCTCCGACCCGGCAAGGTACATCCACCCGGCCGCAGCAACTGGTGCAAGACAACTCAACCCGGCGCAACCAAGCCTTCCCCAGCAAGCCAACCCCACCCGTGGCGTCCACGGCAACCCAGCCACGGGTCAGCTCCCGTCCCATCCAGGCTGTACGATGGGACGAGACCTCAACCACCAATGACCAAGACAATAGTGTTCCTACCCATGCTTGTGGTCAGCCGGAGCGTGGCAACAGTGCCCCTCACCTACCCGCTGACTAGGGCTGGCGTGGCAACAATGCTCCCGCCCTCACCACTGACGACAGCAAGCGGCACCCTGACGGAGAGCACTGTACACGACTCGACTCGGCCGCGCCCTGACGATTGACAAGACGGCGCATAGTCCCCCTAGGCACGCAGGGCTCGCACCTAGGGGAACTCGGCGAACCACAAGCCCACAAGCGGGACCCAGCCCGGTATCCCGTACACCAACAATACGGACCCACCGACTCGGCATATTACCATTGTAACCCTGGGTGGGTTGATCTATCAAACCCCCCAGGAACCCACGCCTATAGGGGAACGCAGAGAAGATGACAACCAATTCAAGAGAAACACAAGCAAGCATAGGACTAGCCACCCAACGACAACACCGGGGAGAAGGAGTAGCCCAAGCCTTGGCCAGATTCCTTCCTCCTCCATACATCTCCAGGAGCGACATTGTACTATCGATCATCCAACTAAACTTGGCAGGACTAGGGGGGTTATATCTCCAGAGAGCCCCGAACTTGGGTATGTCCGGCGTCCCGCGCCCGCGCATTCCAACCTCGCCTCTGGAGCCCACCAGAGCCCTCGAGCCTCCTCCTCTCTTTAGCCATCCTTTTGCATCTACCGTGCGCCCACCACGAAAATATTGTTGCATATGCTTGTGTTTTGATTGTCGACACCATTCCTTCTCGATAGGTCCTACTCCGGAGAGTGTTCCAGAGTACCTGTCTGAGGAGCAGTTCCACCCTTGTTGATCTACCAGGCAAGCAAACCCCCTTGTTCATTCCGATACAATCCCAATCTCTCGCTCCTGCTCTCTGTTATTGCATTAGAACAACAACGATTCAACTGCTACTTTGTGTTGCGGTGGTTGAACCCATTCCTCTGCATGACCTGTCATTGCCATAGTAAATAGTTGAAACCCACTAGCATGTGTAGGAGTTGATTGAAGCCATTGTTGTGTTCCTACCATGCCATGCCTGCTATTGCTTAGAGTGTGTCAGGTCTGATTCATTGGGAATGAATTGGAGTGTTACGATATGTTCTGGTGCTGAGAGTTAAGTGTGTGAACACGATTTGGTAAAGGTAGCGGTGAGAGGCCATGTAGGAGTACATGGTGGGTTGTCTCATTGGAACCATCCTTAGGAACCGAGTTATGTGTAAGTTGTCCAATGACTAGCTACTACCACACATTGGGCTCTGGGCGCTCCAAGCTCTCTCGACTGATTAATCGCCTTGATATCTGTCCAGGAGTCGCAACTAGTTTCTGGTGTTTGTAGGTAGTGTTATTTTTCTACCAAGTGGCACCCGGCAGGGTGGGCTTGGGACAGACTAGGCACACGTGGCCTGGTGTACCGAGTAGCACACGGATGGTGGGCTCGGGAACCCTGCACACATCGTTTGGGGCCATGATGGAAACCTCGACCGGACTCCCTTGCGGATGGAACCTGTATAGGTGATAAACCTGGACTAGAGTCTTGTGTGGTTAGTCAGGTCGTGGCCGATACCCTCGCCAGGCTTCCGCTTTAAGGTTGCCAAGATACATGATGTGTACATGGCGGTAAGTGGCGAGAGCATGTGTGAAGAAGTACACCCCTGCAGGGTTAACATGATCTATTCAAATAGTCGGGTCCGCGGTTATGGACTTCTTGGATGCTTACGTGGTTCATAGACAACTTGAAGTGAATACTCTAAAATGCTCAAGACAAGTGTGAGTGCTATGGATGGCCTTCTCGTAGGGAGACAGGGATGAATCCATAGTAGTGTATTGTGTGGTGATTAGTGGACTCGTGTGCGCCATATCACCTCAAAGAAGTTCTCGTAGTCGTAGAACAGGATAGCCACTAAGTCAAAGCTGGCTTGCTACAACCAAACCCCACATCACCATCTTGATACAAATGCATGTATGATAGGATCTGATGTAAGTCTTGTTGAGTACCTTTCGACTCACATTGCTTTATTTATGTTTTTTTCAGCGGAGACTTCGGTCTTACTAGTATTCTCGTGGACTTCCACAAGTATCTTGTAACTCAGCTACGATCTTAATCAGATGTTGTAGATAGTCAGGCTCTTCAGCATTTTTCTTTTGTAGATGTATGTGCTCAGACATGTAATGCTTCCACTTGTTGCTTGTATGCTCTGAATGTTGGGTCAACTGACCCTTTCTGGTAATAAATGCTATGATGGCTCTTCTGAGCCTTTATCTATATGAGTTGTTGAGTTATGTTGTGATGCCATATTATACAACACATACTTGCATGTTATGCGTACGTGTAATGTGTATTGCTATGTGTGGGATCTGACTATCTAGTTGTTTATCCTTAGTAGCCTCTCTTACAGGTAAATGTCTCCTAGTGCTTCAACTAAGCCCTGGTAGCTTGCTACTGCTCCGGAACACTTAGGCTGGCCGGCATGTTGTCGGTGCGAGGACGACACCTATGGGATCACAAGAATCCCTACTACGGTTGCGGGGCGCAGGGTCGTGAGAAGAGCGGATCAAACACATAGCACACGGGTTCTTTATCCAGGTTCGGGCCGCGAGGATGCGTAAATCCCTACTCCTGCTTTGGTGGTTTGTTTATCTGTGTTCTTGAACTAGAAATGGGGCGTGAGGAGCTCCAAAAAGCCGAATCCCCCTCCTGGTCGCCTTGGGCCTCCTTTTATAAGGAAAGGGGTTGCCACAGTGGCACACAGGAGGTGGAAAGGGAACAGTGATGTGAGTTTATCCCTCGCATTACATGACAAGGCACATTTAATGTGTCTTTCTTTGGTGTCCTTGGTTTATTGGGGATGGGGGAGAGCCCAGTCTCGTCCGTCGCCGCTCCCTTTCGTGTCGACACGCTCTCTAGCCAGCGGTGCCCGTGGTGCCATGTAGGCAGGCAGGCAGCTGAGGTGGTGCAGTGGTGGGTCTCCACGAAGATCCGCTTGCCGCCACGCAGGTGCCTGCCCAACTGGTTGGGTCGACAGCTGCATGCGAACGGTGGTGGAGGTTTGGATTGGCGTGGGCCCGATGGTGGCCCTACGGGTGTCCTTGGCAAGGGCCTCGCCGTAGCCCCGGCAAGGGTCTTGCCGAGGCCCCGGCAAGGGTCTTGCCGTGGCGCCTGCTGTCATCCCCGGCAAGGCTCTTGCCGGGGGCCTTGTGGTCCTCCTTGGCTAGGATCCCGCCAAGGGTCGTCATCTTCTATAGTGTGTATCTGATCTTGAATGTCTTCACGAAGATCTGCATTCCACCATGGGGATGTCTCCCGAATGCTTGCCCCATGGGGGCAGTGGACTCAAGGGTGATTCGCTCCGTAGGTGTGGGGCGAGCTGCCATGGCAAGGGTCTTGCCAGGTTTGCTAAAACCGCCCCCTGGCAAGGATCTTGCCGGGGGAGCCCGCTTCGTCCCCTTTGCACTTGTTGGTCTTGGTCTTGGCGTCATTCTACTCCTTTCGAGCTTCGTCCTTACCTTGGCTCACCTCCCTTGCCATGCTCAGTGCGGTAGTGTCCGTGGCTCAGACTGCCCATGCACAGTTATAGGGGTACAAAAAGTGTACCCCTCTTTTTGTACACCGACAGGAGCCCCCGGGCCTGGGCCACACGTAAGCGCAATCGAGTCGTTGGGCTAGGCCGAAAGACGGTGCGCGGGCAGGCGGGGTAGTTTTTACCGCGGTAAGTTTCTTTGTGCGCCGCGCTTCCCATGCCTCCCGCACATGGCTCGGCGTGGGGAGGCGTGCATGACATGGGAGGCATGCGTGGGGCTGAGCTCTGTGCGCATGCGTCACGTCATAGTAAAAGGGGGCGGGATGAACTAAAGGAGCAGGCCCTCAAGCTGTCCGGCGAGAAGAACACGCTCAACCGCGCCTTGGTAGAGGCGCAAGGAGCAGTCATCAGCAGGACTGGGGAGCTCTCCGACGCGCAGAACTCCATCAGAGACCTCAAGCTGAAGCTGGAGGGTCCTGAGAAGATGCTGTCGGAGAGCAGGGCTCGGGAGGAGACCTTGACCAGGAGCTTCGAGGAGGAGAAGGAGCTGCGGGCAAATGAGGCCGCCTCCCACCAGGAATATGTGGTGGGCGAGAACAGCTGGATCAGCCATCTGGAGGTCGTCGCCGCCAGGGTCACCTTGCAATTGGCTAACATGGGGATGCAAAATGTGAGGTACGCCCCCGAGCGCAGCGGGACTGTCAACGCCAAGCTGACCCAGTTCTTCGAGGGTGTCCTCGGAGCCTTGGCCTATCTTCACTCCAACAGGACGGCCACGCTGGCCGAGGAGGCCCGGCGACTTTGCCGGAGGGTCATGACCAAGGTCCTCACCAAGGTGGCGCACTGGAATCGCGACCTTGACTTCGCGGCCTCGATGAAGAGCTTCCGGATGGTGTTGACCTCACGGTGCTCAAGGAGCGCATCAAGCCCATCACCAACGGCATCGATGAAATCAAGAGGGTGGAAGGCCAGCACCGGGATTAAGCATCCCGTTCCTCTTCGCCGCTGCGGGTTCCCGACTAAGACAAATTTTATCTTTAGTTAGAACCGCAGCTATGACGTGATGTAATATAACTTTGACGTACTCTTAATTCTCATGCATGTTATTTCCCCGTTCAATTCCTCTTTGTATGCGTGCCCCACGTCGATCGGGTAGGCTTGCCAGCGTGGAAGCCCCTAGCGGTGTTTTGGGGACGGATCCCCAGGGCCTGCTGGGTACGCGTGCTGCTGGACGAGCCACCTTTCCATTCCAAACGCTTCCGCTCGGACTATCGAGCTTGACTCGAGTCAGAATCGAGGGCGTTGTCGATCGCGGAAGCTTACTCTGCCATTCTCGACGCATCCGCTTGAGCTGTTGAGCAGACTCGAAAAAGGGCAAGGGCGTTGCCGATCGTGGGAGAGCCCCCTGGCGAGCAGGTTCTTCATACAAAGGTGTGACATCTCCGGGGGGGAATAACCTCAAATAAGAAGGGTAGCACAAATAAGGATTCAGTGCAACTTAGCTTCTATTTGCGATCCGTCGAGTGTCGATCTTCTGGCCTCCTTTCTTCTCCAAGGGTCACGAAGATGAAGGAGCGCCGGGCTAACTGCCAAAGCCGATTCTCACAACTGCGCCCCCTACCTGGCACACCAAAGATGTCGGTGCGAGGATGACACCTATGGGATCACAAGAATCCCTACTACGGTTGCCGGGTGCGGGGTCGTGAGAAGAGCGGATCAAACAGATAGCACACCGGTTCTTTATCCAGGTTCAGGCCGCGAGGATGCGTAAATCCCTACTCCTGCTTTGGTGGTTTGTTTATCTGTGTTCTTGAACTAGCAATGGGGCGTGAGGAGCTCCAAAAAGCCGAATCCCCCTCCTGGTCGCCTCGGGCCTCCTTTTATAAGGAAAGGGGTTGCCACAGTGGCACACAGGAGGTGGAAAGGGTACAGTGATGCGAGTTTATCCCTCGCATTAAATGACAAGGCGCATTTAATGCGTCTTGCTTAGGTGTCCTTGCTTTATTGGGGACGGGGGAGAGCCCAGTCTCGTCCGTCGCTGCTCCCTTTCGTGCCGACACGCGCTCTGGCCAGCGGTGCCCGTGGTGCCATGTAGGCAGGAAGGCAGCTGAGGTGGCACAGCGGTGGGTCTCCACGAAGATCCGGTTGCCGCCACGCAGGTGCCTGCCCAACTGGTTGGGTCGGCAGCTGCATGCGAACGGTGGTGGAGGTTTGGATTGGCGTGGGCCTGATGGTGGCCCTACGGGTGTCCTTGGCAAGGGCCTCGTCGTAGCCCCGGCAAGGGTCTTGCCGTGGCGCCTGCTGTCATCCCCGGCAAGGCTCTTGCCGGGGGCCTTGTGGTCCTCCTTGGCTGGGATCCTGCCAAGGGTCGTCATCTTCTATAGTGTGTATCTGATCTTGAATGTCTTCACAAAGATCTGCATGCCAGCACGGGGATGTCTCCCGAATCCTTGTCCCATGGGGGCGGTGGACTCAAGGGTGATTCGCTCCGTAGGTGTGGGGCGAGCTGCCACGGCAAGGGTCTTGCCGGGTTTGCTAAAACCGCCCCCGGCAAGGATCTTGGCGGGGGAGTCTGCTTCGTCCCCTTTGCTCTTTGTGGTCTTGGTCTTGGCGTCGTTCTGCTCCTTTCGAGCTTCGGCCTTACCTTGGCTCACCTCCCTTGCCTTGCTCAGTGCTGTGGTGTCCGTGGCTCAGACTGCCCGTGCACAGTTATAGGGGTACAAAAAGTGTACCCCTCTTTTTGTACACCGACACATGTGTCCTTCTTCGTTCCTATGTCTGTTCCTATGGGGAAATGTCATGCGGTGTCTACCAGAGTCATGTTAGCCTGTTACAGCCCGGATTCTCCGGAGTCCTACTAGCCCAGCTACTACAGCCCGGATTCACTCGCTGATGACCGACACGTTCGCTGCTGGGTCATGTATGCCTGTCACTGGAAGTTAGTGCCACTTTGGGGTCACGATTGGCCATGTCAGCCTGGGATCTTTGTCATATGGATGCTAGCGACACTATCGTATACATGTGCCAAAAGGCACAAATGGTCCTGGGCATGGTAAGGCGACACCCATGGGAATACCGTGCGTGAGGCCGCAAAGTGATATGAGGTGTTACATGCTAGATCAGTGTGGCTCAGGATCGGGGTCCTGACAGCTTTGGTATCAGAGCCTGACTGCCTATAGGATTACCAAGCCAAACTGGTGGAAGTTGAGTCTAGAAATTCTTTAGTTATGTAAGGGAATTGATTTTGGGATGGAACGTAAGGCTCTTTTTACTCCTTATACCTCATGGCCTTCTGATCTGAGTCATTCTATCTTTCCTACGGGGTTAAGGAACTAGGCTTTCCCTTCCGTCTATCAGGATCACGTGTTACTACTCCGTAGTCCCATAGGATTGGTTTATCAGAGTCATACCCCAGTTTTCGAGTACTTCCGGTGTAGCCTGTTTAGTATGATCTCAGAACCTTGATGTGTGATGTTGAGTTGATGTACTATCCCATTTTTAGCAGGATGTCTCATTTTGTGCATTTTACTGCCGTTATGCTGCCGGAATTGCCCTAGGAGTTCGAGAGATACTAATTTCTTTGTCCTACATTCTATAGCCTATAGTTGATACTGATTCCGTCCTTGGTTTCTTTTCTCAGGATGTCATCAGTTAAGCAGAGTTCTGTTGCTCGTAGCCAGAACCACAAAGATGGTAGGGATGAGGATCCTCCTGACCAACCTTCATTGGCAGAGTTCATGTTAGAGATGGAGAGAAACAAGCGTGAGTCTAACCGCTTGTTGGCATGTATCAAGGAGAACACCGCACATCAGTTCAAAGGGTCTGCAACTATTCATGATTTCATTTGCTTGCACCCACCCACCTTTCATCATTCTATTGAGCCACTTGATGCAGATGAATGGCTCCGTAGCATCACTCATAAGCTGCATTCCGTGAACGTAGCTGAAGATGATAAGGTCACCTATGCTACATACCACCTGGAAGTTCTTGCTAGTCTTTGGTGGCAGAACTATGAGGCTATGCTTCCAGCTGGCCAGATTCCTACCTGGAGGTATTTCATTGAGGCTTTTCGCGAGCATCACATTCCCCAGGCCCTCATTAATCGCAAGAGAGAAGAGTTCTGTAGTTTCACCCAGAGTAAGATGGTTGTTGATGCTTATAGTAGAGAGTTTGAGAACCTTGCCCGCTATGCTTCAGAAGAGGTATCCACGGACGCCAAGAAGCAGGCTAGGTTCTGGAAGGGTCTCAACCCCAAGTTG
This sequence comes from Triticum aestivum, assembly GCF_018294505.1. Taxonomy (NCBI): domain Eukaryota; kingdom Viridiplantae; phylum Streptophyta; class Magnoliopsida; order Poales; family Poaceae; genus Triticum; species Triticum aestivum. The sequence continues at coordinate 547,592,707 of NC_057804.1, forward strand.
CATCGTGATCTCCACCTGCACCATTGTGATACATTCCAAGCTCTTGTGAACAAGGCCATTAATGCAGAGACAGCTCAGCTCACTTACGAGGAGTCTCATAAGTACACCCGTCATTTGGGATCTTCCTCCGGTTCTAGTTCTCAGAAGCGCCGGATGTGGGTTCCAAACTCCGCTCGTCCTTCCAGATATTCACCGAGACCATCCTATGTGGTGCCCCACCCAGCTCAGTCGTGTGTTCCACCCAGGCCTATTGGTAGACCGCTTGTCAGTGCCGATCCACATCCAACTTCAGGGACTTGCTTCACATGCGGGAAGCCAGGACACTGTGCACGTGACTGCTCTCAGACTAGTTATGCTCCACCCCAGCCCGAGAAGACTGTTGGCTATGTTAAGCCATCAAGCAAGATGATCAGTGCCAAGCCAGCCCGCACTAAACATGGACGTGTGCATCACGTCTCAGCTAAAGACGCTCATGATGATCCGGATGTCGTTCTTGGTTCACTCCTTGTAAATTGTCATCCAGCATCGGTTCTGTTCCATACTGGAGCATCTCACCCCTTCATTTCTGAAGGCTATGCTCGTTTTCACAACATGTCATTTTGTTATATGCCAACTCCGCTTGAAATCCAAACCCCATGGTCTAGATGGCAAACCACCAGAATCAGCTATGGTAATGAAATCCTTGTTGATAGACTTGTATTCCTTGCATCACTTGTAGCCCTCAAGTCCTCAGATCTTAACATCATCATGGGTATGGACTGGATGATAGCTCATCATGCCAAAATTGATTGTTACACCAGATCTGTTCAGCTTACACACCCATTTGGCAAGATAGTCACTGTCTCCACTAGAGTTGCAAAGCGTCAGCTCTATTCTCTTAATGCCATCCCTCTTCCAGAGCTTGAAGATATCCCGGTAGTCCGTGACTTTCCGGATGTCTTTCCAGAGGAACTGCCAGGTGTTCCACCTGACAGAGATGTATAGTTCGTCATAGATCATATCCCAGGAACCGCTCCAATCTCTAGGAGACCTTACAAAATGGCACCCTTAGAACTAGTCGAGCTTAAGAAACAACTTGATGAGTCCTTGCAAAAGGGTTTCATCCGTCCTAATTCTTCTCCTTGGGCTTGCCCCGTCCTCTTCATCAAGAAGAAGGATGGTATGGACCGGATGGTTGTAGATTATCGTCCCGTTAACTTGGTCACGATAAAGAACAAATATCCGCTCCCCAGGATCAACGATCTGTATGACCAGCTCACTGGATCCTCAGTCTTCTCCAAGATGGATTTGATGTTAGGCTACCACCAAATCAAGATCAGAAACGGGGACATTCCCAAGACAGCCTTTGTCACTTGTTGTGGCCAGTACGAGTACACCGTTATGTCTTTCGGTCTAACCAATGCTCGATCTTGATGAACTCGATCTTGATGGAGTACTTAGATAACTTCCTCATGGTTTACCTTGATGATATCCTTATTTACTGGAAGAACAAGGAAGAGCATGCCGAACATCTTAGACTTGTGCTAGAAAAACACAGAGAACACCGCCTTTATGCCAAGTTCTCCAAGTGCGAATTTTGGTTGCCAGACGTGACCTACCTAGGCCACGTAATCTCTAGTAAGGGCATTGCTGTCAATCGCGAGAGAGTTAAGGCCGTTCTTGATTGGACTCCACCTGAAACCGTTCAACAAGTTAGGAGTTTCCTTGGTCTAGCCAGTTATTGTCGCCGCTTTGTTGAAAATTTCTCCAAAGTAGCCAAACCCCTCACGGAACTTCTCAACAAAGATAAAAAGTTTGAGTGGTCCCCAGAGTGTGAGTACAGTTTTCAGGAACTGAAAAGATGCCTGACTTCTGCTCCCATACTTGTGCCACCGGATTTCACTAAGGACTTTGTTATCTATTGTGATGCCTCACGACAGGGACTAGGTTGCATTCTTATGCAGGATCGTCATGTGATTGCCTATGCATCTCGACAGTTGCATCCACATGAGGAGAATTATCCTACACATGATCTAGAGCTTGCAGCCGTAGTCTATGCACTCAAGACCTGGCGACACTACCTTCTTGGTAATCGTTGCAAGATCTACACCGATCACCAGAGTCTCAAGTATATCTTCACTCAACCAGATCTGAACCTTAGGAAAACACGTTGGTTGGAGGTGGTCTCAGATTATGATCTAGGGATTCCCTACACTTCAGGCAAAGCCAATGTCATGGCTGATGCGCTAAGCCGTAAATCCTGTTGCAACAATCTCATGTTGCAGCAAGGCCAACCACTTCTCCATGAGGAATTCTATAAGCTTAACCTTCACATTGCTCCTCACGGATTCCTTTCTACCTTGGTGGCGAAACCTGATCTTGAGGATCGGATTATCGCTACTCAAAAGCAGGACACGGAAATTTCCCGGATCAAGAGAAACATTAAGAAGGGAGTTGGTGAATGTTTCTCTATGGATGATCGAGGTGTTGTTTTCTTTGAAAACCGTTTGGTGGTTCCCAAGAATCAACATCTGCGACAATTGATTCTTAAGGAGGCGCATGAATCTCCTCTCATGATTGATCCCGGTAGTACTAAGATGTATTAGGACCTATGCCAGAGGTTCTGGTGGACTAGGATGAAGAGAGAAATCGCTCAGTTTATTGCTAACTGTGACATTTGTCGTTGCGTTAAGGCAGAGCATCAAAGACCTGCTGGCACCCTTCAGCCTTTAGCTATTCCTAAATGGAAATGGGATAAAGTTGGTATGGACTTCATCACTGGCTTTCCTAGGACCAAGAGAGGGAATAATGCTATCTTTGTAGTCATTGATCGTGTCTCCAAAGTGGCGCACTTCCTACCTGTTCGAGAGAGTATCACTGCTAGTCAGCTCGCTGACTTATATATTTCTCGAATAGTCTCACTTCATGGTGTTCCACTAGATATTAATTCAGATCGTGGCAGTCTTTTCACTTCTCATTTCTGGGAGAGTTTCCAAACTGCCATGGGAACCCATCTTTCCTTCAGTACCACTTTCCACCCTCAGTCGAGTGGTCAGGTGGAAACGGTCAACCAAATTCTCGAAGACATGCTTAGAGCTTGCTTTATCTCATTCGGTATGGATTGGGAGAAATGTCTTCATTTTGCCGAGTTTGCTTATAACAACAGCTATCAATCCAGTATCAAGAAAGCTCCGTTTGAGATTCTCTATGGATGAAGATGTCGAACACCTTTGAACTAGTCAGAAACCGGTGAAAGACAATTCTTTGGACCGAACATGATCCAGGAGGCGGAAGAGCAAGTTCGCATCATTCGTGAGAATTTGAAAACAGCTCAGTCTCGTCAAAAGAGCCAGTATGATCGTCATCATAAGGATATGACTTATGAAGTTGGCAACAAAGCTTACCTTCGGGTTACTCATTTGAAGGGTACCCATCATTTTGGTATCAAGGGCAAATTGGCTCCTCGTTACATTGGTCCTTTTCGCATTCTCGCTAAACAAGGAGAGGTTGCCTAACAGTTGGAACTACCCCCACATCTTTCTCGAGTTCATTATGTCTTCCACATCTCTCAACTCACGCGTTGCTTCTCGGATCCCATCCGCGGAGTGGACCACAAAACGCTTGATCTCCAAGATAACCTCACATACTGAGAGTACCCGGTTCGCATTCTTGACCAAGAAGAGCGTGTTACCCGACATCAGAACATCAAGTTCCTCAAGTTTTAGTGGTCTCATCATTCCGTGAGAAAAGCTACTTGGGAGCGAGAAGATCGTCTTCAACTGGAGTACCCCGCTTTCTTTCCGTCAACCCCTGAATGTCGGGACTAGATTCTTTTAAGTGGGGGCGAGTTGTCACATCCCTAGTTCTGGTATGCTCAAGGCTAGCTAGTAATGTGAGCATCATGTTTCATTTCCATTTAAATTGAAATGAGGATTCGTTGAACCCTCAGAATCATCTCTAGAAATGACCCAAATAAAAAGTGCTCAAAAAAGGTCCGAGAAAATGCTCATGTTGCTCTCTAAAAATATTGGACAGAGATAAAAATCAAACAAATATTTTTAAGAGCTCATAAGTATTTATCTTGGGCATTTGGAATTAATGCAGTAATTATTTGCTTTGGATATATATTGTTATATATATATATATAATATTGTCCAAAAATTATGCCAGTTGCTAAGGAGCTCTGGAATAATACCACTAGCCCCTAAAAAAATGGGATAATTAGATTTATGCCCCTAGTTGTGGCCCACTCGTCTGTTTTACCCCTAATTCCCAAAAGTCACCGGTTATGTCCAAGTCACTTTGCTCCTCTTACGCTTTTTCCCTTTGACCGTTTTACCGCCAGTTTGAAAACTTCATTACTAATTCATACTAAATCAAAAAAATGCAAATAACATACCAAAATGTTCAGAAAAACATCACCTATATGTCAGTGTCATTTGCATTCATGAAAAAAGTTTTGAAAAGTGCACATCTGAGTTTTAGCTCTTTTGATACCACCACGAATAGTAAACTCTAAAAAAGTTCAAAAAACTAAAAAAAATTGGTGGCAAAGAATGACAAATGTTTTAAGTGACTGCCAAGTTTCATTAGGGAATCAAATTCATGGGTGTCGTGGCAAAAAAAAACAATCAGCTCTCCAAAATAGATTATTTTTTTGCCACGACTTCCACGAATGTCGTTCCCCAATGAAACTTGGCAAGCACTTAGAACATTTGTCATTCTTTGCCACCATATTTTTTTGAATGTTTTTGAGTTTTTTTAGAGTTTACTATTCATGGTGGTATCAAAAGAGCTAAAACTCATATGTGCACTTTTCAACACTTATTTCATGAATGCAAATGACACTGACATATAGGTGATGTTTTTCTGAACGTTTTGGTATCTTATTTGCATTTTTGTGATTTAGTATGAATTAGTTATGAAGTTTTCAAACTGACAGTCAAACGGTCAAAGGGCAAAAGCATAAGAGGAGCAAAGTGACTTGGACAGAACCGGTGACTTTTGGGAATTAGGGGTAAAACAGACGAGTGGGACACAACTAGGGGCATCAATCTAATTGTCCCAAAAAAGTTGGCATAAGAAAATAAAATGGTTTAGTATTTTTATTAAACCAAACAAATGCCACAAAAATAGAAAAGAAACAGAAATGGAGAAAAACCTACCTGTGCTTACCTGCGGCCAAGCTCCTGTGCTAGCCCAGCACTATGCAGCCCAGCAGCAGCCCAACCAGCCACCTCCTCTGTCTTATTCCTCACGCCTACTGGCACTGTGCATGTCGCGTGCGCGCTCGCCCGCGGCCACGTCTCTCGCCACCTCCTGCTTCTCCCCCCCCCCCCGTCGCTCTGGCCTCCCTGGACGTTGCCACGACGCCCCGCACCTCTCTCACTCTCTCTCGCTCTCCCTACTCCCCAGGTTCTCTCTCTCTCTCCTGATCAGTCCGAGCGCCACCGTCGCCGCTGTTCGCCGTAGCCGTAGCCACCACGCCCCTCGAGAGCATCTGAGCCGTCCCCGAGCTCCTCTACGTCGTCCTCGTCCTCTCTGCCAAGCCGCACGTCGTCGGACGCCCCGTCAAGCCGTCGTCGTGGCCTTCTTCACCTCCAGCCGCCGTGGATCTCCATCGGCGCCCCATCGACTTCAGCCTCCCCCGAGCTCTCCGACAACATCCCCGAGTCCGCTGTTAGCCCCGCCGTCGTTTGCCCTACTCCCCTGCCCTTCTACGCCCTCTAGCCCTCCTACCGCTCGAGCCGAGCTCCGGCCGCCGCCGTGAGCTCCGCTCTGGCAAGCTCCGGCACCCCTGCAGCCTCCCGCTTACTCCAAATGACGCGGACGAGCTCCAGCTCCTCGTCTGTGGTCTCCGCCGCCTAAATGGTTTCCGGAGGGCGATTTCCATGCCCCTCCGCCGCGTTCGGCCTCGCCGGCGGCTAAACGCCGGCGGGTTGACCGGTTTGACCTCCCCCCAGTTGACCAGATTTGACCTATATGAGTCAATGACAGGTGGGGCCCGTCTCTGACTAATCTGTAGTTAGTTTAGAGTTGGTGCTAATTAACCTCTGTTAATTAACTATGACACTGACGTGTGGCCCCCACACGTCAGGTTTGACCTGGTCAGCGTTGTTGACCTGTTGACGCAGGCATGACCCAATGCTGACGCAGTTATTCATTTTCTGGATTTAAATTAAAGCAGGAAAATTCAGAAAATGATTTTAACTTCAAAAAATCATAGAAATTCAACGGTAGCTCATATTGAAATAATTTATATATGAAAAATTATCAGAAAAATTCAATCTGTCCATCTGTACCAATTTCATGCATGACAAACCAACCTAAACCTTCTGTATACTTTGGAGATGCATTTGAATCTTTGGTTCAAATGGACTTCATGCAAATGAATGCTAGCTGCATTAGCGCAAACAACATCACATCTACATGCCATGATCATGCATCATATTGTTGCATATGCTTGTGTTTTGATTGTCGACACCGTTCCTTCTCGGTAGGTCCTACTCTGGAGAGTGTTCCAGAGTACCTGTCTGAGGAGCAGTGCCACCCTTGTTGATCTACCAGCCAAGCAAACCCCTTGTTCATTCCGATTCAATCCCACTCCCTTGCTCCTGCTCTCTGTTATTGCATTAGGAAAACAACGATTCAACTGCTACTTTGTGCTGTGGTAGTTGAACCCATTCCTTTGCATGACCTGTCATTGCCACAGTAAATAGTTGAAACCCACTAGCATGTGTAGGAGTTGATTGAAGCCATTGTTGTGTTCCTACCATGCCATGCCTGCTATTGCTTAGAGTGTGTCAGGTCTGATTCATTGGGAATGAATTGGAGTGTTACGATATGTTCTGGTGCTGAGAGTTAAGTGTGTGAACATGATTTTTCAACAGAGACTTCGATCTTACTAGTGTTCTCGTGGACTTCCACAAGTAGCTTGTACCTCAGCTACGATCTTGATCGGATGTTGTAGATAGTCAGGCTCTTCAGCCTTTTTCTTTTGTAGATGTCTGTACTCAGACATGTAATGCTTCTGCTTGTTGCGTGTATGCTCTGAATGTTGGGTCATGTGACCCTTGCTTGTAAGAAATGCTATGATGGCTCTTCTGAGCCTTTATCTATATGAGTTGTTGAGTTATGTTGTGATGCCATGTTGTACAACACATACTTGCATGTTATGCGTACGTGTAATGTGTATTGCTATGTGTGGGATCTGACTATCTAGTTGTTTACCCTTAGTAGCCTCTCTTACCGGGAAATGTCTCCTAGTGCTTCCACTGAGCCCTGGTAGCTTGCTACTGCTCTGGAACACTTAGGCTGGCCGGCACGTGTCCTTCTTTGTTCCTTTGTCTGTCCCTATGGGGAAATGTCACGCGGTGTCTACCGGAGTCATGTTAGCCTGCTACAGCCCGGATTTTCCGGAGTCCTGCTAGCCCAGCTGCTACAACCCAGATTCACTCGTTGATGACCGACACGTTCGTTGCTTGGTCATGTATGCCTGTCCGTGTCAGTTAGTGCCACTTTGGGTTCACGACTAGCCATGTCACCCGGGTTCTTTGTCATATGGATGCTAGTGACACTATCATATACGTGTGCCAAAAGGCGCAAACGGTCCCGGGCATGGTAAGGCGACACCCGTGGGAATACCGTGCATGAGGTCGCAAAGTGATATGAGGTGTTACATGCTAGATCGGTGTGACTTAGGATCGAGGTCCTGACAATATGATAGTGATTGATAGCGTTCTCTAGTCACTATCACCAAGCTACTAGAACTTCATGATGAACTATAATGTGCAAGGGATAATGGAAAAGATTCCCGAGCTCTTCGTGATGCTGAAATCGGCGAAGGTAGAAATATAGAAAGAGCATCAAGTGTTGATGGTTAACAAGACCACTAGTTTCGAGAAAAAAGGGCAAAGGAAAAGAAAGGGAACTTCAAGAAGAATGACAAGCAAGTTGCTACTCCCGTGAAGAAGCCCAAAGCTAGATCTAAGCCTAAAACTGAGTGCTTCTACTGCAAAGGGAATGATCACTGGAAGCAGAACTACCCCAAATACTTGGCGGATAAGAAGGATGGAAAGTGAACAAATGTATATTTCATATACATGTTTTTGATGTGTACTTTACTAGTGTTCATAGTAACTCTAGGGTATTTGATACTGGTTCAGTTGCTAAGATTAGTAACTGAAAAAAGGAGTTGCAAAATAAATAGAAACTAGTTCAGGGCGAGGTGACGATGTATGTTGGAAATGATTCCAAGGTTGATAAGATCACCATCGCACACTCCCTCTACCTTTGGGATTAGTGTTGGACCTAAATACATGTTATTTGGTGTTTGCGTTGAGCATGAATATGATTGGATCATGTTTATTGCGACACGGTTATTGTCGGTGTACTAGAGTAGGGGTACCCTAGTATCCCAAACTTGTGCACGGGCAGTTGCAGCACCCCGCGGCAAGGCTTGCCGGACGACCGCCAGGGTCCTCCGTGGGTTCCTTTGGAGCCATTCAAGAACAAAGTATTTAAGATGAAGAGACAAGGCCCCGGCAAGAGGAGCTTGCTGGGAAGAGACAAGGCCCCGGCAAGAGGAGCTTGCCGGGAAGGCCAACCACGGCACCTCTAGAAACTTGCCGCGATGCACCGCACGTCCGGCAAGGTCCGGCGAGCGACAAGCTTCCGGACGCGACAAGACGACGACCCCGACGAGGTACTTGCCGGGGGCCAGCTGCCACTCTGTACCCGCGCTCCAGCGCACCCACCCGCGTGTCGCCGTGAGGCTTTCTCAGGGGCGCGTGGCGGGAGCCTGTGCAGCCAGGGGTACACGGTGGCAAGCGGAGATGAAGAGAAGGCCATCATGGCAAACGGTGGCGCTCCTAACGGTCACTTTTTGCACTGTTTAGGCAACTCAGACGGGCATTCAATGACCTTGTCCCCTACCGTCAGAGTTAGGTAGGATGCACTGTATCCATAGTAGCGGTAGCTGCACCTACCGCATTCTTTTCCATTTTTACCCTTCTAGTCTACGTTGCCACCTGTCGGTGACCCCTTGAGAGTATAAAAGGAGGCCCACGCGCAACGTAGAGGGGGTTCGGTTCGGTTTCGGCTCATTCGAAACACAAAGAACATTCTCACGCTCGGTCTGGTAGCATTCATCGCTCCCGAGAAAGAACTCAATACAATCAAACAAGCAGGAGTAGGGTTTTACGCATCCGTGCGGCCCGAACCTGGGTAAACTGCTCGTGTGCACTGCCTCGATCCGCTCTTCGTGCGACCTCCGCCCCCCTCCGAACCAAAAGGGGCTCGGTCCGCCGGTCCCCATAGGTGTTCGTGGATCAGTTTCCCCCGACATCTTTGGCGTGCCAGGTAGGGGGCGTCGAGATTGTGTGAACCCGATCCGGCGTGCACGCGAGCTAAATCTTCATCGTCTTCATCGACATGCCACCGAAGAAGAAGGATTCGGAGGCAGCTATTCCGTCTGCGTCGCTTTCACCGCCTCCGGAGCAAACGGGTGGTGGAATGGACGCCGGCGGAAGAACGGGCGTCGACGAGGGAGCTCCCAGTGCGGCCAAGTCCAAGGACAAGGCGGCACAGACCTCGGCATCCATGCGCGTACCGCGCACGTCTCAGGAGGCGCGGGACCAGCAGCGTCATGGCGTTCGCAGCGGCATACGCCCGCTGGGCCAGGATCAAGCTGGTGGTTCTCGTGGCGTCCAAGACCAGCATGCGCGCCAACATGCTGGCTCGAGCGAAGTACGGTCGCCTGGACGGGACACTGCTCCTTCTAACGTGGTTAGGAGTCCGAGCATGTCCCGCTCCTTGCACCGTTCACCTCTACCGCCCACCACTCCAGCAGAAGCCTTGGCGCGAGCTCAACTGCTCCTAGACTACCCTCCGACGGCGGATAAGACCGACGAGTGGAGGGCCACTATACAGTGCCTTATCGGCTTCGCCAACGGCGACACTGCGCGGCAACCAAGCACCTCGCTGCCGCGGCAAGACTGCCGGACACGAGCCGACGGCAACAAGACCGGGGGAAGTGCGACTTCCATGCACTCTCCACTACGAAGGCCCAGATCGCCGACTCGCCAGGTCCACCCCGACAGCGACTCCACCGCGTCGTCGGACCCACGAGCTCGATGCGACCAGCGCCATGTTCTCCGCGAATGGCAACAAGAGGACGCTCGTACTCGCATCGAGCGCCGAAGAGAAGCGCGGCGTGTATCTGACCAGCGCGCTGGGCCCTCTGTCGACATGCACGCGCCGGGGGAGCCAGGCGACTTGCCGTACGCGGTAGGTTGCCCTGCGTTCACCCATGAGCTGCGGCAGGTCCAGTGGCCCAGCAAGAAAAACTTCAAACCAGACGTACCAGAGAAGTACAACGGCAAGACGCATCTGTCGGAGTTCCTCAGCATCTACACCATCGCAGTGCAGGCTGCCGGGGGACGGGACGACAAGATCCTTGCCAACTACTTCCCGCTGGTGCTCAAGCCCAACGTCAGGTCCTGGCTCATGCACTTGCCGGACAACTCCATCAACTCTTGGGCAGATCTATGCCATCAGTTTGTCGGCGCCTTTACAGGCGGCCACAAGCCACATGGCCAAGAGTGCGATCTTCATCTGTTCGCCCAGAAGGAAGGAGAGCCACTGCGCAAGTACATTCAGAGATTCAGCCGTGTACAGCACAACATCCCAGACGTCCACCCTGCCAAGATCATCAGCGCGTTCCATCAGAACGTGCGAAACCGCAGGATGAGGGAGGAGATGGCAATGTGTAAGATCAGAGACGTCAGCGAGCTTTACGCCCTGGCCGACAAGTGTGCGCGCGCTGAAGAGGGGAGGAGGCTCCCCGGAGAGAATACAGGAGCAGGAGGATCCGACAGTGAGTATGCCGCCCAGGCAAGGAAAGGCCGGCGGCGGAACAACAGAAGGAAAAAGGGCAAGGAAGTGCTAGCTGTCGAGCAGACCGGCAACGGAGGTGGCGCCAAGGAAGCTAAAGCTGGTGGCTCCGACAAGGAGGCCCAGCCTGTGGCGGCCGCCGACAAGCAGGACAGCTCCGGCAAGCAGTATTGCAAGATTCATCGCACCAAGGGCCATGATCTCCAGAACTGTAAGAAGGTCGAACGGCTTGTTGAGCTGCAAAAAGCTGAGTACGAGCGACGCGACAAGGAGAAGGCCCAGGAAGGTGCTGGAGGAGCCGGCAAGAAACGCCCCGCCCAGGGAGGACGCCGCGGCAAGGCCAAGCAGCGGCAAGGAGACAGACCTCCCCGCGGCCACGACAAGGATGAAGATGACGACGACGATGAAGACATGGATGATGACGAGGCCGACGAGCAGGAGTTTCAGAAAGCCATAGAGGTCTTGTGCGTTGACGGTGGCGCCTCTCTGCATACTTCGCACCGCCAACTCAAGAAGTGGATGCGGGAAGTGAATGCAGCAGAGCCATCCATAGAGTCACGCAAGCCCCTGAAATGGTCCAGCACGCCTATCATCTTCGATATTGAGGACCACCCTGATCGCGTAACTGCGATCGAGTGCTTGCCGATGTTGGTTTCTCCAACTATCCGCAACCTCAAGGTCACGAATATGCTAGTTGACGCGGAGCCGGCTTGAACTTGATCTCCTCTGCGGAGCTCCAGAAACTCCAGATCCTTGACAGCGAGCTCCAAGAGACCGGCACATTTCAAGGAATCAACCCGGGAAGGAGCAAGCCAAAGGGAAAGATCACGTTGCCGGTAACATTTGGCAGCAAGCTGAACTTCAGGACTGAGAGGGTCATGTTTGACATTGCCGACTTTCCATTACCTTACAATGGAATCCTTGGCTGTCCAGCACTCGCCAAATTCATGGCAGCCTCTCACTATGCGTACAACGTACTGAAAATGCCAGGCCCGATAAGTGTCATCTCTATCCCTGGCGACAAGAAGGACGCCCTTATCTGTGCCGACAAGATCTACCGGGAAGAAGCAGCCGCAGCCGATCGCGAGTCACTTGCCGCTGAAGCTCCCGGGGGGAAGAAGAAGACCAAGTCCGGCAAGAGCTCTGATGCCCACTCTGGCAAGCGCACCTCTTCGGAGTGCTGCGCTACCGTCGAGGACGCACCATCGAGCTCCACCGGCAAGTTTAAGAAGACAATGGCAGCTCCACCAGAGACCAAGAAGGTGTCCGCCAAGGAGGACGGCACTGGTGGTACCTTCACCATCAGTGCCACTCTCGACCCCAAATAGGAAAGCGCGCTCGTTGCTTTCCTGCAGGCGAATGTCGACGTGTTTGCATGGCAACCGTCTGACATCCCCGGTGTTCCCAGGAAAGTGATTGAGCACCACCTAGCCGTTTGTCCTCATGCGCGGCCTGTCAAGCAGAGAGTCAGGAAACAAGCAGTGGAGCGCCAAGAGTTCATCGCAGAAGAAATCAAGAAGTTGGAAGCAGCAGGCCTTGTCAGAGGAGTGCTCCATCCCACGTGGTTGGCCAATCCTATAGTCGTGCGCAAGGCCAACAGGAAATGGAGACTTTGTATAGACTTCACTGATGTTAATAAAGCTTGTCCCAAAGACCCATTTCCCTTGCCGCGTATTGACCAAATTGTTGACTCCACAGCCGGATGTGATTTGCTTTCATTTCTTGATGGATACTCAGGATACCATCAGATCTTCATGGGAGAAGAGGATGAAGAGAAAACCGCGTTCATCACCCCATGTGGCACATACTGTTTTGTACGGATGCCCTTCAGGTTGAAGAATGCTGGATCAACATTTGCAAGAGTAGTCCACGTCGCTTTTGAGCCCCAGATACACAGAAATGTGGAAGCCTACATGGATGATATAGTGGTCAAGAGCAAGGACAAGGCTACTCTGATTCAAGATCTAGATGAAACTTTTGCAAATCTGCGCAAGATCAACCTCAAGCTCAATCCCAAGAAGTGCGTGTTTGGAGTCCCTTCTGGCAAGCTTCTCGGGTTCTTTGTGTCACAGCGGGGGATTGAAGCCAATCCCGACAAGATCAAAGCCATCGAGCAGATTGAAGCACCAAAGCGCGTCAAGGATGTATGAATGCTTGCCGGTTGCGTGGCTGCTCTCAGCAGGTTTATCTCCAAGTCCGCAGAGCGTGCCTTGCCGTTTTTCAAAATATTGAAAAAGGCAGGTCCGATGAAATGGACTCCAGAAGCGGAGGCCGCGCTACAGGACTTGAAGAGGTACCTGTCCTCCACTCCAATACTTGTCGCACCTAAGCCACAAGAAAAGTTGCTGCTGTATCTAGCAGCAACCAATCAAGTGGTTAGTGCTGCGTTAGTAGCGGAGAGGGAGGCGGACGATGAGCCGGCAACCGCGGCAAGTGAATCCAGCGACAAGCAGGGGGCTGCTCCGACAAGCTCTGGTCCCGACAAAGATGGATCTGCGCAGGCATGCAAGGAGCTGCAGAAGAAAATGGTGCAGCGCCCAGTTTACTTTGTTAGTTCCCTTCTGCAGGGGGCTAGATCAAGGTATTCTGGCGTGCAGAAATTGCTTTTCGGCCTTCTCATGGCCTCGAGAAAGCTTCGCCATTACTTCCAGGCACATGAGATAACAATTGTCACTCGCTTTCCGTTGATGAGGATATTGCAAAATCCAGAAGCAACAGGCATGATTGTCGAGTGGGCACTGGAACTGTCAAGCTTTGGCCTCAAGTTTCAGAGCACTTTAACTATACAGAGCAGAGCATTGGCAGAATTCATAACGGAGTGGACGCCAACACCAGATGGAGAAACTCCAGAAACGAGCATCCCCGTCAAAGAGGCAAGCAAAGAATGGTTGATGTACTTTGATGGTGCCTTCTCGCTGCAAGGCGCCAGTGCTGGTGTGCTGCTTATCGCACCCACCGGAGAGTACCTCAAGTACGTAGTTCAGATGCACTTTCCCAAGGAGCAAGCAACAAACAATACCGCAGAGTATGAAGGTTTGCTTGCCGGCCTCAGAATCGCGGCAGACCTTGGGATCAACAAGCTCATTGTCAGGGGTGACTCGCAGTTGGTCGTCCGCCAAGTAAACAAAAGCTATCAAAGTCCATTGATGGAAGCATATGTTGATGAAGTGAGGAAGCTAGAAGCACACTTTGACGGCCTGCAAATGGAGAATGTTCCACGAGCTCAGAACGATATTGCCGACGGCCTGTCAAAGTGCGCAGCACTAAAGTTACCTGTGGAACCAGGGATTTTTGTGCTCAAGCTGACTCAACCATCCGTAACACCGTCGACTGAACAGAGTAAGAAAAGGAAGTTGGTTTCTGGTGACTACTTTCCGGTAGAGCTTCCCAAAGCCGCCGCCAAGAAGGTCCCCAAGATCGACGCCAAGAGTGCTGAGGAGCAGTCTGCTCCGGCGAACCTCTTGGTTTGTTCCGTTGAAGCAGACGCTCCCGACAAGTTTTGCTCCGGCAAGCTTGCCGGGGAACATCACGCTCCGACTGAACCACAGGTTCTTGCCGTAGAAGCGGATGTTCCTACAGCATCAGATATGCCTTTAGTCCTTGCTGTCGAGCCGCAAGCTCCAGCATGGGCGCAGCAGATTGTCCGTTTCCTTCAGACAGGAGAGCTTCCCAAAGAGCAAGAAGAAGCGGAAAGAGTAGCCCGACAGTCAAGTATGTACAAGTTTGTCGACAACACACTGTACAGAATAAGACTAAACGGTGTGAAATTGAAGTGCATTCGCCGGGAAGATCGACAACAGCTGTTGGCAGAGATACATGGAGGCATATGTGGTCACCACATTGGCGCAAGAGCACTTGCCAGCATAGCGTTCCGGCAAGGTTTCTTTTGGCCGACAGCCCTCCAGGATGCAACTGCACAAGTAACCAAGTGTGAAGCGTGCCAGTTCCATTCCAAACAGATACACCAGCCAGCTCAAGCTCTCCAGACGATCCCTTTATCCTGGCCATTTTCAGTCTGGGGGCTCGACATCCTCGGCCCCTTTCCCCGAGCTGTCGGGGGCTCTGTGTTCTTGTACGTCGCCATCAACAAGTTCACAAAGTGGCCGGAAGTGGAACCAGTGAGGAAGGTGACAGCACAGTTAGCAGTCAAGTTCTTCAGGTCGATTGTTTGCCGTTTCGGGATCCCTAACAGGATCATCATCGACAATGGCACGCAATTTACGAGCCGCACCTTCATGCAGTACGTCCAAGATCTTGGCGCCAAGGTCTACTTCGCTTCTGTTGCTCATCCGAGAAGCAACGGTCAAGCGGAGAGGGCAAATGCTGAAGTGCTGTGAGGCCTCAAGACCAGAACTTTCGACAGGCTGCACAAGTGCGGAAGAAACTGGATCGAGGAGCTGCCGGTGGTTCCTTGAACGACCGTGCTTTGTATGGAAAACCTGTGCGCGGAGGAACCGACTTGTAGCTAGTTGTGCCCTTACTTTGTTTCGAGTCCGCTCAACAACTTAAGTGAGCTGCAACTAGTTGCGACAAGGTTGCTTGTCAGTAGCGACCCCGCCAGCAGGCTGCTGAAGTTCCGCACTCGGCGCTCGCGGCAAGGGTGCCTGCACCGGCAAGTTTCCCTAGAAAGCGTAGGGTAGAACCATACAAAGCCAAGAGTCGAGTAAAGGAAGTAACACCGCATTTTTCACCTAAGATAGAGTTATATTACAAAAATAACTTGTCGCGCCTCTAATAAAGTGTTCCCATGATATGACTGGCAGCGGCAAGAAAAGAAGAAAACGGACGGCCTAATCTACACGACCGCCGTCAACCCTTTTGACCACGTTCACCCTGTCCACAATGGGTGCGACGAGGGCCTTGAGTGCGTCAAGATCAGCGTCCGCCGGCAGCCTCTTGAGGGCGTTGGTGAGGTTGAGGCCCGGATTGCGGAAGGCCACCTTCACCAGCACCTTCTCCAGAACTCCGGCACAAATCGAGCGCGACTCGTCGGCCAGCTGCTTTGGGATCCGTTCTCGGAGTTGCTGGAGCGCCATCACCACGCCTTTGAAGAACAGAGTGAGCTTGGCGTTGGGTTGGAGGTTCTCGTCGGAGGAGTACCCGAGGCCTTCCACCCCCAATTGCACCAGCTCCTCTTCGATGACTGCGGCAATGTTCACGAGGCCCTCCGTCCAGAGCACCACAGTATCTCTGAGAAGATTCTGGGTTTCGGCGGCCCTCGCCAGCAGCGCCTCGTTGGCCTTGATATCCTTCTTGAAGTCTGCCTCCCGTTTCCTGGCGCTGTCCAACGTCTCCGTCAAGGTGGCCAGCTTCAGCTTCAGATCGGCGTTGGAATCCTTGGCGGCGCTCAGCTCTTTGCCCTTTTCGGCGAGTCGGCCCTGCAGCTCACCATGCGCAAGGGCGTCCTTCTCTCGCTCCAGCTTGAGCGCGGCAAGTTCTTCGCCACCCACCTTCAAATCAGCCTCTAGCTGCGCCACCTTTACCTCCCATTCCTTCTTGGCGGCCTCGGCAGCCGCAGTCGCATCCTTTGCTTCTTGGAGCGTTCCGCCAAGTGCTTGTTTGCGCGCGGCAAGCTCCTCCTCGTGGCTGTCGAGGTTCACTTTCTGCTGAGCCAGCTCGCCTTCTCGCGAGTACAGCTTCTCGCCGGTGAGCCGCTGCTGCTCTTCAGCTTCGGCCTTCTCGAGGAGGAAGGCCTTCCGCTCCTCAGCAAGCTACTCCCGCTCCTCCGCCAAGGCCCGGAGAGCTTCCTGGCGAATACCCCGGAGCTCCTCCGCGCGCTTCTCTATATCCACGCTCGCCTTCGCGACAAGCGCTTCCCGGGACTCCAACTTGACTTGGCGGGCGCGATAGAGCGCCAGCAGCCTCCGTAGCAGCCGCTCCTCCTCAGGCTCATCGCTGCTGCTTCCCGGCGCGTCGACAATCGACAACCCGGTGGAGGCGAGCACCTCCCCATCCAAAGCTTCTCCTTCCACCGGCGCCCTGGAGCTTGCTGCCCAGGGGAGCTTGATGAAGATGCCCTCGCCGGCCTTCAGATAGGCGCTGGGCTGGGACTCCTCGGAGCCTGGCGCTGCGGCAGCGGTGGAGGGATCGGCGGTCGATGCAGCGCCTGGCGCTCCTGCGGCCTTAGGGCCGTCAGTGCGATCGCCAGATCCCTCGCCAGCTTCCTCGGCGGCAGCCTTGGCGGCCTATTCGCCAGTGGGAACATCAGCACCGGCTCCTTCTTCGGTGGCCGCGGCATCATCAGTGTTGCCACGCGTGTTCTCCTCGCCACCCGCCTCGATCTCCATCGGATCCGCGGAGGGTGGATCTGACGACCAGAGAAGAAGGAGAAGTCAAACAAGCACTCGAGAAGAAAAATCAGCAGAAGAACACAAGGAAAGTTTCGGGCAAGAAGGACTACCTGTGCTAGGATCCGCTGTCATGAGCTCCACCTCCGGGGGATCGTTGGCGCTGTCCCTTGCCGGAGACTCCTCCCTTGCCAGAGGCTCCTCCCTTGCCGGAGAACGCTTCCTTGCCGGGGAGTCCGCCCTTGGCGGCGTAGTCGAAGCAGACGACAAGTCGGAGGTGATCACCACGCCCTCCTGATGAAGCTGTTCTGCTCCTGCACAAACAAACCTGTGATCAGATGTCAACAAAGGAAAAGAGCAACCGCGCGTGCCCAGAAGCAAAAAGTAAACCATATACTTACGCTGGGGGCTGCTCTGCGAAGTAATGGCCGGATCCGGCAAGGTGGTCTCGGGTGCGCCTCCTGCCGTCGCAGTGGGCTCGTCCTCGATGATCACCACCTGAGCCTCAGGCGCAAGATGCGGGTGGTGGCGATCTTCAGCTTGTCGTCGTCCACGGACAGGGCGCTCCAATCATTGCCATGCACTGTTGGGGTCTGGTGCAGGGCGGTGAACGGCTGCGGGTTCTCCTCTACAACCCAGCACCAATCTACTCTCCACTCATCCCACTTGCTGCGGAGCTCACCCTCCAGATAAGTTGGGATGGACTCCGACAAAGTTTTCGCATAGATGGGCGAAAACTGCCATGGTCAGAACGGCGTTGGGGGTGAAATCAAGGAGGTGGAACCCGTAGGTGTTCATGACGTCACAAAAGAAATCAGAGAATGGCGGGCAAAGCCCGCAGTAGAAGAACACGACAAAGAAAGGGTACCCGCCAACTGGAGCTGCTTGCGAGGCGACGGATGTGCCCGTGTCTCCGTCGACCAGAAGAGATAGTACCACTCCCTCAGTTCCTTTGCGGAGAGCTCGGGGAGGAAAGTGGCCCGCTCCTTCCGCAGCGCCTCAAGCCGTTGCTCTTTGGTCGACTTCATAGCTTTCGCGGCCGCCGTCTTTGCGGCCTTCCCCTTTCCGGTCTTCGGAGCCATGACGGAGGCGGTGGGGGAGATCGGCGGCGCTGGTAGTGGCGGCGGTGACGGGAGCAGAGCACGGCTCTCTTTCGACTTTGCAAGAGGAGGAGGGCGGCGGAGATTTCTGAGATTGCAGCAGCGAATGGCGAAGGTGGGGGAAATACCCCTGTTTCCCCTGCTTATAAGGAGGAAGGGGCGAACGTTGCGATCTTTCCGAATAAAGAGCCACCCACGATCTCTCCCACGACGTCGCGATTGACGCGTGCCGTTACGGGTGGCGCGGTGGATACGGAGTTAGATTCGGCATAACCCAGGCCCACGCGTGCCCGTGCCCTGTTTTGGGCCTGGCCCAACAGCACTCGGCACCGTGTGTGGCCCAGGCCCGGGGGCTCCTGTCGGTGTACTAGAGTAGGGGTACCTTAGTATCCCGAACTTGTGCACGGGCAGTTGCAGCACCCCGCAGCAAGGCTTCCCGGACGACCGCCAGGGTCCTCCGTGGGTTCCTTTGGAGCCATTCAAGAACAAAGTATTTAAGATGAAGAGACAAGGCTCCGGCAAGAGGAGCTTGCCGAGAAGGCCAACCACGGCACCTCATGAAACTTGCCGCGATGCACCGCACGTCCCGGCAAGGTCCGGTGAGCGACAAGCTTCCGGACGCGACAAGACGACGACCCCGACGAGGTACTTGCTGGGGGCCAGCTGCCACTCTGTACCCGCGCTCCAGCGCACCCACCCGCGTGTCGCCGTGAGGCTTTCTCAGGGGCATGTGGCGGGAGCCTGTGCAGCCAGGGGTACACGGTGGCAAGCGGAAATGAAGAGAAGGCCATCGTGGCAAATGGTGGCGCTCCTAACGGTCACTTTTTGCACTATTTAGGCAACTCAGACGGGCATTCAATGACCTTGTCCCCTGCCGTCAGAGTTAGGTAGGATGCACTGTATCCACAGTAGCGGTAGCTGCACCTACCGCATTCTTTTCCATTTTTACCCTTCTAGTCTACGTTGCCACCTGTCGGTGACCCCTTGAGAGTATAAAAGGAGGCCAACGCGCAACGTAGAGGGGGTTCGGTTCGGTTTCGGCTCATTCAAAACACCAAGAACATTCTCACGCTCGGTCTGGTAGCGTTCATCGCTCCCGAGCAAGAACTCAATACAATCAAACAAGCAGGAGTAGGGTTTTACGCATCCGTGCAGCCCGAACCTGGGTAAACTGCTCGTGTGCACTGCCTCGATCCGCTCTTCGTGCGACCTCCGCCCCCCTCCGAACCGAAAGGGGCTCGGTCCACCGGTCCCCATAGGTGTTCGTGGATCAGTTTCCCCCGACAGTTATTCATTTAAGTCAGAGAATAATTGTTGTTCTGTTTACATGAATAAAACCTTCTATGGTCATACATCCTATGTAAATAGTTTATTGAATCTCAATCGTGTAGTGATACACATATTCATAATATTGATGCCAAAAGATGCAAAGTTGATAATGATAGTGCAACATATTTGTGGCACTACCGTTTAGGTCATATTGGTGTAAAGCTCATGAAGAAACTCCATGCAGATTGGCTTTTGGAATCACTTGATTATGAATCATTTGACACTTGTTGATTATGAATCATTAGATACTTGCAAACCATGCCTCATGGGAAATATGACTAAAACTCCATTCTCCGGAACAATGGAGCGAGCTAATGACTTATTGGAAATAATACATTCCGACATATGAGTTCCGATGAGTCTTGAAGCTCGTAGCGGGTATCGTTATTTTCCGACCTTTACTAATGATTTGAGTAGATATATATGGGTATATCAACTTGATGAAACATAAGTCTAAAACATTTGAAAAGTTCAAAGAATTTCAGAGTGAAGTGGAGAATCATCGTAAAAAGAGAATAAGGTTGCTACGATCTGATCACGGAGGCAAATATTTGAGTTACGAGTTTGGCCTTCATTTAAAACAATGTGGAATAGTTTCACAACTCACGCCACCTGGAATACCACAGCGTAATGGTGTGTCCGAATGTCGTAACCGTACTTTATTAGATATGGTGCAATCTATGATGCCTCTTACCGATTTACCACTATTGTTTTATGGTTATGCATTAGAGACAACTGCAATCACGTTAAATAGGGCACCATTTAAATCTGTTGAGACGACACCATATGAACTATGGTTTGGCAAGAAATCTAACATGTCATTTCTTAAAGTTTGGGGTTGTGACACTTATGTCAAAAGGCTTTAGCCAGATAAGCTAAAACCCAAATCGGAGAAGTGTGTCTTCATAGGATACCCTAAGGAAACAATTGGGTACACCTTCTACCACAAACTGGAAGGCAAGATCTTTGTTGCCAAGAATGAAAACTTTCTAGAGAAGGAATTTCTCTCGAAAGATATGAGTAGGTGGAAAGTAGAACTTGAAGAGGTAATTGTACCTTCTCTCAAATTGGAAAGTAGCTCATCACAGAAAACCGTTCCCATGATACCTACACTAACTAGAGAGGAAGCTAATGATGATGATCATGAAACTTCAGATCAAGTTACTACCGAATCTCGTAGGTCAACCAGACCACGCTCCGCACCAGAGTGGTACAGTAATCCTGTCCTAGAAGTCATGTTACTAGAACATTATGAACCCACGAACTATGAAGAAGCTATGATGATCCCAGATTACGACATATGGCTTGAGGCCATGAAATCTGAGATAGGATCCATGTATGAGAACAAAGTGTGGACTTGCACGATGATCGACAAGCCATAGAGAATAAATGGATCTTCAAGAAGAAGACTGACACTGATAGCAATGTTACTATCTACAAAGCTCGACTTGTCACAACAGGTTTTCAAAAAGTTCAAGGTGTTGACTACGATGAGATTTTCTCACTCGTAGCGTTGCTTAAGTCTGTCTGAATCATGTTAGCAATTGCCGCATTTGATGAAATCTGGCAAATGTGTGTCAAAACTCCATTCCTTAATGTATTTCTTAAAGAAGAGTTGTATATGATGCAACCAAAATTTTTTGGTTGATCCTAAAGGTGCTAACAAAGTGTGCAAGCTCCAGCGATCCATCTATGGACTGATCAAAGCATATGGTTTTATACAGACTTTTGGTGAAACCTATATTTACAAGAAAGTGAGTGGGAGCTCTGTAGCATTTCTGATATTATATGTGGATGCCATATTGTTGATTGGAAATGACGTAAAAAAATTTGGATAGCATAAGAGGATATTTGAATAAGAATTTTTCAATTAAAGACCTCAGTGAAGCTTCTTACATATTGGGCATCATCAAGATCTATAGAGATATATCAAGACGCTTGATAAGACTTTCAATGAGTACATACCTTTACAAGATTTTGAAGGAGTTCAAAATGGATCCGTCAAAGAAGGAGTTCTTGCCTGTATTGTAAGGTGTGAAGTTGAGTAAGACTCAAAACCCGACCATGATAGAAGATAGAGAGAATGGAAGTCATTCCCTATGCCTCAGCCATAGGTTCTATAAAGTATGCCACGCTGTGTACTAGACCTATTGTATACCTTGCCATGAGTTTGGCAAGGGGGTACAATAGTGATCTAGGAGTAGATCACTGGTCAACACTCAAAATTATCCTTAGGTACCTAAAGAGGACTAAGGAAATGTTTCTCGGTTATGGAGGTGATAAAGAGTTCATCGTAAAGAGTTACATCGATGCAAGCTTTGACACAGATCTAGAGGACTCTAAGTCTCAATCTAGATACATATTGAACGTGGGAGCAATTAGCTAGAGTAGCTCCATACAGAGCATTGTAGACATAGAAATTTGCAAAATACATACGGATCTGAATGTGGAAGACCCATTGACTAAACTTCTCTCACAAGCAAAAACATGATCAAACCTTAGTACACTTTGGGTGTTAATCACATAGGGATGTGAACTAGATTATTGACTCTAGTAAACCCTTTGGGTGTTGGTCACATGGCGATGTGAACTATGGGTGTTATTCACATAAAGATGTGAACTATTGGTGTTAAATCACATGGAAATGTGAACTAGATTATTGACTCTAGTGCAAGTGGGAGACTGAAGGAAATATTCCCTAGAGGAAATAATAAAGTTGTTATTTTATATTTCCTTATATCATGATAAATGTTTATTATTCATGCTAGAATTGTATTTACCGGAAATTAGATACATGTGTGGATACATAGACAAAACACTGTGTCCCTAGTAAGCCTCTACTAGACTAGCTCGTTAATCAAAGATGGTTAAGTTTCCTAACCATAGACATGTGTTGTCATTTGATGAATGGGATCACCTCATTTGGAGAATGATGTGATGGACAAGACCCATCCGTTAGCTTAGCATATTGATGGTTCAGTTTTATTGCTATTTCTTTCTTCATGCCAAATACATATTCCTTCGACCACAAGATTATGCAACTCCCGGATACCAGAGGAATACCTTGTGTGCTATCAAATGTCACAACGTAACTGGGTGATTATAAAGACGCTCTATAGGTATCTCCGAAGGTGTTTGTTGGGTTGGCATAGATTGAGATTAGGATTTGTCACTCTGAGTATCAGTGAGGTATCTCTGGGCCCTCTCGGTAATGCACATCATAAGAAGCCTTGCAAGCAATGTGACTAATGAGTTAGTTGTGGGATGTTGTATTACGGAATGAGTAAAGAGACATGACGGTAACGAGATTGAACTAGGTATGAAGATACCAACTATCGAATCTTGGGCAACTAAAATACGGATGACAAAGGGAATAACATATGTTGTCATTATGGTTCGACCGATAAAGATCTTCGTAGAATATGTAGGAGCCAATATGAGCATCCAGGTGTTGGGGAACGTAGTAATTTTAAAAAAAATCCTACGCACACGCAAGATCATGGTGATGCATAGCAACGAGAGGGGAGAGTGATGTCCACGTACCCTCGTAGACTGAAAGCAGAAGCGTTAGCACAACGCGGTTGATGTAGTCGTACGTCTTCACGATCCGACCGATCAAGTACCAAACGTACGACACCTTCGAGTTCAGCACACGTTCAGCTCGATGACATCCCACGAACTCCGATCCCGCAGAGCTTTGCGGGAGAATTCTTTCCGCACGACGGTGTGTTGACGGTGTTGATGATTCTACCGACGCAGGGATTTGCCTAAGCACCGCTACGATATTAGCGAGGTGGAATATGATGGAGGGGGGCACCGCACACGGCTGGGAGAGATCAATATATCAACTTGGGTGTCCTAGGGTGCCCCCTGCCCCCGTACATAAAGGAGCAAGGGGAGAGGCTGGCTGGCCCTTTGGTCCGCGCCAAGGAGGGAGGAGTCCTCCTCCTAGTAGGAGTAGGACTCCCCTTTCCTAGGCCAACTAGGAAGAGGGAAGCGGGAAGGAAAGAAAGGGAAAGAAGAGAAGGAAAGGGGGCGTGCGCCCCCCTCCCCAAGTCCAATTCGGACCCCTCATGGGAGGGGGCGCGCCACCTCTTGGACTAATGCCCTGTCTCTCCCCTAAAGCCCACGAAGGCCCAATACTACTCTGGGGGGTTCCGGTAACCCCTCTGACACTCCGGTTTTTTCCGAAAACTACCCGGAACACTTCCGGTGTCCGAATATAGTCGTCCAATATATCAATCTTTACGTCTCAACCATTTCGAGACTCCCCGCCATGTCCGTGATCATATCCGGGACTCTGAACTACCTTTGGTACATCAAAACACAAAAACTCATAATATAAATTGTCACCAAACTTTAAGCGTGCGGACCCTACGGGTTTGAGAACTATGTAGACATGATGGAGACACATCTCCGGTGAATAACCAATAGCGGAACCTGGATGGTCATATTGGTTCCCACATATTCTACGAAGATCTTTATCGGTCAAACCACATAACAACATATGTTGTTCCCTTTGTCATCGGTATGTTTCTTGCCCGAGATTCTATCGTCGGTATCTCAATACCTAGTTCAATCTCGGTACCGACAAGTCTCTTTACTCGTTATGTAATGCATCATCCCGCAACTAACTCATTAGTCACATTGCTTGCAAGGCTTATAGTGATGTGGATTATCGAGAGGGCTTAGAGATACCTCTCCGACAATTGGAGTGACAAATCCTAATCTTGAAATACGCCAACTCAATAAGTACCTTCGGAGACACCTGTAGAGATCCTTTATAATCACCCAGTTACATTGTGAATTTGGTAGCACACAAAGTGTTCCTCCGGTAAACGGGAGTTGCATAATCTCATAGTCATAGGAACATGTATAAGTCATGAAAAAAGCAATAGCAACATATTAAATGATCAAGTGCTAAGCTAACGGAATGGGTCAAGTCAATCACATCATTCTCCTAATGATGTGATCCCGTTAATCAAATGACAACTCATGTCTATGGTTAGGAAACTTAACCATCTTTGATTAACGAGCTAGTCAAGTAGAGGCATACTATTGACACTATATTTGTCTATGTGTTCACACATGTATTATGTTTCCGGTTAATACAATTCTAGCATGAATAATAAACATTTATCATGAAATAAGGAAATAAATAATAACTTTATTATTGCCTCTAGGGCATATTTCCTTCACCAGGTTCCACAATTGGTTATTGACGAGAGAGGTGTCTCAGTCATGTCTACATAGTTCTCAATCCCGTAGCGTCCGCACGCTTAATGTTCGATGACACTTTTGTATTATATGAGTTATGTGATTTGGTGACTGAATGTTGTTCGGAGTCCTGGATTAGATCACAGACATGACGAGCAGTCTCGAAATGATCGAGAGGTAAAGATTGATATATAGGACGATAGTATTCGGACACCGAAAGTGTTCCGGAGGTTATCAGGTACATATCGGGTCATCGGAAGGGGTTCCAGGCACCCCCGGCAAAGATATGGGTGGGCCAAGAGAGGAACAGACCAGCCCACAAGGGGCTGATGCGCCCCCATATAGGCCGAAATAGGAGGAGAAGGAAAGAGGGGAAGGGAGAAGGAAAGGGGAGGATTTGGCCTCCCCCTTTCTTCCCTCCCCCCTCTCACTTTCATTTCCCCTCTGGTTAATAAGCAAGGGGGCGAATTGGAGGAGGCCCCTAAGTAGGATTCCTCGTACTTGGGGTGCCCCCCTTGGCTTCTCCCTCTCCCTCCCATGTATATATATGAAGGGGGAGGCACCTAGAACACACACCAACAATTGTTAGCCGTGTGCAGCGCCCCCCCCCCCCCCCTCCACAGTTTATGCCTCCGGTCATATTCTCGTAGTGCTTAGGCGAAGCCCTAGCGCGGATCACTTCACCATCACCGTCACCACACCATCATGCTGATGGAACTTATCTACTTCATCAACACTCTGCTAGATCAAGAGTTCGAGGGAAGTCATCGAGCTGAACGTGTGGAGAACTCAGAGGTGCCGTACGTTCGGTGCTTGATCAGTCGGAATGAGAAGAAGTTCAATTACATAAACCTCATTGTCAAACGCTTCCTCTTTCGGTCTACGAGGGTACGTGGGCACACTCTCCCCCTCTCGTTGCTATGCATCTCCTATATATATCTTGCGTGAGCGTAGGAATTTTTTTAAAATTACATGCTACGTTTCCCAACATTTCCCTCGGTGATGAGACCAAAGTTATCGAACCAGTAGGAGAACCACGCAACACCACATAAATAGCTCCTGCACACAAAGAACAAATACTTGCAACCCGACGTAAGAGAGGGTTTTTCAATGCCTCACGGGTAAAAGATGGGTAAAATTGTAGTAGATTGGATAAATAGATCTCGCGGGAATGCGACATAAAATAAATAAGTAAAAATTGCAGCAAGGTATTTTTGTATTTGGATAAATAGATCTGAAAAAATAAAAGCAAATAAAAATGGATTGCAAAGGCAAATATAATAAAGAAGAGCCCAGGGGCCATAGATTTCACTAGTGGCTTCTATTGGGAAAAATAGCATACGGTGGGTAAACAAATTACTGTTGGGCAATTGATAGAAGTTCAAATGATCATGATGATATCCAAGCAATGATCATTATATAGGCATCACGTCCAAGATTAGTAGACTGACTCATGCCTGCATCTACTACTATTACACCACACGTCAACCGCTATCCAGAATGGATCTAGTGTATTAAGTTCATGGAGAAACAGAGTAATGCAACAAGAACGATGACATGATGTAGACAAGATCTATTTATGTAGAAATAGACCCCATCTTGTCATCCTTAAGAGCAATCATACATATGTGTCAGTTCCGCTTCTGTCACTAGGATCAAGCACCGTAAGATCGAACCCATCACAAAGCACCTCTTCAAAGTGCAAGATAAATAGATCGAGTTGGTCAAATAAAACCGCAAATATTGGAGAAGAAATACGAGGCTATAAGTAATCATGCATATAAGAGATCAAAGAAGACTCAAATAACTTTCATGGATAAAAACATAGATCTGATCATACACTCAAAGTTCATCGGATCCCAAAAAACACACCGCAAAAAGAGTTATATCAAATAGATCTCCAAGAGACCATTGTATACTGAGAATTAAAAGAGAGAGAGGAAGCCATCTTGCTACTAACTACGGACCTGTAGGTCTACAATGAACTACTCAGGCATCATCGGAGAGGCACCAATGAGGATGATGAACCCTGCGTGATGGTGTCTAGATTGGATCTGGTGGTTCTGGAACTTGCGGCAGCTGGAATTGATTTCCGTTGACTCCCCTAGGGTTTCTGGAATATTGGGGTATTTATAGAGTAAAGATGTGATGCGGGAGGCCACCGAGGTGGGCATAACCCACCTGGTGGGTGGTACCCCCTCGGGGCACCCCTCTAGTTCTTCTTCGACCCATCTGATGTCTTCTGGTCCAGAAAAAATCCACAAAAAGTTTCGCTGCGTTTGGACTCCGTTTGGTATTCATTTCCTGCAATGTAAAAAACAAGCAGAAAACAACAACTGGCACTGGGCACTATGTCAATAGGTTAGTCCCAAAAAATGATATAAATTGCTATAAAATGATTGTAAAACATCCAAGATTGATAATATAATAGCATGGAACAATAAAAAAATTATAGATACGTTGGAGACATATTAGCATCCCCAAGCTTAATTCCTGCTGGTCCTCGAGTAGGTAAATGGTAAAAACAGAATTGTTGATGTGGAGTGCTGCCTAACATGTTCATCACATATTCTTTTCTTTGTAGCATGGACATTTGGACTTTTATATGGTTCAAAGCAATAGCCTAGTTTTGACATGAGGACTTTAATACTCAAGCATATCAACAAGCAACCATGTCTTTCAAAATATCAGCACTAAAGCAAGTTATCCCTAGCCCATTATGCTCAATCATTGATCCATTCATGAAACACACTCGCATAATAGCTACACCCAATGCTCAAGTACGATCATAGTGCCCCTTAGTTGGTGCTTTATAAGAGAAGATGGAGACTTAAGTAAAAATAAAAAAATTGCATAAAGTAAAAGAAAGGCCCTTCGCAGAGGGAAGTAGGGATTTGTAGAGGTGCCAGAGCTCAAAGCAAAAAAGATAGAGGTAAAAACATTTTGGGAGGGATGCTTTTCCTGTCAACAAAAACGATCAAGTAGTTCCCAATACTTTCCATGCTAGATATATCATAAGCGGTTCCCGAATAGAAAATAAAGTTTATTCCTTTTTCAACCATAATTTCACTTTCGATGGTTAGTCGTATCCACGGTTGCCCTCCAAACCAACACTTTCCAAGGAATTTTTTATTTGATAACACAAAATAAATTCATTTTACATTTCGGGACTGGGCATCCCTAATACCTTTGCCCTACTCTTGTGCAATGACAAGTGAATAAACACTCATCATGAGAATAACACATCTAGCATGGAAAATATCGGTCACCCCTCACCGCTTCGCGAGCGGTACGAGAACACAAAAGAGAAATTTATTTTGAAAATTAGAGATGGCACGTACAAATTTTCTTAGAACAGCAAAATAATACAGCATATATGTAGGTATAGTGGACTAATGTGGCAATACTGGTTTAATGGATTTTGGATGCACAAGTAGTGATCATACTTAGTGCAAAATGAAGGCTAGCAAAAGATTGAGAAGCAACCAACCAAGAAACGAATCATCTCATAAGCGAGCATTGAGCATAATTAACACTGAATAATGCACCACAAGTAGGATGTAATTTCATTGCATAACTATTGACTTTCATGCTTGCATAGGGAATCACAAACCTTAACACCAATATTCTTACTAAAGCATAATTACTCATCAACATTACTCACATATCACATCATCATATCTCAAAACTATTACAAGGAATCAAGTTTATTTTGTCCAATGATATTCATGAAAGTTTGTATTATATCCTCCTTGGGTATCTATCACTTTGGGACTAGTTTCATATGTTGCTTTTAATAAGCTCAAACAAATATAAGTGAAGAACATGAGCATCATATTTCTTTCCCTCAAAATAATTTAATTGAAGGAAGAGAGAATTTATTAAAAAAAATTACTAACTCTCAAATAAATCTAAGTGAAGCATGACAACATTTCTTCAAAAATAACAAAGCACACTGTGCTCAAAAAGATGTAAGTGAAGCCCTAGAGCAAATTCCATAGCTCATAAAGATTTAAGTGAAGCATAGAGAGCAATTCTAACAAGTCATAGCATAATTTGGCTCTCTCAAATACGTGTGTCAAGCAAGGATTCATGACTTAAAACAAAAATAAAACAACAAAAGACTCATATCATACAAGACACTCCAAGCAAAACTCATAATATGTCACGAATAAAAATATAGCTTCGAG
This sequence comes from Triticum aestivum, assembly GCF_018294505.1. Classification (NCBI taxonomy): domain Eukaryota; kingdom Viridiplantae; phylum Streptophyta; class Magnoliopsida; order Poales; family Poaceae; genus Triticum; species Triticum aestivum. Next base: position 547,621,702 of record NC_057804.1, read on the forward strand.
TAAAATACCGATGGTCGTTAGAAGAAAGAGGGGATGCCACTCGGGCATCGCCAAGCTTAGTTGCTTGCTTCTCTTTGGATAATAGCTTGGGATGCCATGGGAATCCCCAAGCTTAGTCTCTTCTTACTCCTTATTCCTTCATCCATCATAATATCACCCAAAACATGAAAACTTCAATCACACTGAACTCAACAAAAGCTTCGTGAGATCCGTTAGTATAAGAAAGCAAATCACTACTATAAGTACTGTTGCAAACCCATTCATATTTTATTTTTTCATTATATCTACTATATTCCAACTTTTCTATGGCAAAAACTCTTCAAAGGAAACCATAAAATCATCAAAACAAGCACACAATGCAAAGAAAATAGAATCTGTTAAAAATAGAATAGTGTGTTGCAATCTGGATATTTCGAATACTTCTGTAACTCCAAAAATTCTGAAACATTAGGACGTGAGCAGTTTGTATATTAACCTTCTGCAAAAACAATCAGTATTTTGTCACACTTCTGTTAAAAATGAAAATTATTTCAATGAGCACAAAAGTTTCTGTTTTTCATCAAGATCAAGTCAACTATCACCCAGCATGATCCCAAAGGCTTTGCTTGGCACAAACACTAAACTAAACACAAAAAACACAATCATAATAGTAGCATAATTGTGCAAACACTCAAGAACAGAAAGAAAAAGAAAAAATAAATTTAGATCATTGGGTTGCCTCCCAACAAGCGCTCTTGTTTTATGCCTCTAGCTAGGTATAAAGCAAAGGATCTAAGTATTGTCCTCTTTGTTTCTAGACCCATAAGATGCCCTCATGATTGATTCATATGGTGGCCTAATTATTTTTGGAGAGAAGTGTTCCATACCCTTCCTTAATGGGAATTGAAATTTAATATTGCCTTCTTTCATATCAATCACGACACCAATAGTACGTAAAAATGGTCTACCTAGAATAATTGGACAAGAAGGATTGCAATCAATATCAAGACCAACAAAATCTATGGGCACATAATTCCTATTTGCAAGAATAAGAATATCATTACTTCTTCCCATAGGCCTTTTAATAGTAGAATCCGCCAAGTGCAAATTTAGAGAACACTCTTCAATATCAGCAAGACCAAGCACATCACTTAAAGATTCCGAAATTGTAGAAACACTAGCACCCAAGTCACATAAAACAAAACACTAATAATTTTTAATCTTGACTTTGATAGTAGGTTCCCATTCATCATGTAATTTTCTAGGAATTGAAACTTATAATTCCAACTTTTCTTCTAAAGCTTTCATCATAGCATCAACAATATGTTTAGTAAAAGCTTTATTTTGTTCATAAGAATGGGGTGAATGTATCATGGATTGCAACAAAGAAATACAATCAATCAAAGAGCAACTATCATGATTAAAATCTTTGGAATCCAAAAGAGTGGGCACATTACTAGTTAAAGTTTTGACCTCTCCAAACCAACTTTTATCAATTTTCTCAACAAGATTTTCACCCTCCAAATTATCGGGACACTCTTCTTCAGTCCATTTTCATAAATATTAATTTTAGTAAACAAAGAATCAGTATAAGAAACACCAAGCATTTTAAGATCTTTATAACTTTTATCTTCTAACAAGATTGGTTTAGCGGCCATTTGATTTACTAGGGTAGCTTGTGCATCGGATATTTTTCCTAGCAAACTTTCAGCAAAAGCATACTTAGATTGGAGATTGTAAACTTCTCTACTAATATCATCAATTTGTTTTGTTATAGCATCTAGCACAACGGAGTGCTCCTTAAGTTCTTTGGTAAAATATTTATTGTGCTCCAATTGTGTAGTCATTTATTCCTTGGTACTTTTCTCAATTTCAAGCAAAATATTGGGGTTAGGAGCATCATAATATTTTCTTTGAGGCAACATGACTACGCAAACAAGAAAGCACTCAATTCCACAAATGTGTTAAGATGGGACGCGTCATCCTCACTAGGAGTACCGGAAAATTGATCTTTCATTACAAGATTCAACAAAGCGGCATTAAAAGCACAAGACTCTGCACTAGTGGAGGGAGTACCAATCGGAGTGCTAATAAAATCATTGTTGTTGGTATTGGAGAAATCACACAACTTGGTGTTCTCTTGAGTCATCGTGACTATGCAACAAGATTGCACTCAAAAACAGATCTGATGAGAAAACGACAAACAAAAAGAGGGCGAATAAAAAGGCAAGTTTTTGTGAAGTGGGGGAGAGGAAAATGGCAAATCATATAAATTGCAAGGAGATGAGATTTGTGATTAGGAACCTGGTAGATGTTGATGATGCCTCCCCGGCAACGGCGCCAAAAATTCCTTTTGATGCTTGCTTGAACTACGTCGGTATTTCCCCAAAGACGAAGGGACGATGCAACACAACAACGGTAGATATTTACCTAAGTGATGAGACCAGGGTCATCGAACCAGTAGGAGAACCTTGCAACACCACGTAAGCAGCTCCTGCACACAAAGACCAAATACTTGCAACCCGACGTAAGAGAGGGGTTGTCAATCCCTCACGGGTAAAAGATAGGTAAAATTGTAGTAGATTGGATAAATAGATCTCGCGAGAACGCGAGATAAAGTAAATAAGTAAAATTTGTAGCAAGGTATTTTTGTATTTTTGGATTAATAGATCTGAAAATAAAAGCAAATAAAAATAGATCGCAAAGGCAAAAATAATAAAGAAGAGACCCCGGGGCCGTAGATTTCACTAGTGACTTCTCTCGAGAGAAATAGCATACAGTGGGTAAAAAAATTACTGTTGGGAAATTGATAGAAGTTCAAATAATCATGACGATATCCATAGAATGATCATTATATAGGCATCACGTCCAATATTAGTAGACCAACTCCTGGCTGCATCTACTACTATTACTCCACACATCGACCCATATCCAGCATGCATCTAGTGTATTAAGTTCATGGAGAAATGGAGTAATGCAATAAGAACGATGACATGATGTAGAGAAGATCTATTTATGTAGAAATAGATCCCATCTTGTTATCCTTAATAGCAGTGATACATACGTGTCACTGGGATCCAGCACCATAAGATCGAACCCATCACAAAGCACCTCTTCCCATTGCAAGATAAATAGACCGAGTTGGCCAAACAAAACCCAAATATTGGAGAAGAAATACGTGGCTATAAGTAATCATGCATATATGAGATCAAAGAAGAATCAAATAACTTTCATGGATAAAAACATAGATCTGATCATACACTCAGAGTTCATCGGATCCCAACAAACATACCGTAAAAAAAGTTAAATCAAATAGATCTCCAAGAGACCATTGTTTTGAGAATAAAAAGAGAGAGAGAGAGTGGAAGCCATCTAGCTACTAACTACAGACCTGTAGGTCTACAATGAACAACTCAGGCATCATCAAAGAGGCACCAATGAGGATGATGAACCCATCTGTTATGGTGTCTAGATTGGATCTGGTGGATCTGGAACTTGCGGCGGATGGAATTGCTTTTCGTCAACGCCCCTAGGGTTTCTAGAATATTGGGGTATTTATCGAGCAAAGAGGTGGAGCGGGAGGCCACCAAGGTGGGCATAACGCACCAGGGTGCGCCTGGGCCCCCAGGCCCACCCTGGTGGGTTGTGCCACCCTCAGGGACCCCTCTGGCACTTCTTCGGCCCATCCGATGTCTTTTGGTCCAGAAAAAATCCACAAAAAGTTACATTGCATTTGGACTCCGTTTGGTATTAATTTCGTGCTATGTAAAAAAACAAGCAGAAAACAACACCTGGCACTGGGCACTATGTCAATAGGTTAGTCCCAAAAACTGATATAAAATTGCTATGAAATGATTGTTAAACATCCAAGAATGATAATATAATAGCATGGAAGAATAAAAAATTATAGATACGTTGGAGTCGTATCAATTCACAACGACCACCACCACTTTACTGCCCCCACCCAAGGGATATGAGGTTTCATAGAGTTTCCAAGGGCGAAAGAGCAAACACATCACCTCGACGACGCCTTCGAGAAGTAAGCGGGGCCCAAGGCATCGATAACGCATACCCAACAACTGGCAAAGGCAAGGACCCACCTTGCCTGCCACACCTTTCCCTGTGTTCGCCTCCTACCCTCGTTGATCTAGTCAGGTAATCCACCCTTTCCCCCCTCCATCCTCAATGGCCCGACCACTGGTGCGACACCTGCCATCCAAATCACCATCCTATCCTCCAAACCCTCATTGCTCGACGCTATGGTCCATCGAGGCCACCATCAGCGCTTAACACATGGATACCGTTGCCTGGTTGTCCACTTAAAATGAAAGGTCAAGTGGATTTTTAGGGGCCACACACAGTGCCCATGGCGAACACTATGAAGTGTTTTCTCAGCATGCTTGTGCTTTCTTCAAGTCCAGAGCCAACAAACTGGTACCCGGACTGGCCTAGACGACCTACCATGACAAGGCAGGGCCAATCGACATTTGCTCGGGCGATGATACATCTCAAATATATCTATTTTTTCCTATTGTTTCATGCCATGTCTATATCTTTTTTGTATAATTTTGGCACCAATTATATATTTTTTCTGGACTAACCTATCAATTCAGTGCCCAGTGCTAGTTTTTTTTTGCATATTTTTGGAATTCCATGAAAATCAATTTTATTGGGCTAAAAAAATTCTGAAAAACATCACACAAAGTATTACATCCAGAAGCTTCCGGTGGCAACTGACATTAATAAGGTGACCACCCACAGGTCTCACGTGCCCCTCCACGCGGCCAGGGGCGCGTGGTGCCGCGTGTCCCTTGGTGCTATGTTCCACTGCCTCTAAAAGCCCACGTCTCTATATATTCTTAAACTTCCGAATATTTTTTGACCCTAATTTTTCCATCATCGCACACCTCTGTTTCATGGTGATCCAATCCAAAGGCCTTTTCGGAGCTCCACCAAAGTGATAAGTTGTCACGGAGGCCATCACCATCAACTTGAATGACACCATGATCGCCCATGAGTAGTTTCCTTTGGACAATAGGTCCATAGAAGTAGCTACATGGTTGCTGTGACTCCCCCATTCACGACCGTGCACTAATCATACACGCATCATGCATGATCAGGAACAGCGACTCCATATTTATATCATAACACAACTCTACGACACCAATAAAAACACAAATATTTATATTACAAAACAGTGTCACAAAGACCCATAATACATCAGTCAACAAACAACATAAGTCTGGGTACAAACAAGTTACACAAGTTTGCCTTAAGAAGGTGCAACTTGTGATCTGCGTTGGTTTTTCTCCGAAGAGGAGAGCAAGATGCATTATAGTAGAGATAAGTATTTCCCTCAGTTAGAAACCAAGGTTATCAATCTAGTAGGACAACCAAACAACACCTCGTTAACAACACCTACACACAAAATAACAAATATTTGCACCCAACACAAACAAGGCGTTGTCAATCCCTTGGCGGTTAATTGCAAGGATCAAATCTCGTAGTGATAGGTAGATAGATAAAAATAGAAAATAAAATAATGGTAAATAAATTGTAGCAGAGTATTTTTGGATTTTAATATATGATGAAAGTAGACTCGGGGGCTATAGTTTTCACTAGAGGCCGCTCTCGAAAAAATAGCATACGGTGGGTAAACAAATTATTGTTGGGCAATTGATAGAAAAGCAAATAATCATGACGATATCCAAGGCAATGATCATATATATAGACATCATGTCCAAGACAAGTAGACTGACTCCTGCCTGCATCTACTACTATGACTCCACACATCGACCGCTATCCAGCAAGCATCTAGAGTAATAAGTTCATAAAGAACGGAGTAATGACTTAACCAAGATGACATCACTACAAAAAATACACTTTCGTGATGATACGTGTTTGTCACAATAGGTCGTGTTTTTTTCATCCATGTACATCCATGACAAATTTATGACAGAATCAAGATAGCCATACCTGTGTTGTCGTAGAAGTGTTCCATGACATTACCAAAATTATCATCACGAAAGTGTCCACTTCCATGACAATAAATCACGCGTCACAGAAGTGCTTTCGTCAAGGGTGACCGACACATGGCATCCACCGTAAGGGAAAGCCGTTAAGCTATCGGGTCGGATTTTGGATCCGATAACCCGTTAACAGCCCCGACCAATGGGAAATTTTCACGTGTAAAATTCTGATTGGCCGAAGGAAACACCTGTCAGCTCGTTAGTGGGCCAGATGTCGCTCGTCCATTGGAGGAGACATGCCTATGATACGTCGACATGTGCCTGGGCCCAACAGAGGCACATATAGGTTAAAAAGGCCGTCCCAGTCAAAGGCCCGTATAACTTAATCAGGTACTAGTGGGCCAGCCCAATAACGGCCGGCTTAATAATGGCCCATTTATGGCCCAAAGCCAGATCTAGCCCGTTAATTGTTCGCCCAATATTTGGGCCCATTTACGGCCCAAAGCCCAATCTGCCCGTTAATTGTTTGCCCAATATTTGGGCCCATTCGCGCCAGATCTGGCCCATTAATTTGACGCCGAATATTTGGGCCCAACTATAGCCCAGTTGTCAGGACCGGATTTTCGGGGTATGTCACATCCCTAGCTTCTGGCATTGCTCTAGCCTAGCTTCATGTGAGCATCATGTTTTATTTCAAATGAAATTTAAATTGAGGAATTTTCAAAGCCTCAGAAACCTCTAAAAATAACCAACAATTAAATCTTCTCAAATGTGTCCAAGAAAATGTTCCTCTTAGTCTCTGGAAATATTGCAAAGAGGTAAAACTCAAAACAATATTTTTGGTATCTCGGAGTTAATTATTTTGGGCCATTTGAATTAATCCAATAACTATTTGCTTTGGATTTATATTTAATATATATTAAATATGACTCCAATAATTCTGGAGGTTTGTGAGTGGCTCTGTATATATCTTAGCAAGCCACATAAAAATCTACAGAATTTATCTAAATGATTTAGTTGCTAAACTAAATCAAAACAAACTACACGAAATAGAAAAACAGAAAAATAAAGAAAAGAGAGAGAGAAGCCCACTTACCTGGCGCTCACCTGTGCTGGCCCAGCCCCCCCTGTGCAGCCCACCTGTGAGGCCCAGCCCACCTCCTCCCCCTTGTCTTCTTCCTCCCCTCGCACCGAAGCAGCTCGGTGGCGAGCGCCGATGCCGCCTCGGCCACCTCCTGCTTCCACCGAGTCGTTCCCGAGCCTCCCCCTCACGCCTCGTGTCCCCTCGCTCCTCTTCCTCCCTCGCTGCTCCCTCTCTCTTCCCCGAACGCTCTTCCCCCTCTCTGTTTTCCTCCCCGAACGGAGCCGCCGTCGCCGCCGCTCGCCACCACCGCGGCCACAGGGCCTCCCTCGCTCCCCCAACTAGCCCACCAGCTCCGCCACTCCATCCTCACCCTCCCCGCCATCTCACGCGACCGGAGAAGCCCCGAGGCGCCGCCCCGCCGTTCTTCCCCTCTTCGGACCCGCCGGTCGCCGTCGACGAATTCGTCGGCTCCGGGCCGTCCCCGACCTCGCCGAGCATCCCATCGCCATCGCTGTGAGCCCCCGCACCGAACCCCCCTCTCCCTGATGCCGATTCTTTCCTCTAACCACGGGCTCCGCCGAGCCCGAGAGCTCGTCGCCGCCGGCCACGAGGTCGCCGCGGCTAGAGGCCCCGCACGTCGCGTCCGAGCACGCTGTCGTCCTCGTCGCGTTCCCGGGAACCCAGAGCACCTACCCACTCCTCCTCCCGTGCCCCAAAACGCCGTGTCCGAGCGTGCCCGAGCTCCGGCCGCCGCATAGCTCGCCGCCGGCGTCGATTCCGACCGCCCCGAGCTCAAGTCCCTCCACCAAGAGCCTCAGCCCATCCCCAGCTCCCCGTAGGTACCCTCCCCGACCCTTTTGGTGGCCGGAACAGCGAATTGCACTTGCGCCGCCGCGTCGGGCTCGCCGGCGGCTAAACGCCGGCGCCCGCTGACCCGCTGACCGGCGTGGGTTGACCCACTGCCCGGTTTGACCTCCCCCTCTCCCCACTGACATGCGGGCCCCGCCCGGCTAACTAATCCAGTTTAGATTTAAACTAATTTAACTTAACCTAGGTTAGTGCTAATTAACTAGGTTAGATTAGATAGTCACTGACCAGTGGACCCCCACTGGTCAGGTTTGACCAGGGCAGCCCTGTTGACCTGCTGACGTCATAGTGATGTAGTGCTGACGCAGTAATTCATTTTCTGGATATTTAATTCTAATAATCAGAAAATTCCAGAAATTGTGCAAAACTTCTAAAATTCATAGAAAATTAACCGTAACTCCAAATTAAATAAATTATATATGAAAAATTATCAGAAAAATTCAAGGAATCCATCTGTACCATTTTCATGCATGTTAGAACAACTTATCACTACTGTTTAGGGCAAATGAAGTGAATGGCATTTGAATAATCACATATGGAGTTTGAATTTGAATTTTATATTCAAACCAACTTCATTTAATCTGTTGCTAGTTGCATTAGCCCAAAACACATTCATTTTGCCATGTCATGATCATGCATCATATTGTGCATCGCATTGATTGTGTTCCTTTCTGTGTTGCCGGTATTCGTTCCCCTCTCGATAGACGTGATACCGATGATGTGATCGTTGACACTGATGAAGACTCAATGTTATCTTCAGAAGTGCCAGGCAAGCAAAACCCCCTTGTTCATTCCGATACAATCCTACTCTCTCGCTCCTGCTCTCTTTTACTGCATTAGGACAACACCGATTCATCTGTTACTTGCTGCGGTAGCTGAACCCCTTTATCCTTTGCATGACCTGTCATTGCCACAGTAAATAGATGAAACCCACTAGCATGAGTAGGAGTTGTTTGAGCCCTGTTGTGCCTACTCATTCATGTTTGTTTGTCATGCCTGCTACTGCTTAGAGTTGAGTCAGGTCTGATTCATCGGGGATGAATCAGAGGCGTGTGAACATGTCCTACTGTGTGTGAGCTAAGTGTGTGAACACGATTTGGTAAAGGTAGCGGTGAGAGGCCATGTAGGAGTACATGGTGGGTTGTCTCATTGTAGCCGTCCTCAGGAACTGAGTTCTGTGTTTGTGATCCATGATTCAGCTACTACCATACATTGGGCCCTGAAATATGACCCCGCTCGACTTCTTATTCACCCTCGTCCTCTGTCCAGGAGTTGCAAGTAGTTTCTGGTGTTTGTAGTATGCTGGAGGCCGTGGACAGCGCTGACCGTAGGGGTGGGCTGTGATGCGGTAGGCACGTGGCCGGGTAAACCGGGCGCCCGTTTGGTGTCACGGAACCCTGTTCACATCGTTTGGGGCTGTGAGCGAAACTCCGGCCGGATCTCCTCATGGATGGAACCCGAATCGGCGATAAACCTGGACTAGAGACTTGAGTGTTTAGGTAGGTCGTGGTCTACACCCACGTCGGCTTTCGCTTGAAGTCTGCCGAGCACATGTCGTGTGCAGACGCTAAGTGGTGGAAACATGTATGAAGAAGTACACCCCTGCAGGGTTAATATCATCTATTCGAATAGCCGTGTCCGCGGAAAAAGGACTTCTGGGTTGCTTATATCAGTTCATAGACAAGTGAAAGTGGATACTTTAAAATGCGCAAGATAAGCGTGAGTGCTATGGATGGCGTTCTCGTAGGGAGACGGGAGCGGATCCATAGTGGTGTATTGATATGGTGAATATGTGGACTCGTGTGCGCCACCTCAAAAGAGTCGCTTGCAGTCGTAGTTTAGGATAGCCACCGAGTCAAAGCTGGCTTGCTGCAGTTAAACCCCACCATCCCCTTTGTTGATAATGATGCATATGTAGATAGTTCTGATGTAAGTCTTGCTGGGTACATTTGTACTCACGTTTGCCTATTTTATGTTTTTGCAGAGAGACTTCGGTCTCGCTAGTAGTTTCGCGTGGACTTCGACGTTTAGCTTGATACCTCAGCTACGATCTTGTGCCCTCGGCAGGATCTGATAGATAGTCAGGCTTCTCAGCCTTTTTCATTTATAGATGTCTGTACTCAGACATGATAGCTTCCGCTTGTGCTTTGACTTGTATGCTCTGATTGTTGGGTCATGAGACCCATGTTTGTAATATCTCGCTCCTCGGAGCCTATTGAATAACTACTTGAGTCGTAGAGTCATTTTGTGATGCCATGTTGTATTGCACATATCGAGCATACTGTGTGTATGTTATTGAAATGCTTGGTATGTGTGGGATCTGACCATCTAGTTGTTTATCTTTAGTAGCCTCTCTTACCGGGAAATGTCTCCTAGTGTTTCCACCGAGCCATGGTAGCTTGCTACTGCTCCGGAACACTTAGGCTGGCCGGCATGTGTCCTTCTTCGTTCCTGTGTCTGTCCCTTCGGGGAAATGTCACGCGTTGAATACCGGAGTCCTGTTAGCCCGCTACAGCCCGGTTCACCGGAGTCCTGCTAGCCCAGTGCTACAGCCTGGATCCACTCGCTGATGACCGACACGTTCGATGCTGGGTCATGGATGCCTGTCCCTGTAAGTCTGTGCCACTTTGGGTTTACGACTAGCCATGTCAGCCCGGGCTCCTTATCATATGGATGCTAGCGACACTGTCATATACGTGTGCCAAAAGGCGCAAACGGTCCCGGGCAAAGGTAAGGCGACACCCGTGGGAATACCGTGCGTGAGGCCGCAAAGTGATATGAGGTGTTACATGCTAGATCGATGTGGCATTGAGTCGGGGTCCTGACAGCGTTGGTATCAGAGCTTGACTGCCTGTAGGATTACCAAGCCAAACTGGTCGAAGTTGAGTCTAGAAATTCTTTAGTTATATAAGGGAATTGATTGTGGGATGGAACGTAAGGCTCTTTTTATTCCTTATACCTTATGCCCTTCTGATCTGAGTCATCTTCTCTTCTACGGGGATTAAGAACTAGGCTATCTCTTCTTTCTATTAGGATCACGTGTTACTAATCAGTAGACTTATAAGTTTGTTGGATTTAAGCCTCAGTTCGGTTTCTACCTCTGTATGTTAATTGTTGATCTCGAAACCTTGATATTGTGCTTCTGAGTGGTTATGCCACCATTTTTGTGAATGTCTCAAATCTTTTCTGAGCATTTACAGCCGTTATGCTGTCCGAGTCATCCCAGGTTTCTATACAATCTGATGCAATTTGCAAATCCTTTCTTCCCGTTTCGATGTTCCTTTGGGCCAGATTAGCCACACTAGTCAGTGAGTTGAGGTACTTTATTGCCTTGACATATATGTTGGAGCTAGTATTATGACCCTAGGTGTCTTAGGGGATCATCTAGTAATTTAGCCATGATTTGTGCTCCCAGTGTGAGGATTCTGGCCATCATTCTCGAAAGCATTCCGTGATGCTACTTAGTAGTAGGTATTCTATTCCTGGGTTCTTGAACCCGAGATTCACTCTACTTACTTCATGTCGATAGTAATTGCTAGCTCCCTTAGGTTATTAGTAACCTTTGCGATAGTCCTTGAAGCCCGTGGTATCTTCTTCTTCCAGGTACCATGAACTACTTATGGCAGAAGTTCCTCGTTGAACTGAAATATCACAACAGGATTATTCTTGAGGAGTTCTCCATTCATAAATCGTGACTCTGCCAGTTCTACCTTTCTGCATGGGTTATCCGGGAGAAATATGTTGAACTTGGTTCGACATACTAATCTATGCATCCACAACTCAGAAAATTATATGTTCCTTTGAGTTGTTCTCTTTAGTTGCATTCTGACCCTCGTCTATCAATTGATAGTCAAGAGTATGCGTGCGTTCGTTTATCGATGCCTATTACTCTTGTGGTCCGTCAAGCCATTCCATCGCAGAATGACTAGGAGAAACAAACTCCAGTACCTCTTCCATATCCAGGATTGGGTCAGAGAAGTTGTGCTCCGCAGATCAAATTGCTAATCCAGCTTTTGATTCTGTTCTACCCTGAAGTATTACCGTCTTTATGTCAGGATTTTCATGAGAATTGCACCGGCTCTTGTGAATTCTTGATGTAGTGATACTTCTCGCCATTATTATTCATTCCTCGGTTCCTGTATTATTGTAACCGGAATGCCGACAAGTGAATCGTGATGTGTGAAATCAATACTCCTAGCAACCTTGTTGCTTGGTAGTTAAAGGACAATAATTTCATTCCTAGTGTGTTGGTTATTGAATCATCATTCTGAGGTTGATTATGCTACCGAGTCCTTATTTCGGTGCACCCTTCGATTGATGAGTTAGGATCTTGTCAAGTCCTCACTCATTTGATCATATCGTCTTGCCCTCAAAAGCGAGATTGTTCTCGAGCTTAGTAACATACCGGTGGTTCGTGATTTTTCGAATATCTTCTCGAAAGTATCACCAGGCTGTCACCTGACTGTTATGTTGAGCTCGTGATCAAGTTGGTTTTTGTGAACCATCCTTCTCCAAGAATCTGTGTTGGATATCCCTAAGCTAGTTGGTTAAGTTAGACAACGACTTGGAGAGTTGGAAGATAAAAGCTTGCCCGACTTAGTTCGTTCCAAAGGGATATTCTTGTGTAGAGTGTGTTGAAGAAGGATGATATCTTCATCGATTGGTCCCTGTGATCAGTTGCTGGATCTATTGTCTTATCAATCCTTTGATTTGAGTGTGGGCTATCGTCAAATCAAATCAGAACCAACGATATTCGTAATGTTGTCTTACTCGTGGTTGATTCCTCGAGCATACACCATTATATCTTTGGTCTGACCAATGCTATCACCGTGTTCACTTAACTATGGAATTCCTTTTAAAAGGAAACCTAGATGAATTGTTGTTGAGCCCATTGACAACATCCTTATCTCCTCCATAATTTTGTTGAACATTAAGCTAGTGTTGGAAACTTTTGAAAGCATTTGTTCATGCTAGTTCATGAGGCATATGTTAGGATGTAAGTAGTGACTTCCTTTAGTCCATGTGCATTTGATGCAAGTTGCCGCCGTGGATTCGAGAAAGTCAATGTTGCTTCCTCTGGAATCATCCCAAGTCAGTCATGCATACGTGCGAAGTATTCTGTGGTCTGGAGATTTGCAACCTCCATGCTATATGTATATCCTAGCACACCAAGCCACTGATTGAATTGTTCAAGGAGAAAAAGTTCCTTCTTAAGAGTATACCTTATGCAAAGACTTCGATACCCTCGTTGATGGTTTCCCCTCCTGAACTCGGTAGTGTTTTATTATAAGACTACTTTGTGGTCATGCTTGTCTGGGACAACGTGTTCACATGTTGTAGCAGAACCAGCTCATGTTTTGGAGCTTGCTATCGTAATTCATTTCCCGAGAATCTCGCAACGTCATCTCGTCGATTTGTGTTGCAAACTTTCATTTTTCTTTCTAGACTTGATGAGTCTGGGATATCCTGACACCAACCAGATCTGAATCTCAGGCAGATGTGATGGTTGGAACATCTCCCAAGAACTATAATATTGGTCTCTCGATAACCGGTAAGGTGGATGTCGTGGCCAACACACCCATCCGGTAGACCTATTATTATAGTATCTTATTTGATGAAATTGGCCACCTCCCCATAGGGATTTTGTAGGGTTTACTCCCTAGTTGTCCCTATGGATTTTTATGATTTGTTGTGTTCCCGAAGTCCGACCTTTACTTGATGTTCTAGTTATCAAACCGTATCTATGAATGGGATACACTAGCACATCAAGGAGAACATTAGAAGCGAAGTGCTAAATGTCTCTCGGTCGATCATCCAGATTTTGTTCCTTGGCTTCGCTAAGGTGTAATCTGAGAAGGTGTTATCTTCCTTTGCATCTGCATCCTCCATCACCATTCATCATGGTAGTAAGTTGTGTTACCGGACCCTTGACACGGTTGTTGATAAAACCTTGATGATTGTGGAAATGCTCAAGTTCTTGAGAGCACGCACAAGCGCTACGTCTTATCATCGGCACTAGCTGGGATTGCCCCAGATTTCCTCGGTTATGCTATAACCACTCCAACAGTGAATTCACTCTTTATTGTTGGGTTCTTCCCCAGTTACCAGAATCATTCCCAGCATTTGCATTTTGTTCCCAGCTTGCACCGCCAATGTGCCATTCTACCATGGGTCTTTTCCATTTCCGGTGATAAGCAAAATTCATCCATTACGTTGTCTTCAACAAGGTAATCCACATCATCCAAGTCCGAGTATGCCATTCTACAGACCCCCTCCAAACGATCGTTGTGAATTGCCTTATGCTGGTATGAAGAGTTTCAATGATCTCTGAATCAAAAGTAATTCTTTTTGCCACTTAAGGTAATACTCTACGATCACCTTCCTCCAGGATGTTTCGTCGTGGTATCATGGCAACTCAACTCCTCGCTACGTTGACAATCGTTTACCACCTTCTTAAGTGTGAAATTGTTGTCTACCTAGTGAACCATCGTCATCCGTTTCTCTCCACCCCTCTTGATGTGTATTCCGTGTCTCAACCCGAAAGATGGTCCTACGTCTCATTCCGTAAGTTAATCCTGAGTTGTTCGATCTCCGAGAAGACCGATCCTTCCAGAGTTTTCCTTTCCTCTTCTTGTCATGATTAGCTGGAGTTCTCAGAGCAAGGCGACAAGACAAAGATGGTGTTCAAATCAACGTTCAACTGAAGTGCACCCTGGATCGTGAAGATTATACTAGTTGCGTTTCCCTTTCACCTTACCCTACGCTTGAATATCGAGACGAGATTCTTGTTTAGTGGGGGTGAGTTGTCACATCCCTAGCTTCTGGCATTGCTCTAGCCTAGCTTCATGTGAGCATCATGTTTTATTTCAAATGAAATTTAAATTGAGGAATTTTCAAAGCCTCAGAAACCTCTAAAAATAACCAACAATTAAATCTTCTCAAATGTGTCCAAGAAAATGTTCCTCTTAGTCTCTGGAAATATTGCAAAGAGGTAAAACTCAAAACAATATTTTTGGTATCTCAGAGTTAATTATTTTGGGCCATTTGAATTAATCCAATAACTATTTGCTTTGGATTTATATTTAATATATATTAAATATGACTCCAATAATTCTGGAGGTTTGTGAGTGGCTCTGTATATATCTTAGCAAGCCACATAAAAATCTACAGAATTTATCTAAATGATTTAGTTGCTAAACTAAATCAAAACAAACTACACGAAATAGAAAAACAGAAAAATAAAGAAAAGAGAGAGAGAAGCCCACTTACCTGGCGCTCACCTGTGCTGGCCCAGCCCCCCCTGTGCAGCCCACCTGTGAGGCCCAGCCCACCTCCTCCCCCTTGTCTTCTTCCTCCCCTCGCACCGAAGCAGCTCGGTGGCGAGCGCCGATGCCGCCTCGGCCACCTCCTGCTTCCACCGAGTCGTTCCCCGAGCCTCCCCCTCACGCCTCGTGTCCCCTCGCTCCTCTTCCTCCCTCGCTGCTCCCTCTCTCTTCCCCGAACGCTCTTCCCCCTCTCTGTTTTCCTCCCCGAACGGAGCCGCCGTCGCCGCCGCTCGCCACCACCGCGGCCACAGGGCCTCCCTCGCTCCCCCAACTAGCCCACCAGCTCCGCCACTCCATCCTCACCCTCCCCGCCATCTCACGCGACCGGAGAAGCCCCGAGGCACCGCCCCGCCGTTCTTCCCCTCTTCGGACCCGCCGGTCGCCGTCGACGAATTCGTCGGCTCCGGGCCGTCCCCGACCTCGCCGAGCATCCCATCGCCATCGCTGTGAGCCCCCGCACCGAACCCCCCTCTCCCTGATGCCGATTCTTTCCTCTAACCACGGGCTCCGCCGAGCCCGAGAGCTCGTCGCCGCCGGCCACGAGGTCGCCGCGGCTAGAGGCCCCGCACGTCGCGTCCGAGCACGCTGTCGTCCTCGTCGCGTTCCCGGGAACCCAGAGCACCTACCCACTCCTCCTCCCGTGCCCCAAAACGCCGTGTCCGAGCGTGCCCGAGCTCCGGCCGCCGCATAGCTCGCCGCCGGCGTCGATTCCGACCGCCCCGAGCTCAAGTCCCTCCACCAAGAGCCTCAGCCCATCCCCAGCTCCCCGTAGGTACCCTCCCCGACCCTTTTGGTGGCCGGAACAGCGAATTGCACTTGCGCCGCCGCGTCGGGCTCGCCGGCGGCTAAACGCCGGCGCCCGCTGACCCGCTGACCGGCGTGGGTTGACCCACTGCCCGGTTTGACCTCCCCCTCTCCCCACTGACATGCGGGCCCCGCCCGGCTAACTAATCCAGTTTAGATTTAAACTAATTTAACTTAACCTAGGTTAGTGCTAATTAACTAGGTTAGATTAGATAGTCACTGACCAGTGGACCCCCACTGGTCAGGTTTGACCAGCAGCAGCGTCTGTTGACCTGCTGACGTCATAGTGATGCAGTGCTGACGCAGTAACTCTTTTTCTGTATTTATTCTTATATAGGAAATTCCAGAAATTGTTGCAAACTTCTAAAATTCATAGAAAATTAACCGTAACTCCAAATTAAATAAATTATATATGAAAAATTATCAGAAAAATTCAAGGAATCCATCTGTACCATTTTCATGCATGTTAGAACAACTTATCACTACTGTTTAGGGCAAATGAAGTGAATGGCATTTGAATAATCACATATGGAGTTTGAATTTGAATTTTATATTCAAACCAACTTCATTTAATCTGTTGCTAGTTGCATTAGCCCAAAACACATTCATTTTGCCATGTCATGATCATGCATCATATTGTGCATCGCATTGATTGTGTTCCTTTCTGTGTTGCCGGTATTCGTTCCCTCTCGATAGACGTGATACCGATGATGTGATCGTTGACACTGACGAAGACTCAATGTTATCTTCAGAAGTGCCAGGCAAGCAAAACCCCCTTGTTCATTCCGATACAATCCTACCCTCTCGCTCCTGCTCTCTTTTACTGCATTAGGACAACACCGATTCAACTGTTACATGCTGCGGTAGTTGAACCCCTTTATCCTTTGCATGACCTGTCATTGCCACAGTAAATAGATGAAACCCACTAGCATGAGTAGGAGTTGTTTGAGCCCTATTGTGCCTACTCATTCATGTTTGTTTGTCATGCCTGCTACTGCTTAGAGTTGAGTCAGATCTGATTCATCGGGGATGAATTAGAGGCGTGTGAACATGTCCTACTGTGTGTGAGCTAAGTGTGTGAACACGATTTGGTAAAGGTAGCGGTGAGAGGCCATGTAGGAGTACATGGTGGGTTGTCTCATTGTAGCCGTCCTCAGGAACTGAGTTCTGTGTTTGTGATCCATGATTCAGTTACTACCATACATTGGGCCCTGAAATATGACCCCGCTCGACTTCTCATTCACCCTCGTCCTCTGTCCAGGAGTTGCAAGTAGTTTCTGGTGTTTGTAGTATGCTGGAGGCCGTGGACAGCGCTGACCGTAGGGGTGGGCTGTGATGCGGTAGGCACGTGGCCGGGTAAACCGGGCGCCCGTTTGGTGTCACGGAACCCTGTTCACATCGTTTGGGGCTGTGAGCGAAACTCCGGCCGGATCTCCTCATGGATGGAACCCGAATAGGCGATAAACCTGGACTAGAGACTTGAGTGTTTAGGTAGGTCGTGGTCTACACCCACGTCGGCTTTCGCTTGAAGTCCGCGGAGCACATGTCGTGTGCAGACGCTAAGTGGTGGAAACATGTATGAAGAAGTACACCCCTGCAGGGTTAATATCATCTATTCGAATTGCCGTGTCCGTGGAAAAGGACTTCTGGGTTACTTATATCAGTTCATAGACAAGTCAAAGTGGATACTTTAAAATGCGCAAGATAAGCGTGAGTGCTATGGATGGCGTTCTCGTAGGGAGACGGGAGCGGATCCATAGTGGTGTATTGATATGGTGAATATGTGGACTCGTGTGCGCCACCTCAAAAGAGTCGCTTGCAGTCGTAGTTTAGGATAGCCACCGAGTCAAAGCTGGCTTGCTGCAGTCAAACCCTACCATCCCCTTTGTTGATAATGATGCATATGTAGATAGTTCTGATGTAAGTCTTGCTGGGTACATTTGTACTCACGTTTGCCTATTTTATGTTTTTGCAGAGAGACTTCGGTCTCGCTAGTAGTTTCGCGTGGTCTTCGACGTTTAGCTTGATACCTCAGCTACGATCTTGTGCCCTCGGCAGGATCTGATAGATAGTCAGGCTTCTCAGCCTTTTTCATTTATAGATGTCTGTACTCAGACATGATAGTTTCCGCTTGTGCTATGACTTGTATGCTCTGATTTTTGGGTCATGAGACCCATGTTTGTAATATCTCGCTCCCCGGAGCCTATTGAATAACTACTTGAGTCGTAGAGTCATTTTGTGATGCCATGTTGTATTGCACATATCGAGCATACTGTGTGTATGATATTGAAATGCTTGGTATGTGTGGGATCTGACTATCTAGTTGTTTATCTTTAGTAGCCTCTCTTACCGGGAAATGTCTCCTAGTGTTTCCACCGAGCCATGGTAGCTTGCTACTGCTCCGGAACACTTAGGCTGGCCGGCATGTGTCCTTCTTCGTTCCTGTGTCTGTCCCTTCGGGGAAATGTCACGCGGTGAATACCGGAGTCCTGTTAGCCCGCTACAGCCCGGTTCACCGGAGTCCTGCTAGCCCAGTGCTACAGCCTGGATTCACTCGCTGATGACCGACACGTTCGATGCTGGGTCATGGATGCTTGTCCCTGTAAGTCTGTGCCGCTTTGGGTTTACGACTAGCCATGTCAGCCCGGGCTCCTTATCATATGGATGCTAGCGACACTGTCATATACGTGTGCCAAAAGGCGCAAACGGTCCCGGGCAAAGGTAAGGCGACACCCGTGGGAATACCGTGCGTGAGGCCGCAAAGTGATATGAGGTGTTACATGCTAGATCGATGTGGCATTGAGTCGGGGTCCTGACAGGGTATTAATTTCCCAGAAAATGGCCCTTGTGCTCACCAGCCCCAGGATTACTGTTAGCTGATGAGACACCAACTTGATACAGAAACTCCAAGCAAAATACATAATGTGTAGTACAAGACCATTCTGGCCTATGAGTACAACGCAAGGTTTCTAGTGGCTGATGGAGGAAGCAGTTTGTGGTTCATCAGCGTCTATGGGACTCCATTTCCCACAGGAACAGCTGACCTGGATAACTCCTATCTTCACGAGGCTACTATCTTCATTGCGTAGATTCCGGGGTTGTCATCGCAACGCTCCTCTCCATGCAAGAAATCTGGCCAAGACAATAGCCAGGGACAAGCCAGTGAGTACTTTGAATGTACTCGCAAACATTATGAACACAGGTATAATATAATAGGTGATAATTATGCTCTGAAATATGCCATGATCACTTCGTTAGTTACGAAATAAAATTCATGATGCACACAGGTTATTCATATACCACATGAATAGGAAATAAGGTAGTAGTAATGGAATGCACCGATCGGGTGTCTGAAGCGACGCATCGAAAGGATGATAATTTAAAGCCTGCCTCAGTCGGGCGTCTGAGCGACAGCACAAAAAGGGCTTATAAGTGATTTAAATGACAAGCATGCCACAGTTGGGTGTCTGAGCGACACCACATAAAGGGCTTATAAATAATGTAAATAACAAGCATGCCACAGTTGGGCGTCTGAGCGACACCACATAAAGGGCTTATAAGTAGTTTAAATAACAAGCATGCCATAGTCGGGCGTCTGAGCGACACCACATAAAGGGCTTATAAGTAGTTTAAATAACAAGCATGTCATAGTCGGGCGTCTGAGCTACACCATATAAAGGGTTCGTAAGAGAATAATCACAGCGAATATCCAGGAGGTAGAACCATCCTAGGGATACTCAATAATTCAAATAATGTAAATGGTTAGTCCATAATAATCGTAATCATAATCATCATGAGTCACAAGTCATGATCCATGTTCTGGTTTAGCAATCTCTCCTCCGAAGACCGACACTTGACCCATCCCAGACTGTAGTCCTTAACCATGGACAAGGCTATTCGAATAGATGTAATCTCTACAGAGGGTGTACTTTTTACCCATGAGCAACAAATTTCTTTATTCCATCGGGACTAATTCCGCTTACGGTCTTTTAATTGAAAACACACCTGACCGCACACACCAGCCTGACTTACCGGTGTCTGGAATCACACATGACACTCGTTAAGCAAAACTCTAAGTGGGGAGGCTACAACCTCGACTAGCATGGGATCACAAAATTTATAACGCCCGCAAACTAGGGGAGCTACCCCCTTGGCTACAACCGAAAACACCCATGCCCTCGGACCAGGTGGCATGCCTACCGTATGCAGCCGGTATCTTCCACCATGGCCTCTCTGTACGGTGTGTGCTAGAAAGGGGTTGACAACTTACTGAACCGTACCCTACCTATGCCAGGGACAAGTGGAAGTACGAAACAAGTATGGGGATTACTGGAACAAGACTCAATCTACGGCCGACTCAGGAGGTTTATGTATTCCCTGCATGATTAGCATAACAAATATGTTTCAACCAACAGACCGAATCACCACTCATCATACCTCACTATGCCATACCGGACACAACCGTCTCGACGAAGACTGAAGACAAGCTCGTGTCTACCCAAGACAGAGGCTTTCCTGGATTCCTTCCGATAGGCATGAAAGGCATACGAGGGTGATTACTATCACAAGCATATCAAATTCCAACAGCAAGGAACATTCATTGTGCACTCATGAGTATGATCATATCATCACATATAATAACGAATACTTCGTGTCAAGGTGATGCCGTATTTGCATCAAATGACACACAACAAATATTATGCCGGGGTTCAGAATGCTTGCCTTCAAGAGTATGCAGGTGGGGTGCACATTTTGAAAGCTGCCTTCTTCTTCAAAAATCCTATTTTGAGAAAATTTAAATCAACACATAGTTTCAAAACATTACAAAAAGTTGTTTGGAAAATTTTCAAATAAATATGAAAATAAACTAGACAATATTTAAGAAACAACAGAAAAAGAATCAAATCATTTGGACTTATATTTAAAAAGTTATAGCCAGTCAAAGTTTAGTCAAGATTCTGTTTTTTAAATAAAAGAAAAAAAGAAAAAAAACGTTTCGAATAATAAAACGGAGGAGGCGTACTTCTGGGTTTACGCCTCCACTTATGCTAGCATGGATCGACTCGGGGTCACAGACAGTGGGTCCCTTGGGCCCACTAGTCAGGTTTGACCAGTCGCCTGCGCCTCCTTCCTCCTCTATCCGAGCGAAGGCGGGGCTCCCGTGATCGCCGCCGACGAACGGCGGCTCCTCGCGGGGTTCCAAGGGCAGGGATGGATCCGCTGGTCCGGGGCGGTCCTCCTGGTGGTCGCTAGGTTGGCGGGGGTGGAGGGGGTCGCCGGCGGCGAGCTCCGCGGTGGACGGTGGTTTTGGGAAGGTTGGGGTCTCGAGCTACGGTGTCTCTCGATCGAGGCTGAGAGGTGCGGTGGCTCTGCAAGGTCGAGGAGAAGAGGATGGTGGCACTGAATGGGTTGGGAAGGCTCTGCTTGCGGCGAACGACACCGGTGCGTGGCGGTGGCCGGACTGGCCGGAGACGAGGAAGAAGGCCTCCCCCCGTCGATTGCTGGTGGTGGGGGCTCTAGAGGGATGGCCTGAGGTGGCCTGGGTTTTGGAGGAGCTCGGGGGTCACCATTTATAGCAGTTGAGGTCGGTTCCGACGACGGTCATGGATAGGAACGGTGAACCGCTGTTCTATAGCCAGGGGGCGCGTGGTGATGGCTGGCGGGGTTTGGTAGTGCGAATGGATGAGCTCGGGCTGTTCCAGGGGCAGCTGGCAGGTGAGGGTGGCTCGGGCAGCGCCGTCCATGGTAGAGGCCGGCGGGGCGGCAGTGGCGGCTTGCGGTGGTGGCGCAGTGGGGTGCCAGGAGGGGGCCAGGGCGGCTCTGCAGCGAGGGAGGGGTCAGGCGCGATGGCTGCCAGTGGCCAAGGGTCAGCACGGCGCGGGGAGGGCGGCAGCAAGGCGCGGTGGCTCGATGCGTGCGCGTGCAAAACATGCGCTCTGGGCGCGCCAAGAGCACGCACGCCAGGCGTTCGGCAAAATGCCAAGGCATGCCAGGAGGCTTGGGTGGGGTTGGGGATTAACAGGTCTAGGTTAGAGTTATCTAGGGGCTTAGTGGACATGCTGGTTTCGCAAAGCAAGCAGGTTCAAAATGCAAACTAGGGTTCATGCCAATTCTGTTCATGCACTAAAGGTGTTCGACAGAATGCTATGGTCATCTAGGAATCTCTTGGGGTGGCCACAAACTCCAGATAACAGTCTCTTTATATACAAGTGATGATGGCAAGGTTATTAGGGCAAAACCAGAAACTTGTTAGTGCAAGTTTTTGAGAAAACCAAATCTGGGAAGAAACTAAAGGCTATTATTGCATAGGTCAAAAACATTCCAATGGGTCCAATCTCCTGGACTTAAGGGTTTTGTAGGGTGGTTTATAGGCAGGAGAAATATCATGGGCACTAGAGTAAAATAAAATAGAGTTGCAGTAGAAACCACCCAACTGGGCCAGAGATCAAAAGAGGATGATTTGCTCACATTTTTCAAAGAACACTCATGGGTTTTTGCATAAAGTTGTATTATATGCATCTACTGGCATCTCCAAACATTTGGAATTTTTTTAAAGAAATATTTAAATAGGTTGTAGTGCAAAATTAACAACTGGACCAGTTTTGAAAGTTTGGGGTAGGGTTCAAAATCTCTAACGACCAAAAGATACGATCACTACTGTCTCGCACAGATCGAGCATCGGCAGTTGCTCTAGCACTGACAGCGGCAGCAGCTCAGTCTGATCCAGCTGAGGATTGGGCACCGACCGCGTCAGCGGATCAGTCTAATCTACCGGAGGATTGGGCATCGACACCAGCACCTGCTCCGACACCGGCACCAGCTCTACAAGGAGCACCATCTTCGGCAGCAGCAGCGTCTTCGGCACCTGCACCAACACTTGCATTTGCATCTGGTCCGGCCCGTGCAGTTGCACCGGTAACAGACTGGGCTGCAGTTCGCACTTCAAATACCAAAGTCCTTACAAAAACCAACATGTCCACCTTCTTGGTAAGCATTGGCCGCCCAAGTGCTTCGTTCTTTTTTCTTTCCATGTTGTTTCACATGATTCACTGTGTAGATCTTACTGTTTGGGTATGTCTTCTTGTTTGCAAACAGAGAATTCCTAGAGTAATGAGGGAGTCGTTCAACAATCCGGGTGACCGCGGCCAAGTTTCTCTTACCATGCACAACCTTGGTGTGAATGAACCTTCTCAATATACCATAAGTACAAAGGATGGTCGCATGATGATTGATGCTAAAGGATGGTCAAGGTTCAAATCTAAATCATATCTTGCGGTAGGGGATGATGTCAAAATCGAACTTTCCCGGCAAGGAGAGCTGGTCCAAATCAACTTTGAAATTCTTCAGTAGCAGCACGCAACTGCCGAACTGATCTATCCTCCGAGAGATTTTGATGTAATAATCTGGCATGGTGAAACAAGTGTCCTGTGTGTCTAAGTAGTATGACAGTATTATTTATCACATGGTATATCGTTGATAGAATTGCAACTCTGATTGCTGGTTAGGAACTGTCATTCGATTTCATTCCAACAGCTGTCGTGATTTATTTAATTATGTGTATTCGCCTTGCGACAACATCTAAACCAGCGATGTACCAATCGCTTGCAATATAAAGCCCTGAGGTAGAAAACATGGCCCCCCAAACATGCAGGGTTGGCCTGCGGCCCAAAGTCCAGAACCGTGAGCCTATCTGAGTATTATATTCTCAGCTGAACCCCCATAAAAAAAGTTGAAACCCCATAATGCCCGTGCGCTACAGAGGGAGTATATTTCTCGGCAAGGCGAGCCTGTGATATAAAATATTTGTATATTTATTTATAGATGGAGTATCTCTTTGTAAAAAAATATATTTATGTGTAACTAGTTACTCCTGTCTTTCAACTTCCTTTCGCTGATATGTGGGGCAACCGGCAACGGGGTCCATGTGCCATATGCACAAATTAGAGTGCACAACTTCATGGTAGACACACCCTAGTCGTAGCGCCACAGTAATGCCCAATGAGCCGTCAAATCACAAACCCCCTTTCCAGCTTTAGCAGTAAGCTGGACGGACGGAGCGGCAATATTTCACTTGGCATGAGTCCCCTTCTCCCTCGTCTGCTTGTTCAGAGAAAACCCCCGCTCGGCGATTGCATACGGTTTTCTCATGGAGAACCAGGTACGAATTCTTCATCCATCCCCGATAAATCCAAGTCCCTTGGTCGCAGGTAATCCTAGGATGGCAGCCGCCGCCGTTGATGCATTTTTCTTCGTGCTGAATCTAGTGTGTTTCAGTTGCAGTGGCCAAAGTGCGAGTACCCTATAGATTTATGCGCCTTCGGCGAGATGCCACACTTGTTCCTTCTCATCCTAACACAACATTTTGAAACACGCACAGTATGTTCCAAGAATCCTCTTTTCTATCCGGGAGGGTGGGGTTTTTTTGAACATGTTGTGTTCTCATATTATTTTTCCTGCAGTGTATTATTTGCTCTGCCAGAACACATGAACTCAAGATGCTCGGCGTTGCCATAACTGAATACAATAGTTTAATGGTCAAAGTGAATACAAGCCATGCATATTACTTCTGAGTTGGGTTCATGAACCAAGAAGATCGCTGCTTTTTTATGGCCGAACTTGGATAAAATTTCTCAAGTGTTACAGACTGAAAGTTGGCGCACGAATGTAGATGGAAATAGCAGAACCTGGTCTCATCTTCACTGCGATCTTCCACCCCGATGTCATTCCAATTGTTCATCCATGTTAGTTCTGTATCTGGTTCTTGCTTGTTGCCTCGATTACTTCTTAATCCACCTATTCTGTCTAACTAATCACAATTTAACTTTAGAAGTAGCAACGAATCTCTCATGAAGATGCTACATCTAACTAATATTTTCTTATAATTGGTGGCACGTGTAGGTTTTTTCAGAGTTAAGCAATCTGCTCGTTTGTTACTCTGTAATAACTCGGCTGTTACTAATGGCACTGAAGTTGACTGGATCGACATCCACAAGTTTCTACACTTTATTGATGGTCTTGAGGTCCGTGTGGGGCGTTTCAATGGTGGAAGGCCACGTGGGATATGTGTGCCACTGCTGCACTCGTTGAACAGGTCCAACTGTGTGGAGAAACTTATGGTATGAGCTATTTTCTGTTATATATGTTGTTCATAAATATTGCTTATACATAGTTTTACAGCTGTGATCTTCTTGAAACAGGAACTGTCGAGTTCTATTGTTCCTATATAGATGCCTGACCATGGTCGGGTCAGACTTGCACTTGGTTACAACATGATGTTTATGTCGACCTACTCAATTCCCTTGGAGGTGAAAAGATACTTATTCATGGGTGGTCTCAAATAATGAAGGCCCGTCCATCTTGGAGAATAGGGCAGAAGATTATGTTCATGCTTTTCCATGGCTCTAACGCGAATATCATGTTTATTGACCACGTTGCGAGATGAAGCCGCTTTCAGAAGCTTGTGGATGCGCGGGGTGGCGCCTGGGCCTTGTCCTGGGGCTTGGCGGCCTCACCCTTGGTTAAATGTAGGCAAAGTAGCACTATTCGAGGCATGCTTTGTATGGTTGAACCTGTATAAGTACTCATACTGCTTTCAGCTTGGGTTGTTAAGTGCCCCTGCTGGTTTCAATTAAGGTTGTTAAGTACTCCTGCTGCTTTTACAGTCTGTCGTGTTTCTTCAGTCCTGTCTTCCTCCAGCCGCCAAAACCAAACCAGCGTCGGCGGGGCCGCCTGCTTCCGCCTCCCATGGCTGGCTGCGCCTCAGCGCATGCATCGCCGCCCCACCGTCTCCTAAATTGTTAACGCCGACATCCTCCGCATGCTTTTGTGCACTCGCCGCGGCGCCGCCCTCTCGCGTTGTCAACATGGTCAACAAACAACAGGAATCGGCAGAAGTACATGGAGAGGATGACAATAGGGGCCCACCACATCAGCGTATGGAAAAATAAAATGCTTCCTCCTAGTGTTTTCCTGACATCTGGGACCCACGACATTGTGAGCGTATATAGTCAATAGACAAGAGAACAACACAAGATTGGCTGACACCTGGGATGTAGCTACTCGAGCAGTATTTTTTTTGTTTGGTATTGTTGAGACAGAGCAGGGTTTGAACTGGGTTGTGGCCCGTCTAGCCCAGGCTTATATTTTATGTTCACCATGTGACCAGCCCAGCTATTTTTCTTTGTGAAAATGAGCCCAGTTTATTTGTTCTGAAGAATACCCAATCCAGGCCTACATATTTTTCTATGCCCTGATGACAAATTGGCAATTACTATATAATTTCTGATTTTTTTCACATTTTCAGATTCCTATTTCACTAGGCATTAACCTAATTTAAATATATCTTCAAAGTACTTTAAATCTGGCTCGACATTTCATTATTAAAAATAGTTTGGAACCCACAGAAATATGCGAAATTGGCCATGGCCAACCAAAAAAAACGACAGTAATAAATTGCATAAGAAGTTGTCATGAGCTATATATAAATTATTAAAAAAAGAGGGAGTGGTATGACTTGTGGGCCTGTTTAGTTTACGCGTATGCAAGATTTTTTTAGTTATTATATACGTCAACAAACGATTCTAGCAGACATTGGATGTCAATCCAACGGCTATCGTGTTTCTTCAATCTCTGATCTTCTTGCTCCAGCCGCCAAAGCAGCGCCGGCGGGACCGCCTGCTCCCGCCTCCCGTGGCCGGCTGTGCTACCGCGCAGGCCTCAGTGCACCCTACTACTCCCACCGCTAGCCATGGCATCCCTCTACTCACCCACACCCCCTGTTATTCTGCAGCGATGGCAGCCTCACACCGCAGCCGAACCGGTGAACCCTTGTACTCCTCTCCGCACGGGCTACTACTGCCGCGTCTTCCCCGGCTCCGCGTCGTCCCCTTCCTAGGCCTCACCATCATCCACCGCCGTGGTGCTCTCGGCGCGGCGTGGTCAATGTGGTCAATGACGGACTTCCATCGGAAGAGTACTGTACATGGAGAGGTTGACAGCTGGGTCCACGATAGTCGCAAGGAAGTGCCTCCTTATTACGCGGAAAATAATTATTCCACCACATGACAGCAGGGACCCACTGGATGGGCCACTAGTATTTCATGAAAAAAATGTTTCCCCCTGACTGCTGGGACCCACAAGACGGGCCACCGTATTTCGCGAAAAAAATGTTCCCCCCGCTGTCAGCTCGGACCCACCGGAAGTGCCTCCTTATTACGCACAAAAAATGAATACCCCCTGGTAGCTGGGACCCACCTTGGTGGGAGGCTGACTTGTGGGCCTACTAAGTTGACTAGGACGGAGGCCTTTGTAAACTTTAGTCAATATATGAATGATTCTAGCTCCAGTGATCGTACGATGTCCATCCAACGGTCGTAGTGCTTCTTCAACCTCTGGTCTTCTTGCTCCAGCCGCCCAAAGCAGTGTCGGTCGCGCCGCCTGCTCCTGCCGCCCGTGGCCGGTTGTGATGCCGCGGAGGCCTCACCGCCCCCTAATACTCCCACCGCTGGCCAGGCCATCCCTCTACGCACCCACACCCCCTGTTATTCTGCGGCGACGGCAGCCTCACACCACAGCCGAACAAGTGAACCCTCATACTCCTCTACGGGTGGGCATCCACTGTCGCGTCTTCCCCGGCTCCACGTTGTCCACTTCCTAGGCCTCGCCATCATCCACCGCCCTGGTGCTCTCGGTGTGGTGTGGTCAACGTGGTCAAGGAATGGCTTCCATCGGACGTGGACATTACGTGGAGAGGCTTACAGCTGGGTCCATGGCCGCAACAAGGAAGTGCCTCCTTATTACGCGCAAAATAATTATTCCTCCACCTGACAGCGGGGACCCACTATACGGGCCATAGTATTTCGCGAAAAAATGTTTCCCCCTGTCTGCTAGGACCCACCAGCTACATCTTCGCACGCAAGGAAGTGCGTCCGAAAAAAAATGATTCGCCCCCCTGACTGCTGGGACCCACCAGCTACATCTTAGCACGCAAGGAAGTGCGTCCAGAAAAAAAAACGATTCGCCCCCCTGACTGCTGGGACCCACCAGCTACATCTTCGCACGCAAGGAAGTGCCTGAAAGTCGGGACCCACCTGGTCGAAGCATACATAGTGTTGTCATTCTGGTCACGAACGTGTACGTACATACTGGTGGATGTCGAGGCGCGCATGTGTCGCACTAGAGGCGTGCACGTGTCATAGTAAAGGCGCGCACATAGCATGTACACATACGTACATCGGCCAGGGTGGAAGAAAGAAAATACGGCCACGTATGTGTACATACGGGCGGGGTCTCGAACGCCTACTCGCGCATATATACGTACGGCCAGGGCTTGTGTACATTGGCTGGGTCGGAACGGAGAAACAGTGTCGTCATGTTCATGGGGAGGCAACGCAATGCATCGTGTTCATCGGGATGCAACGGAATGCGTGGTCGTGTTCATCGGGAGGGCTTGAACGGAACAGGCGATGGAAACGAGGCCTGGCGTACCGTAGAACGGAGGAAACGGCCTTGTGTTCCACCGGCCAAGTTCAAAACAGGATCCTGTTCATCGGAAGGGGTCTGGCGTACGGTAAAACAGAGGAAACAGACCTCCTACGATCAAAATGGGGGTCATGTTGATCGGGAGGGGTGTGGCGTACCGCAGAACGGAGGAAACAGACCTCCTAAGGTAGAAACAGGGGTCCTGTTGATTGGGAGGGGTGTGGCATACCGCAAAACGGAGGAAACGGACCTCCTACGATCGAAATGGGGGTCCTGTTTATCGGGAGGGGTGTGGCGTACCGCAAAACGGACGAAACGGACTTGTGTTGGAGCGCTACGGTCGAAACGGGGGTCCTGTTCATCGGGAGGGGTGTGGCGTACCACAAAACGGGACTCCACGGGATACTGTTCATCTCCACCGTCGAACTCCTCCAGCCTCCACGGGCTACCATCGACCTCCTCCAGCCTCCACGGGCTCCTGTTCATCCAGCCTCCACGGGCTCCTGTTCATCCAGCCTCCACCACGCGCTACTCCACCGTCTACTGTTCAACCACCCCTCCACCGTCTATTGTTCATCCAGCCCTCCATCATCAACTGTTCATCCAGCCCTCCACACCACGGGGTCCTGTTCAACCACCCCTCCACGGGCACCCCTCCATTGTCTACTGTTCATCCAGCCCTCCACACCACAGGGTCCTGTTCATCCAGAGGCAACGCCACCGCTAACTGTTCATCCACCCCCCCCAAGGCTCATTGTTCATCCCAGAGGCAGCATCGATCGGCTTCAGTTAGTAGCAGTAGCGAAGGAATCGCTCGATCGGGTTCAGTAACGCGTAGCCTGCAGTCCAATCACTCGGGGTCAGTTAGAGCCCAATGCCTCGCTCGGGTTCAGTTAGAGCCAACACCTCGCACACACGCACGTACGTGTACGAGAGAAACACGCATCGCTCGGCCCCCGACCTCCCACCGTAACTGGGAAGTCCCCAAAATTTTCCTTGCCCTCGCTTCTACCACGGTTTTTTCCGTCATGAACGGCCCAAAGAATTTCACGCAGCTGCGTCTCCGGCTTGCCCAGGACGAAAAGCCCATTTTCTATCTTGATTTTTTGTTATACAAGTAGGAGCCCACCATATCTTTGATGATACCGGGTTTTGTCATAATTATCATCATAGAAGTGTCATATGTATGACAGAAAAAAAATTCGTTCGGCCCAAAATGTCACGGATGTGTCTTTTTTTTGTAGTGCATGATGTGGAAAAAGTAAAACCACACATGAATAAACCCCATATTTTTATCCTTAATAGCAACAATACAATATGAGTCATGGCCCTTTCTATCACTGGGGTTGAGCACCGCAAGATTGAACCCATTACAAAGCACCTTTTGCATTGCAAGAAAAATCAATGTAATTGGCCAAACCACACCAATAGATCAAAGAAAAACACGAAGCTATAATAATCCTGCATAAAAGAGTTCAGAGAATACTCAAATAATATTCATGGATAATCTGATCATAAACTCACAATTCATTGGATCCCAACAAACACAATGCAAAAAGCGATTACATCAGATAGAACTCCAAGAACATCAAGCAGAACATTGTATTGGAGAACATCGAGAGAGAAGAAGCCATCTAGATACTAACTATGGACCCATAGGTTGGTTGTAAACTGCTCACAACTCATCTAAAGGGAAGCAAAGTTGATGTAGAGC
Organism: Triticum aestivum; assembly: GCF_018294505.1. NCBI lineage: Eukaryota > Viridiplantae > Streptophyta > Magnoliopsida > Poales > Poaceae > Triticum > Triticum aestivum. The sequence continues at coordinate 547,651,924 of NC_057804.1, forward strand.
CCCGCCGTGATTGCTCCCCCCTCTGGCGGAGTGTCGGAGAAGGCCTCCAGATGGGATCTCTCGAGAACAGGAACTTGAGGCGGCGGAAAAAGTATTTCAGGGGTCTCTCTGATGTCAGGGGAATATTTTAGAATTTATAGTGGTGAGATTAGGTGAAGAGGTGCCACAAGGGGCCCACAAGACTAGGGGCGCCCCCCTAGGGCATGCCGCCTGAGTTTGTCGCTCCCCTGTGGCTCATCTAGTCTTCACCCGAACCTTCTAGGGTCTCTTCTGGTCCAGAAAAGATTAATCCAAATATTTTTGTCTGTTTGGACTTTGTTTCATATTGATTTTCTTAAAAGCCAAAAACAAGCAAAAACCAGTAACTGTCACTGGCACTAAGTTAATAGGTTAGTCCAAAAAAATGATGTAAAGTTGCTTCTAAATGAATATAAACATCCAACATTGATTTTATAATAGCATGGAACAATAAAAAATTATAGATAAGTTGGAGACAAATCAAGCATCCGCAAGCTTAATTCATACTCATCCTCGAGTAGGTAAATGATAAAAACAGAAATCTTTTATGTGGAATTAGAGTGATTAAAAGCAATAGTCTATAATTTGACATGGAGACATAAATACTCAAGCATACCAACAATCAACTATGTGTTTCAAAATATCAATGCTAAAGAAAGTTATCCCTAGCTAATTATGCACTATCATTGATGCATTCATGAAACACACCCAATATTAACTACACCCAATACACAAGTATGATAATAGTGCTCTCTAGTTGGTGCTTTATAAGAGAATATGAAGACTCAAAGTAAAAATAAAAATTGCATAAAGTAATTAGATAGGCCCTTCGCATAGGGAAGCAGATATTTGCAGAGGTACCAGATCTCAAAGCTTAAATTAGAGATATAAAATTATTTTGAGAGGCATGCTTTTCCTATCAACACTATGACCGAAAGTTTCCAATATCTTCCATGCTAGACACATTATAAGCAGATCCCAAACAGAAAATAAAGTTCTTTTCCTTTCCACCATTCCATCACAATCCATGGCTAGCCATATCCACAAGTGCCTTCCAAACTTTTCACTTTCCAAGGAATTTTGATATTATTATTTTTGATTCATTGTGGGACTTGACATCTCTATTACCTTGCCATTCTCTCATGCAATGACAAGTGAATAAACACCCATCATGAGAATAACCCGCCTAGCATGAAAAATATTGGCCATCTCCTGCTGCCACATAACCGATACAGGCACACGAAATGGAAATTTATTATGAATAAATAGAGTTGACACATGCAAATTTACTTAGAACAGCAAGTGAATACCGCATATAGGTAGGTATGGTGGACTCATTTGGCAGAACTTTGGGTTTAAGGAGTTTGGATGCACAAGAAATATTCCTGCTTAGTACAAATGAGGGCTAGCAAATAGATTGAGAAGAGACCAACCAAAAAACAACAACAAACATAAACATGCATTGAACATAACTATTGTAGGGTGGAACCCTAAGTGGAGATCTTTCACGAATTGGAGGGGGAATCCCACGAAGAACACGAAGAAATCACAAGAGAACCACTCGAGAACAAGCCCAATTACACATCCACTAGACTCAGATCCACACAAGATCCAAAAAGGTACATAAAAAACAAGAGGAACAAGGGTACATGATAAGGTTCATCCCAAATCCAAGTAGGAGATGTGATAATCCCCAAGTGCAAGGAGTCATCATAGCAATTTCCAAAGGTGGAAGTGATAATTATGGAGTGTCGAACCCACAACGAGCTAAAGGTAAGCTCAATATTCTCTCAAGTCCTATCTGCCACTGATATGACTCTACGTACACCGAACGTTTGCTTCCATCTAGAAATGAGAAATAAAACTACGTTGTGGGTATGAAGAGGATAACTTTGCATGATATTGGAGAACTAAAATACAAAAGTAGGTGATGTTAATACGAAGTTAGAATATATTACTATATATTGTAAATAACAAGTGTGGAATAATGATGGATCGGTGTGCGGAATTGTCCTAGGCAATTGTTAACAAGATTGGTAGTCGTCATTGCAATTTTATATGAGGGAGAGGCATAAGCTAACATACTTTCTCTTCTTGGATCATATACACTTATGATTGGAACTCTAGCAAGCATCCGCAACTACTAAAGATCATTAAGGTAAAACCCAACCATAGAGTTTAAGTATCAATTCCCCTTTATCCCATACGCAACAACCCCCTTACTTAGGTTTAAGCTTCTGTCACTCTAGCAACCCACTATAAGTGAATCATGAACGTATTGCAACACCCTACAATGGGAATTTTTCACATGTGTGTGACACGAAAGGCACCATAGGACAACACAAAAAAAACACAACTCAAACCAATCTAGATCATCAATTAACCCAAAGGACAAAAGAAATCTACTCAAAACATCATAGGATGGAAACACATCATTGGATCATAATATGTGGCTTAAAGCACCATGTTCAAGTAGGGGATTACAGCGGGGTCCGGGAGAGTGGACCGCGTAAAAGAGATGAGGATGGTGATGAAGATGGTGATTGTCGGGGAAGCTGATCCACGAACACCTATGGGGACCGGTGGACCAGGCCCCTTTCGGTTCGGCGGGGGGCGGAGATCGCACGAAGAGCGGATTGAGGCGAAACACACGAGCAGTTTACCTAGCTTCGGAGCTCTCCGGAGAGATAATACTCCTACTGCTGCTTGTCTGATTGTATTGAGTTTTTGCTCGGGAGCGCTGAGTGCTACAGTACACTCGAGCTGCTAACGAGACCGAGCATGAGTGTTTTTCTGGTTCCTCCCCCCCTCTACGTTGCGCACGGGCCTCCTTTTATATGCTCAAGGGGTCACCGACAGGTGGCAAAGTAGACAAGGGTAAAAATGGAAAAAGAGGGGAGGTTGGTATAGCTACCTGTACAGTGTATCCTACCTAACACTGACGGCAGGGGACAAAGGCATTAAATGCCCGTCTGCGTCGCCCAAACAGTGTAAAAAGGGACCGTCAGGGGCGCCACCGCTTGCCATGATGGCAATCATGTCAGCGTCGCATGCCATCGCGCACCGCTGGCTGCACAGCCTCTCGCCACGCGCGCCTGGAAAGGCCCCAGGGCGACACGTTGGTGTATGTGCTGGAGCGTGGGTACAGAGTGGTCGCTCGCCGTGGCAAGCGCCTTACCGCGGTCGTTGTCTTGCCGCGCCCGGAAGCTTGTCGCTCATCGGGCCTTGCCGGGACGCGTGGCGCGTCGCGTCAAGTTCCTTGCGATGCCTTGGTTGGCCTTCCCGGCAAGCTCCTCTTGCCGGGGCTTTGTCTCCTTGGCTTGAATACTTTGTTCTTGAATGGCTCCAAAGGAACCACGGAGGACCTTGGCGGTCACCCGGCAAGCCTTGTCGCGGGGTGCTGTAACTGCCCGTGCACAAGTTCGGGATACTAGGGTACCCCTACGCTAGTACACCGACAGGAGCCCCCGGGCCTGGGCCACACACGGTGCCGAGCGTTGTTGGGCCAGGCCCAAAATAGGGCACGGGCACACGCGGCCTGGGTCACGCCGTATCTTACTCCGTATCCACCGCGCCCTCCCCCAACGGCACGCGTCGAATGCGGTGTCGTGGGAGAAATCGTGGGTGGTTTCTTTATTCGGAAGGACGAAACGTCCGCCCCCTCCCTCTTTATAAGCAGGGGAAACAGGGGCAGTTCTCCCATCTCAGCGGTTGCTACTCCAACCTCGGAAATCTCCGCCGCTCCCCCCCCCTTCTTCTCAAAGCCGAAAGAGAGCAGCGCTCCACCCCCCCCATCGCCACCAGCATCACCAACGCCGCCGATCTCCCCCACCACCTTCGCCATGGCTCCAAAAGCCGACAAGGGGAAGGGCGTGAAATTGGTCGAGGCGCAACGGCTCGCGGCGTTGCGAAAGGAGCGGGCCATCTTCCCCCCTCAGCTTGCCGCGAAGGAGATGAGGGACTACTACTTCCTCTTCTGGTCGACGGAGACGCGAGCGCACCCGCGCACGAGGGTACTCCCGGCTGCCGCTTCGGAACTAGCTCCAAACGGGTACCCCTTCGTCGCGCTGTTCTTCTACTGCGGGCTCTGCCCGCCTTTCTCTGAATTCTTCTGTGACATCATGAACACCTACGGGTTCCGCCTCCTTGACTTCACCCCCAACGCCGTTCTGACCATGGCAGTTTTCGCACATCTCTGCAAAAACTTTGTCGGAGTCCATCCAAACGTAGCCCTTTTCCGCCACTTCTTTATGCCCCGGGTTGAGAGAGGGGAGCCTCTTGCCGGCGGGATCGCTTGGATCTCGAGAGTCGGCAAGAAGGAAGCTTATCTGGAGGGAGAGCTCCGTAGCAAGTGGAAGGAATGGAGAGCAGAGTGGTGCTGGATTGTCGAGGAGAACCTGCAGCCATTTACTGCCCTGCGCCAAGCCCCAATAGTGCGCGGCAATGATTGGAGCAACGTGGCCCCGGAAGACGACATGCTGAAGATTGCCGTCACCCGGATCCTGCGCCTCAGGCTTGCCGGGCTCACCGTAGGCGCCGTTGGCGCAGATTTTCTTCGCCGCCGCATCGCCCTCCTGCAGGAGAGGAGGAGACCCGCCTGGGAGTTCCAAAACTCGGCGGATATCATGAGGCTGCACCCGGGCCTCAACTTCAACTTCACCGTCCTGGAGCTGGACGCGATGCTCCTGGAGCTGTTCAAGCGCGATCCTCAACATCCATTCATGTTGCCGAGGGGCGACGTTCCACTGTGCAACAATTCCTCGCTTGACCGCGTCCGTGCAATGATGCCGCTGTGCGACTCGCATGGAATTGTCCCAACTTGGCAAGAGCCGGAAGACGCCGTCGTGCAGGAGTTCTTTGACGGCTTGGTTGAAGTGCCGGTCCACTCCGACGAGCAGAAGAGCCTCACCCGCGACACCACCGACGCGGAGATGCAGCGCATCGCCACTAGGCTGGAAGAGGCGGCGGCAGCCGCTGCCGCGGGTGAGTTTGGATTCACCGTGGAGGAGGCAGAGGCAGCAGAGGCGGCAAGCCTTGCCGAGCGCGAGGAGTTTGCCGGCGAGGAAGAGCTTGCCGGGCCTGAAGATGAGTCGAGCGAGCCCGGTGAGGGAGGGCTTGTCGGGCCCGAACCTTCAGACAGCTTGCCGCAGGCGGAGCCCCCAGCCCCGCCAAGAAGGCGTCTCCGCAAGGCCGCGGACGTAGCGGGGCGGGAGACGAGTCAACAGCCGCCGAGCCGAGCGACACGCTCTACCGCGGGAAGCACCGTTGCCGCGGGAGCGCCTCACGCCGCTGCGGTAACTGGAGCGGGGTCTTCCCGGTCCACCGCTGCTGCTCCTGCGAAGCGGACAAGGGACCCTACTCCTCCGCCTCGTCGCACCGGAGGCGAGCCAGACTTCGATCTCTCCGCGCTCAGCTCTGACGAGGAAGAAGAAGAGTAAGATTCCTTGTTGTTCTTGTAGTTCTTCAATTTTTGTTGTTTTGTCTTGCATCTAATTTGCTCTACTCTGAGCTCGTTCCTTTTCAGGACTCTGGCCCACAGAGCGGCAAAGAGAGCCAAGGTCCCGGTGATTGTCATCGAGGACGAACCCACCGCGACAGCAGAGGGCGTGCCCGAGACCACCTTGCCGTACCCGGCAGCTACTTCCCAAAGCAGCCCCCAGCGCAGCCCCCAGCGTAAGTATATGGTTTACTTCCAGCCTCCGGTGGTTGAGACCACGACTGCAGGTCCTAGTACAGGTAAGCCACTTGCTTGAAAACTTCCCTTTGGTTCTTCTTCTTTTGATTTTCTTTTTTGCATATTTGCTTGATTCTTCTCCCTTTTCCGTTCGCCAGATCCACCTGCCCCGGAGCCAATGGAGACCGAGGTCGCCGGCGAGGAGGGCGCGCGCGGCGACACCGACGACGCTGTTGCCCCGAAGGAGAAGCCGGCACTGACGATCCCGCCGGTGAAGAGGCCGCTAGGGCTGCCGCCGCAGAGGCTGGCGAGGGATCCGGCGATCGCGCTGACGGCCCCGAGGCCGCAGGAGCGCCAGGCGCTGCGCCGACCGCCGATCCCTCCACCGCTGCTGTAGAGCCAGGCTCCGAAGAGCCCCAGCCCGGCGCCTACTTGAAGGCCGGCGATGGCATCTTCATCAAGCTCCCCTGGGCGTCAAGATCCAGGGCGCCGGTCGAAGGAGAGATTCTGGATGGAGAGGTGCTCGCCTCCGCTGGGCTGACGTTGGTCGATGCACCAAGCAGCAGCAGCGACGAGCCTGAGGAGGAGTGGCTGCTGCGGAAGCTGCTGTCGCTCTACCGCGCCCGACAAGCCAAGTTGGCATCCCGAGAAGCACTTGTCGCGAAGGCGGGAGTGGATATCGAGAAGCGTGCGGAGGAGCTCCGGGGTCTCAGGCAGGAAGCTCTCCGGTCCCTGGCGGAGGAGCGGGAGCAACTTCTCGAGGAGCGGAAAGCCTTCCTCCTCGACAAGGCTGAAGTTGAAGAGAAGCAACGGCTTGTCGCCGAAAATCTATTTGCGCAGGAAGGAGAGTTGGCGCAGCGCAAGGAGAACCTTGACAGCCACGAGGAGGAGCTTGCCGCACGCGAGCTAGCAATTGGCGGGGCTCTCAAGGAGGCGAGGGATGCTGCCGCAGCTGCCGAGGCCGCCAAGAAGGAGCTGGAGACGAAGGTGGCGCAGCTGGAAGCCGATCTCAGGGCCAGTGGCGAGGAGCTCGCCACGCTCAAGCGTGAGCGCGAGAAGGACGCTGCCGCTCATGGTGAGCTGCAGGGTCTTCTCGCTGAGAGGAGCAAGGAGCTCAGCGCCGCCAAGGATTCCAATGCAGATCTCATGTTGAAGCTGGCTACTTTGACTCAGACACTGGACGACACCAGGGAGCGGGAGGTGGCCTTGTCGGAGAAGATCAAGGCCGACGAGGCGCTGCTGGCGAGTGCTGCTGCCGCCCAAGATACTTTTAGGGAGACTGTGGAGCACTGGACCGAGGGTCTCGTGAATGTTGCCGCAGCCATCGATGGGGAGCTGGCGCAGCTGGGAATGGAGGATCTCGGGTACCCCTCCGATGAGCACCTCCAACCCAGCGCCAAGCTCAGCCTGTTTTTCAAAGGCATGGCGACGGCCCTCCAGCGACTCCGAGAAAAGATCCCAAAGCAGCTGGCCGACGAGTCGCACAAGATCTGCGCGGGAGTTCTTCAAAAGGTGCTGGTAAAGGTGGCCTTCCGCAACCCAGGCCTCAACCTCACCAACGTCCTCAGGTCCTTGCCGCCGGATGCTGATCTGGAAGCGCTCAAGGCCCTTGTCGCACCCATTGTGGACAAGGTGAGCGAAATCAAGAGGGTTGAGGGCGATCGCGTAGACTAGGCCGCCCGTTTTCTCTTTTTCTTTGTCGCTGTTGGTCATGTCATGAGAACAATCTGTTAGAGCTGTGACAAGTTATCTTGTAATATAACTCTATTTTGGGTAGAGATTGCTATGTTATTTCCTTTAGTTGATTCCTTCCTTTGTATGTTTTTGCCCTACACTTTTAGGGAACTTGTCGGCGCAGGCACCTGAGCCGCGAGCGCTGAGTGCGGGACGTCAGCAGCCTGCTGGCGGTGCCGCTCCCGACAAGAAACCTTGTCATAACTAGTCGCAACTCACTTAAGTTGTTGAGCGGACTCGAAACAAAGTAAAGGCGCAACTAGCTACGAGTTGGTTCCTCCGCGCACAGGTTTTCCATACAAAGTACGGTCGTTCGAGGAAGATAACTTAAAAATTTAAAACTGATTGCTCAAACTTTGGCAACTTAGCTTTTCTGTCGTTTGCTTTCCGGTAAGGCGAAACTTCCTTGAACGATGCCTGGTCCACACCATTATCTTCTCCTTCCCCCCCGGCAAACTTGTGGGCGAGGGGACCTTCCTTTCCTTTGAGAAAGAGAAAGAAGAGAAAATAAAGATATGGAGCCTTACGGCTCGTCATTGCTTACAGGGGGTAGGCGCTGCACAAAGTGTCATATAATGCATGCAAAGAAAGTAGAAAGCATGGAATTGACAAGATGTGCGGAGCACATGAGCTTTACTTATGCACGGGTTCTGCGCCCGGCTTTGTACAAAGGATTACATGCAACATCAGCAAGACTTGTACAAAAGGTGGTTGCCGGAACAGGTTCCGGCAACCGCGCCCTACGGGTAAAACTTACGAAGATGTTCAATGTTCCAGGAGTTGCTCACCGGAATGCCATCTTCGGTCTCAAGGCGGACAGCGCCAGGCCTAGTGACTCGTTTCACCCGATAAGGGCCTTCCCACTTCAGCGTCAACTTGTTGGAATACTTGGCGGACTGAACGCGCCGAAGAACAAGGTCGCCTTCCTCGAGACTGCTGGCATTAACTTTGCGGCTGTGGTAGCGGCGCAAAGCTTGCTGGTATCGAGCAGCTCGTACAGCAGTCTGAAGACGGTCCTCCTCAAGGAGCAGCGCGTCATCTTGTCGCAGCTGCTCTTGCTCAAGCTCATCATAAGCGAGCACTCGAGGTGACCCGTATACGAGTTCCGTGGGGAGAACTACCTCTGCTCCATAGACTAGAGCGAAAGGTGTCTGGCCAGTGGTTCGATTCGGCATCGTCCTGATCGACCAAAGAACCACCGGCAGCTCCTCGATCCAGTTCTTTCCGCACTTGTGCAGCCTGTCGAAAGTCCTGGTCTTGAGTCCGCGCAGCACTTCAGCATTCGCCCTCTCTGCTTGACCGTTACTTCTCGGATGAGCAACAGAAGCGAAGCAGACCTTGGCGCCAAGATCTTGGACGTACTGCATGAAGGTGCGGCTCGTAAATTGCGTGCCGTTGTCAGTGATAATCCAGTTAGGGACCCCGAAACGGCAAACAATCGACCTGAAGAACTTGACTGCTGACTGTGTTGTCACCTTCCTCATTGGTTCCACTTCCGGCCACTTTGTAAACTTGTCGATCGCAACGTACAAGTACTCAAAGCCTCCGACAGCTCGGGGAAAGGGGCCGAGGATGTCGAGCCCCCAGAACAAAAATGGCCAGGATAAAGGGATCGTCTGGAGAGCTTGAGCTGGCTGGTGTATCTGCTTGGAATGGAACTGGCACGCTTCACACTTGGTTACTTGTGCAGTTGCATCCTGGAGGGCTGTCGGCCAAAAGAAACCTTGCCGGAACGCTATGCCGGCAAGTGCTCTTGCGCCAATGTGGTGACCACATATGCCTCCATGTATCTCTTCCAACAGCTCTTGTCCGTCTTCCCGGTGAATACACTTCAATTTCACACTGTTGAGTCTTCTTCTGTACAGTGTGTTGTCGACAAACTGGTACATACTTGACTCTCGGGCTACTCTTTCCGCTTCTTCTTGCTCTTCGGGAAGTTCTCCTGTCTGAAGGAAATGGACAATCTGCTGTGCCCATGATGGAGCTTGCGGCTCGACAACAAGGACTAAAGGCACATCTGCTGCTGTGGGAACATCCGCTTCTACGGCAAGAACTTGTGGCTCAGCCGGAGCTTGATGTTCCCCGGCAAGCTTGCCGGAGCAAAACTTGTCGGGAGCGTCTGCTTCAACGGAACAAGCCCTAGGGCTCGCCGGAGCATACTGCTCCTCAGCACCCTTGGTGTTGATTTTGATGACCTTCTTGGCGGCGGCTTCGGGGAGCTCTGCCGGAAAATAGCCACCAGAAATCAACTTTCTCTTCTTGCTCTGTCCGGTTGATGGCGTTACAGATGGTTGAGTCAGCTTGAGCACAAAGATCCCCGGTTCCACAGGTAACTTAAGTGTGGTGCACTTTGACAGGCCATCGGCAATGTCGTTCTGAGATCTTGGAACATGCTCCATCTGTAGGCCGTCAAAGTGCTCTTCTAGCTTTCTTACTTCATCAACGTAGGCTTCCATCAACGGACTCTGATAATTCTTGTTCACTTGGCGGACGACAAGCTGCGAGTCACCCCTGACAATGAGCTTCTTGATCCCAAGGTCTGCCGCGATCCTGAGACCGGCAAGCAGTCCTTCATACTCTGCAGTATTGTTCGTTGCTTGCTCCTTGGGAAAGTGCATCTGGACTACGTACTTGAGGTTCTCTCCGGTGGGTGCAACAAGTAGCACACCCGCACCAGCGCCTTGCAGCGAGAAGGCACCATCAAAGTACATCAACCACTCCTTGCTTGCTTCCTTGACGGGGATACTCGTTTCTGGAACTTCTTCATCTTGTGTTGGCGTCCACTCCGCTATGAACTCTGCCAATGCTCTGCTTTGGATAGTTGAAGTGCTCTCAAACTTGAGGCCAAAGCTTGACAGTTCCAGTGCCCACTCGACAATCCTGCCTGTTGCTTCTGGATTTTGCAGTATCCTCTTCAGCGAAAAACGAGTGACGACTATGATCTCATGTGCTTGGAAGTAATGGCGCAGCTTTCTCGAGGCCATGAGAAGGCCAAAAAGCAATTTCTGCACACCAGAGTACCTTGATCTAGCCCCCTGCAGAAGGGAACTGACAAAGTAAACTGGGCGCTGCACCATTCTTTTCTGCATCTTCTCACGCTCCTGCGCAGATCCATCTTTGTCGGGACCAGAGCTTGCCGGTGAAGACCCTTGCTTGTCGCTGGATGCATCTGCCATGGTTGCTGGCTCATCATCCGCCTCCCTCTCCGCTACTAACGCAGCACTAACCACTTGATTGGTTGCCGCTATATACAGCAGCAACTTCTCTTGTGGCTTAGGTGCGACAAGTGTTGGAGTGGAGGACAGGTATCTCTTTAAGTCCTGCAGCGCAGCCTCCGCCTCCGGAGTCCATTTCATTGGACCTGCCTTTTTCAATATTTTGAAAAATGGCAGGGCGCGCTCAGCAGACCTAGAGATAAACCTGCTGAGAGCAGCTACGCAACCGGCAAGTCTTCGTACATCCTTGACGCGCTTTGGTGCTTCAATCTGCTCAATGGCCTTGATCTTGTCGGGATTGGCTTCAATTCCCCGCTGAGACACGAAGAACCCGAGAAGCTTGCCGGAGGGGACTCCAAACACACACTTCTCGGGGTTAAGCTTGAGGTTGATCTTGCGCAGATTTGCAAAGGTTTCGTCTAAATCTTGAATCAGAGTCGCCTTGTCCTTGCTCTTGACCACTATGTCATCCATGTAGGCTTCCACATTTCTGTGTATTTGCGGCTCAAAAGCGTCATGGACTACCCTTGCAAATGTTGAACCAGCATTCTTTAAACCGAAAGGCATCCGTACGAAACAGTATGTGCCACATGGGGTGATGAATGCGGTCTTCTCCTCATCCTCTTCTGCCATGAAGATCTGATGGTATCCTGAGTATGCATCAAGAAATGAAAGCAAGTCACATCCGGCCGTGGAGTCAACAATCTGGTCGATGCGCGGCAAGGGAAATGGGTCTTTGGGACAAGCTTTATTGACATCGGTAAAGTCGATACAAAGCCTCCATTTCCCGTTTGCCTTGCGCACGACTACAGGATTGGCCAACCACGTAGGATGGAGCACTCCTCTGACAAGGCCTGCTGCTTCCAATTTCTTGATTTCTTCTGCAATGAATTCTTGGCGCTCCACTGCCTGTTTCCTGACTTTCTGCTTGACGGGCCGCGCATGAGGACAGACGGCAAGATGGTGCTCGATTACTTTCCTGGGAACACCGGGGATGTCAGACGGTTGCCACGCAAACACGTCGACGTTCGCCCGCAGGAAAGCAACGAGCGCGCTTTCCTATTTAGGGTCGAGAGTGGCACTGATGGTGAAGGTACCACCAGTGCCATCCTCCTTGGCGGACACCTTCTTGGTCTCTGGTGGAGCTGCCATTGTCTTCTTACACTTGCCGGTGGAGCTCGATGGTGCGTCCTCGACGGTAGCGCAGCACTCCGAAGAGGTGCGCTTGCCGGAGTGGGCATCAGAACTCTTGCCGGACTTGGTCTTCTTCTTCGCCCCGGGAGCTTCAACGGCAAGTGCCTTGCGATCTGTTGCGGTTGCTGCTTCCCGATAGATCTTGTCAGCGCAGATAAGAGCATCCTTCTTGTCGCCAGGGACAGAGATGACACTTATCGGGCCTGGCATCTTCAGTATGTTGTATGCATAGTGAGAGGCTGCCATGAATTTGGCGAGTGCTGGACGGCCCAGTATCCCATTGTAAGGCAATGGAAAGTCAGCAACATCAAAAGTGACCCTCTCAGTCCTGAAGTTTATCTCGCTGCCAAATGTTACCGGCAACGTGATCTTTCCCTTCGCCTTGCTCCTTCCCGGATTGATTCCTTCGAACGTGCCGGTCTCTTCGAGCTCGCTATCAGGGATCTGCAGTTTCAGAAGTACCGCGGAGGAGATCAAGTTCAAGCCGGCCCCGCCGTCAACTAGCATCTTAGTGACCTTGAGGTTGCGGATAGTTGGTGAAACCAACATCGGCAAGCACCCGACCGCAGTTATGCGATCAGGGTGGTCCTCAATATCAAAGATAATAGGCGTGTTGGACCATTTCAGAGGCTTGCGTGACTCGACTGGTGGTTCTGCCGCATTGACTTCCCGCACCCACTGCATAAGCTGGCAGTGTGAGGTATGCAGAGAAGCACCGCCGTCAACGCACAGGACCTCTGTGGCTTTCTGGAACTCCTGCTCATCGGTCTCATCATGATCCATATCTTCATGGTCGTCGTCATCTTCATCCTTGTCGCGGCCGCGGGGAGGTCTGTCTCCTTGCCGCTGCTTGGCCTTGCCGCGGCGTCCTCCTCGGCCGGGACGTTTCTTGCCGGCTCCTCCAGCACCTTCCTGGGCTTTCTCCTTGTCGCACCGCTCGTATTCAGCCTTTTGCTGCTCGACAAGCTGCTCGACCTTCTTGCAGCGCTGGAGGTCATGGCCCTTGGAGCGGTGGATCTTGCAGTACTGCTTGTTGGTGCCGTCCTGCTTGTCGGTGACCGCCACAGCCTGGTGGTTGGTGCCCGCGGCAATCTCCTTGTCGGAGCTACCAGCTTTGGCTTTCTTGGCGCCACCTCCGTTGCCGGACTGCTCAATGACTAGCACATCTTTGCCTTTCTTCTTCCTGTTGTTCCGCCGCCAGTTTTTCTTTGCCGGGGCAGTATCTTCACTATCAGATCCTCCCACTTCTGTATCCTCTCCGGGGAGTTTCCTCCCTTCCTCAGCACGTGCACACTTGTCGGCCAAGGCATATAGCTCACTGACGTCTCTGATCTTGCACATCGCCATCTCCTCCCGCATCCTGCGGTTTCGCACGTTCTGATGGAACGCGCTGATTACCGCGGCAGGGTGGACATCTGGGATGTTGTGCTGTACACGGCTGAATCTCTGAATGTACTTGCGCAGGGGCTCTCCTTCTTTCTGGGCGAGCAGGTGAAGGTCACTTTCTTGGCCATGAGGCTTGTGGCCGCCCGTAAAGGCGTCGACAAACTGATGGCACAGGTCTGCCCAGGAGGATATGGAGTTGTCTAGCAAGTGCATGAGCCAGGATCTGACATTGGGCTTGAGCACCAGCGGGAAGTAGTTGGCAAGGATCTTGTCGTCTCGTCCCCCGGCAGCTTGCACCGCAATGGTGTAGATGCTGAGGAACTCCGACGGATGCGACTTGCCGTCGTACTTCTGTGGCACGTCTGGCTTCGAAATTCTTCGTACTAGGTCATTGGACTTGCCGCAGCTCACGAGTGAACACAGGGCAACCTACCGCGTACGGCAAGTCGCCTGGTTCCCCTGGCGCATGCATGCCAACAGAGGGCCCAGTGCGCTGGTCCGATTGACGCCGCGCTTCTCTTCGGCGCTCGATGCGAGTACGAGCATCTTCTGGCAGTCGTTCGTGAAGAACTTGGTGCTGATTGCGGCGAGCTCGTAGATTTGATGATGCGGTGGAGTCGCTGTCAAGGTGAATCCGGCGAGTCAGCGATCTTGGCCTTCGGGGTGGAGAGTGCATGGTGGTTGCACGCCCACCAGTCTCGTCGCCACCGGCTCGTGCCTGGCAGTCCTGCCGCGGTCGCGACATACTTGGCTGCCGCGGAGTGTCGCCATTGGCCAAGCCGATGAGACTCTGAATGGTGGCCCTCCATCCGTCGATCTTGTCTTCCGTTGGAGGGTAATCCAGGAGCAGTTGAGCTCGCGCCAAAGCTTCTGCTGGAGTGGTGGGTGGCAGTGGCGAACGGTGCGAGGAGCGGGATACGCTCGGACTTCTAACTATGTTAGAAGGAGCAGTATCCCGTCCAGGTGACCGTGTCTCGCACGTGTCAGCATGTTGGCGTGCATGCTGGTCTTGAGCACCCCGAGATCCACCAGCTCGATCTTGGCCTAACAAACGTATGGCACTGCGAGTACCATGACGCTGTCGGTCCTACACCTCCTGAGATGGGCGCGGTACATGTACGGATGCCGAGGTCTGCGCAGCCTTGTCCTTTGACCTGGCAGCACCGTGAGCTCCCTCGTCGATGTCCGTTCTTCCGCCGGCGTCTGCCCCACCACTCGTTTGCTCCGGTGGTGGTGGGATCGACGTGGACGGAACAGCTGCCGCCGAAGTCTTCTTCTTCGGTGGCATGTCGATGAAGAAGATGGAGATCTAGCTCGTGTGAACGCCGGATCAGGTTCACACAACCTCGACGCCCCCTACCTGGCGCGCCAAAGATGTCGGGGAAGCTGATCCACAAACACCTATGGGGACCGGTGGACCGGGCCCCTTTTGGTTCGGCGGGGGGCGGAGATCGCACGAAGAGCGGATCGAGGCGAAACACACGAGCAGTTTACCCAGCTTTGGAGCTCTCCGGAGAGATAATACTCCTATTGCTGCTAGTCTGATTGTATTGAGTTTTTGCTCGGGAGCGCTGAGTGCTACAGTACACTCGAGCTGCTAACGAGACCAAGCATGAGTGTTTTTCTGGTTCCTCCCCCCCTCTACGTTGCGCACGGGCCTCCTTTTATATGCTCAAGGGGTCACCGACAGGTGGCAAAGTAGACAAGGGTAAAAATGGAAAAAGAGGGGTGGTTGGTACAGCTACCTATACAGTGTATCCTACCTAATCCTGACGGCAGGGGACAAAGGCATTAAATGCCCGTCTGCGTCGCCCAAACAGTGTAAAAAGGGACCATTAGGGGCGCCCCCGCTTGCCACGATGGCAATCTTGTCAGCGTCGCATGCAACCGCGCACCGCTGGCTGCACAGCCTCTCGCCACGCGCGCCTGGAAAGGCCCCAGGGCGACACGTTGGTGGATGTGTTGGAGCGTGGGTACAGAGTGGTCGCTCGCCGCGGCAAGCGCCTTGCCGCGGTCGTTGTCTTGCCGCGCCCAGAAGCTTGTCGCTCACCGGGCCTTGCCGAGACGCGTGGTGCGTCGCGGCAAGTTCCTTGTGATGCCTTGGTTGGCCTTCCCGGCAAGCTCCTCTTGCCGGGGCTTTGTCTCCATGGCTTGAATACTTTGTTCTTGAATGGCTCCAAAGGAACCACGGAGGACCTTGGCGGTCACCCGGCAAGCCTTGCCGCGGGGTGCTGCAACTGCCCGTGCACAAGTTCGGGATACTAGGGTACCCCTACTCTAGTACACCGACAGTGATGTTGATGAACACGATCACCACGGCGATGGTTCCCCCGATGGCACTCTGGTGCCACCGAGAGAGAGGGGGAGAGGTTCTCCCCCTTCTGCTTCCTCCTCCATGGCCTCCCCCCTAGATGGTGAGAGGTTCTCCCTCTTGTCCTTGGCCTCCATGGCGATGATGGCCCTCACCGGGATCCTCCTCCATGGCCTCCGGTGATGATGGCCCCCTCCAGCAGGGTGGTAGAGAGGGCCTAGAATGGTTTTTCGAGGCTACAAAGGCTTACGACGGTGGAACTCCTGATCTAGGTTTTGTTCTGGGCTTTTTGGAATTTATAGGAGATGTTCGCGCCGGGGACAAGTCAAGGGGGACCGCCAGGTGATGACAAGGCAGGGGGTGCACCTATGGGGGGGGGGGGCGCCCCCACCCTTGTGGTGACCTCGGGACTCCTCTTCGATATCTTTTGGTTCCAGTATTTTTATATTTTCCAAAAATATTCTCCGTAAATTTTCACTCGTTTAGAGAACTTTTATTTCTGCACAAAAAACAACACCATGGTACTTCTGCTCAAAACAATGTCAATCCGGGTTAGTTCTAATCAAATCATACCAAAATCATATAGAATTATGGGAAACATGGCATGAATACTTCATAAATTATAGATACGTTGGACACGTATCAACATCCCCAAGCTTAATTCCTACTCGTCCTCGAGTAGGCAAATGATAAAAGAAATAATTTATGAAGTGTGAATGTTAGCAAGTGCACAAGTTTGATAAATAATAATTTCAATCACTTTTTCTAGCATCATTACATATCATAACAGCAGATCACCTCATAAAACTTCTCATGATCAAGTAACAAGTTATTCACATGTTAAAGTATAGATCATAAACTTCCTTGAAAACTAACAAACTATGTTCTCAGTTATCAAATAATTGCAATTTATCTTATTTTCAGAAATGGTCTATGTAAGAGCTTTGTTTTAGCAAATCCAACATACTCAACCATCGTATAGTCTTCCATGATTTCTAACACTCAAAGCATATTTTTAGAACAAATAGCATTCGTCCAACACAAAGAAAGATATGGGCTTAATGCTTCGCCTCCCAACTTATTTATCATATAGATAATTGTCAACAATAATAATGCATGATCAAATATATTTGAATGGCTATGTATGCTTGGATCTTTCCCCACCACATGATGCTTGCCAACTAAAGAATAATTGAGTTGAAATAGGAAGGGATACTATTGACTCTTTCATAAAAGTAAATACATGAAAGTAAAATATAGGCCCTTCGTAGAGGGAAGCAGAGGTTGTCATGCGCTTTAAAATGTTGGATGTGCAAACCCTTAATGCAAAAGAACGTCATGTTGTATTGCCCTTTGTGATAGCAACCTTTATTATGCAGTCTGTCACTTTTATTTCTTTACCACCACACGTTTGCACAACATTTATTTTCCCTTACAATAAAAGATCAAACATATTTAGGAGCAATTTTTATTGCTTTTTGCACCGATGACAACTTACTTGAAGCATCTTATTCAATCCATACGTAGATATGGTGGACACTCATGCCACGAAACTACGTTTAAGGGTTTGGGATGCACAAGTTGTATCTCTACTTAGTACAAAATTTTGGCTAGCAAAAGATCCTAAGCATGCACCACATGTTAGAGGATCCATAACAATATAACTTCTTTGCAAATATACCCAAACATAACTCATTACGTTGTCTTCCTTGTCCCACTTCAACTAATTTTCTCATGTTTGAAAATAATTAATGGGGCTCACAATCATAGAAGATGTCCAAGATAGTATGTTTATATGTGAAATCTCTCTTCCTTCAATATTCTTTCATGAATTGTTCAAGTGACCAGTGTTGAGTTTGCTAACTTTCAATAAATTTTAGAACTTATACTTCTTATAAGTGAAGTCATTACTCCCCATGGGATAAGCATATGAAGCATATATAATTTTAGATCTATGATATTCAATTCATTCAACCATTTACTCATAGGATATAAGTGAAGCACATGAGTAAATGACAAACTACTCCAAAAGGATATAAATGAAGAACAATGAGTAGTCAAATAATTAACTAGCCATGGGAGGACTCTCTCTCTCTCATTAAAGATTTAAGATCCAATGATTTTATTCAAACAGCAAGTAAAATGAAAATACGCTCCAAGCAAAACACATATCATGTGACGAATAAAAATATAGCTCCGAGTAACGTATACCGATTTTGAAGTGTATCCTATGAGTAAATGGTTGAATGGCCATATATGCTTGGGCGCTTGAGTCTTCCTTGAATATTACCTTGGGTTCCTTAGGTAACCCCAAGCTTAGGGTCTTTACACTCCTTATTCTCCTCGCATCGATATCTCACCCAAAACTTGAAAACTTCAATCACACAAAACTTGATGGAACTTCATGAGATGGGTTAGTATGATAGAGAGTAAATCATTCACTTTGGTACTGTCAAAGACAAGATTCATAATTGTTCTCACACAATGCCTACTATACCATATCATTTCAACAATTTATATTGAGCAATATAACCCATAGAAACTAGAAAACAAGCAAACTATGCATTGAAAACACAATCTGCCAGAAACAGAACAGTCTGTCATGATATGAACAACAACTATACTTATGCTACTGCAAAATTCTTAAAAGTTAGGACAACCTAGGAAATTTTTATATCAGTCTTGTGTAAAAAAATTAGATCAAAAGCACACTTCTGTGATTTTTTAAAATTCTGGCAATGAGCGCAAAAGTTTTTGTTTTTCAGTAAGATCAAATCAACTATCACTGTAAGCCATCCCAAAGGTCTTACTTGGCACTTTATTGAAACAAAAGTTATAAAACATGATTACTACAGTAGCTTAATCATGTGAATGCACAAATGCAGTAAGGATAAATATTGGGTTGTCTCCCAACAAGCACTTTTCTTTAATGCCTTTTTAGCTAGGCATGATATTATAATGATACTCTTGCAAGCCCAATTCTGATGATAGTCTTATTCATACTCCAAAATATATAAGTTAAGTTCATGGAGCATTCTACAATTAATATAGATTTACCAACATCAAAGCTCAAAATATATAAGTGAAGCACACAAAGCATTCTATAAAGCCATACTCAAAAGAATTAAGTGAAGCACAAAGAGCATTCTATAAAGTCATACTCAAAAGATTTAAGTGAAGCACATGAATCATTCTATAAATAAATGAAGTACTATCACATACTAGCATGGTACACAAAGGAAAAGAAAGGAAAAATAAACTCAAAAGACACATATCATCTGAACAAAACAAAAACTGAGGTATACCGATACTTGTTGAGGAATAAAGATGGGATGCCAACCGGGGCATCCCCAAAGCTTAGATGCTTGAGTATCCTTGAAATATTTACTTGGGGTGCCTTGAGCATCCCCAAGCTTTAACTCTTGCCTCTCCTTATTCTTCTCATATCGGCAACTCCTCCTTCTTCGAACACTTCATCCACACAAAACTTAACAAAAAACCTTGTGAGATCCGTTAGTATAATAAAGCAAATCACTACCTTTAGGTACTGCTGTAAACTCATTCCCATTTCATATTAGCATTATATCTACTATATTCCAATTTCACCATGGTTCATACCCCCTGATACAACCCATAGATTCATCAAAATAAGCAACCAACCCATACAAACAGAACCTGTCAAAAAACAGGATAGTCTGTAGTAATCTAGAACTTTCGGATACTTATGTAACTTCAAAAATTCTGAAAAATAGGACAATCAATTTTTTTTGCATATAAGTACTTTTTAAAAATTTCAAGATTTTATCGCTCTCCAGTAAAAAATGAAAATTCAATACTACAACAAAAGTTTCTGTTTTTTCTACTCCACACACCCAACAAGCAATTTAAGCAATCTAAACATAAACCTTGGCACATTATTTTCATAATACAATGATATATACAAGGGGATACTTATTTCTGAGAAACTTCTGTGAAAAATTCTCCATTGTTTCCATGAGCATGAACACAAGTGTTCAAGGTCGACCCTTACTTCTCCAATGCATAACCTTCTTATCATTTCTCTTTGTGAAAAAGTTTTTTGGCATAAGTGGGAATTAATTTTTTTGTATTTTGCAATTCATAATTTTTTTGTTTGTTTCACCCACAACTAAAGAAAAAAAAAGTGAAAAGAAAATCTACATAGTGAAGAAAGCAAAGAAGCATACATGAAAATATCAACCCCATGCTATTGCTCCTCAGCAACGGCGCCAGAAAAGAGCTTCATAATCCCGAAGTGCAAGGAATCATCATAGAAATTTCCAAAGGTGGAAGAGATAAGTATGGAGTGTCGAACCCACAAGGAGCTAAAGGTAAGATCAATATTCTCTAAAGTCCTATCTGCCACAGATACGACTCTATGTACAATAAACATTTGCGTCCATCTAGAAACGAGAAATAAAACTACATTGTGGCTATGAAGAGGATAACTTTGCATGATATCGGAGAACTAAAATATAAAAGTAGGTGTTGTTAATATAAAGTTAGAACATATTACTGTATATTATAAATAGCGAGTGTGGAATAATGATGGATCGGTGTGTGGAATTGTCCTGGGCAATTGTTAACAAGATCGGTAGTCGTCATTACAATTTTATATGAGAGAGAGGCATAAGCTAACATACTTTATCTTCTTGGATCATATGCACTTATGATTGGAACTCTAGCAAGCATCCGCAACAACTAAAGGTCATTAAGGCAAAACCCAACCATAGAATTAAAGTATCAAGTCCCCTTTATCCCATACCCAACAACCCCCTTACTCGGTTTTAAGCTTCTGTCACTCTAGCAACCCACTATAAGAGAATCATGAACGTATTGCAACACCCTACAACAGGAATCCTTCAGGTCTGTGCGACACGGAAGGCACCATAGGACAGCACCAAAATAAAACATACAACTCAAACCAATCAAATCATCAATCAACCCAAAGGACAAAAGAAATCTACTCAAAACATCATAAGATGGAAACACATCATTGGATCATAATATCTGGCATAAAGCACCATGTTCAAGTAGGGGATTACAGCGGGGTGCTAGAGAGTGGTCCGCGTAAAAGAGATGAGGATGGTGATGAAAATGGTGATGTTGATGTAGATGATCACCGCGGCGATGGTTCCCCCGATGGCACTCTAGCGCAACCGAGAGAGAGGGGGCGGAGAGGTTCTCCCCCTTGTGCTTCCTCCTCCATGTCCTCCCCCCTAGGTGTGGCGAGGTTTTCCCTCTGGTCCTCGGCCTCCAGGGCGATGATGGCCCCCTCCAGGATCCTCCTCGATGGCCTCCGGTGATGATGCCCCCTCCGGCTGGGTCCCAGAGAGAGACTAGATTGGTTTTTCGAGGCAACAGAGGCTTGCGGCGGCGGAACTCCCGATCTAGGTTTTGTTCTGGGGTTTTTGGAATTTATAGGAGATGTTGGTGTCGGGGACAAGTCAAGGGGGCCTGCGAGGTGATGACAAGGCAGGAGGGCACGCCCTGGGGGGCACACTTATGGTGACCTCGGGACTCCTCTTTGATATCTTTTTGTTCCAGTATTTTTTATATTTTCCAAAAATATTCTCCATAAATTTTCAGCTCGTTCCGTGAACTTTTATTTCTGGACAAAAAACAACACCACGGTAGTTCTGCTAAAAATAGTGTCAGTCTGGGTTAGTTCTAATCAAATCATACCAAAATCATATAAAATTGTTGTAAACATGGCATGAATACTTCATAAATTATAGATACGTTGGAGATGTATCAAGATGAGGTCTTGATGACCCTACGATGGGGATCCTTCCGTAGATGGGGTCTTGAACCCACTAGGGATCATCTCCTAGGAGGTCTTGGTCTCCATGGGAGAAGGTAGATAGGAGCAAAGCTCTCAAGATCATATCATGTACTGTGCTAAACCTAAAAACTAAGAGGAACACATAATATATAGTCTAGGGACGAAGGGGTATGGGCCTCGGTGGTTACATGGGCTTTTTAGGCCAATTCGTAGCAAAACTCGGCGGACCAGACAGTCCGATGGTAAGGACCGGATAGTCCGTTGACTCCAGATGCATTTTCGGGTGCCACCGGATTGTCCGTGGTGGGGACCAGACTATCCGGTAGTGCAATTTATGTGCGACTGGACTGTCCGCTATGGGGGCCGGACTGTCCAGTAGTGCAATTTCTGCACGCTTCATTGTCTTCATTTTGACACTTCCGGTCAACTCTTGGGTCCTGGGGTCCTTCTCCTTGGCCTTCGGGAAGCTTCCTAGCTGCTTGGTGGCGGTTGCCCTTGTACGTAATGACGCACAACGTTCCATGGTGAGGTAGCAACCAAGTCCAATAGATATTCAATAGCAAAACGGCCCGTGCGTTGCAACGGGAGAAAAAAAAATCTTAATCTTCGAAGTCCATGAATTAATTCTGCTGCATCATCGATAATATTTTGTTCAATTTTCTATACATTTTCTAAAACAACTTATAAAAAAAATCATGAACTTTTTTTGATTTCCGAAACATTTGTTTTCAAAATTGCAAACATTTTTTAAATATGCTAATATTTTTAAATCACTTATGAACTTTTTGTGAATCCACAAACATTTCATGATTTATTGACGATTTTATTTAGAAATTCTCTATTTTAATTTTTGGAACTTTTATGAAGTACGAAATTATTTGAAGGAGAAAAAACGCAAATGAAAAAGTAAATTAAAATTAAAAACAGGCCGACCACACGTGGGCTGGCCCAAACGGGCATGCTGTGTCTTCTCCCAGCATGCAAAGTGCGGTATAGGAGGTGCCTACTCCATGGGGCAGCCCAAGCGAGAGATTTTCATCTATGAAATGATTTTTATCACTTGTAGGTGCCGTCGTTGCTAATATTTTGTGACTTTTTGGGCAATTTTTGTGATGTACCGTCAGAAGCACTAATGACTTTATTATTGGTATATATATAAAGATCTTCAATGCGGTGAGAAGATGAAGATAGTATTTGCCTTTCCATACAAAAGATTGTATTACCCTGCTCCAATCATACTTTTGCTTCTGGGATCCTTACTTCTGTCTACTGCTTTAGAAGATGGACAACTGCAAAGTATTGTGTTGTAGGTTCTCAAATTAAGGGGAGGTTTTGAACGACTAACCACAATTCCATGCATCGCTAGAGATCGAGGAGTATCAGGCCTTGGAACTCTTGAAGTTCCGTGTTGATCTTGAAGATTGCTGGGCGGAGTGTAAAACAACCATCATGATGATGGAATCTCAACATCCCAGAAACAAAACAAAGAAAACCATAGAAGCTAATCACCTCTTGATGCACTACTTAATTCACCGCATGCTTCTTAATTCGCAAGATAGAGACGAACGTCCGCGCTTACCTGACGAAGATAGACGGTGACCCCTGCGCTGGCACATCAACAACTACCATCCTGGTCGATTTCGTTCTCCTTGCCTCGTGTGCCCACCAGGAGGGTGTGTTGTGCCGCATCTCCTCTTCATCGAGCCGCTCCTCCCATGGACCCCAGCCCCAACTTGCCAGAGCCAGCAGATGAGTGCCCCCCTTCTCTCTACTATTTTCTTCCCTTGCTCTCCCCTTCCTGTCCCCCTCCTTCTCTGTTTTTCCTCCTCTATCTACTCATCTCCCTCCCTAGTTTCTTCTCCATAGGAGCCCTAGCGCCATGGACGTCCGAGCTCTGAACCACCTTGCCGACCGTTTCCTCTGTCGCGTTCTTCTACAAGGGGTCGCCAAGCTCCGCCAGGAGCCTCCTCGCTGGGGAGTTCCCATTCCGTCCCCGTCGCCAAGTCTGCCATCCTCTCGCCGCCCATCGCCGGCGGCATCGTCGCGAGGAGGCACAGGGTGGGGCAATTGGCTGGGAGCGGCTGGTGGGCTACTGGGCTGGGATCGGGGCAGGATGGCGATGGGTGGGGTAGGTGAGGATGGCTGTGTTGGGGATTTTGGTTGGCCTTTTCTTATTTTGCAACAAAATGTTTTGTCACTTATCAATGGCATTGGGGGTAATTATTTGCAACTTTTAGGCCATAACTTAATGACGGTGAGCCGGCGGGTGAGGGAGTCCTGGATTAGGGGGTGATGACCCACAAGTGTAGGGGATCTATCGTATTCCTTTCGATAAGTAAGAGTGTCGAACCCAACAAGGAGCAGAAGGAAATGATAAGCGGTTTTCAGTAAGGTTTTCTCTGCAAGCACTGAAATTGCAGGTAGTAGATAGTTTTGTGATAAGATAAATTGTAACGAGTAACAAGCAATGAAAGTAAATAAAGTGCGGCAAGGTGGCCCAATCCTTTTTGTAGCAAAGGATAAACCTAGAAAATTTCTTATAATGAGAAAAGAGCTCCCGAGGACACATGGGAATTATCGTCAAGCTAGTTTTCATCATGCTCATATGATTCGCGTTTGGTACTTTGATAATTTGATATGTGGGTGGACCGGCGCTTGGGTACTGCCCTTACTTGGACAAGCATCCCACTTATGATTACCCCTATTGCAAGCATCCGCAGCTACAAAAGAAGTATTAAGGTAAACCTAACCACATCATTAAACATATGGGTCGAAATCAGCCCCTAACGAAGCAATGCATAAACTAGGGTTTAAGCTTCTATCACTCTAGCAACCCATCATCTACTTATTACTTCCCAATGCCTTCCTCTAGGCCCAAATAATGGTGAAGTGTCATGTAGTCGATGTTCACATAACACCACTAGAGGAAAAGACAACATACATCTCATCAAAATATTGAACGAATACCAAATTCACATGACTACTAATAGCAAGACTTCACCCATGTCCTCAGGAACAAATGTAACTACTCACAAAGCATATTCATGTTCATAATTAGAGGAGTAATAATATGCATTAAGGATCTGAACATATGATCTTCCACCAAGTAAACCAATTAGCATCAACTACAAGGAGTAATCAACACTACTAGCAACCCACATGTACCAGCTTGTAGTTTGGATACAAGATTGGATACAAGAGATGAACTAGTGTTTTGAGAGGAGATGGTGCTGGTGAAGATGTTGATGGAGATTGACCCCCTCCCAATGAGAGGATTGTTGGTGATGACGATTGTGATGATTTCCCCCTCCCTGACGAAAGTTTCCTCGGCAGAACAGCTCTGCCGGAGCTCTAGATTGGTTCCGCCAAGGTTCTGCCTCGTGGCGGCGGAGTTTCATCCCGTAAGCTTGCCCGCAATTTTTTCCAGGGTAAAAGCCTTCATATAGCAGAAGATGGACACCGGAGGGCCACTAGGGGGCCCAGGAGACAGGGTGCGCGCCCAGTAGGGGTGGGCGCGCCCCCCACCCTGGCCAGGGTGTGGGCCCCCTAAGGTGTTTCTTCCGCTCAATAATTCTTATTAATTGCAAACATAAGTTTCGTGGAGTTTCAGGATTTTTGGAGCAGTGCAGAATAGGTTTCCAATGTTTGCTCCTTTTCCAGCCAGAATTCCAGCTGCTCGCATTCCCCCTCTTCATGGTAAACCTTGTAAAATAAGAGAGAATAGCCATAATTATTAAGATATAATGTGTAATAACAGCCCATAATGCAATAAATATTGATATAAAAGCATGATGCAAAATGGACGTATCAACTCCCACAAGCTTAGACCTCGCTTGTCCTCAAGCCGAAGCCGAAATCGAAAAATATGTCCACATGTTTAGAGATAGAGGTGTCGATAAAAATAAAATATGGACATGAGGGCATCATGGTCATTCTTACAACAGCAACATATATAGATTTAATCATATGCTTTTTTATGCTCATGCAATGATCAATTCACAATGTCAAGCATGGTTTAGAAACTTCATTGGGAACTAACAAACTATAATCTCTGTCATTGAAGCAATTGCAATTTATCATAACATCAGAAAGAGTCAAGAATAGAGCTTTTCAGCAAGTCCACATACTCAACTATCATGTAGTCTTCTACAATTTCTAACACTCACGCAATACTTGTGGTTATGGAGTTTCAGCCGGACACTGAGAAAGATCGGGGCTTATTGTGTTGCCTCCCAACGTATTCATCTTTAGGTGATGTCAACAATAATAATCCATGCTAACTTACAATCAATTGGATATATATATCATGATATTTCAAACACAAGGAACTTGCCAAAGGATAAAATTAAAAAGGGAAAGGTGAAGATCACCTTGACTGAAGCATCAAGTAAAAACATAAAGTAAAAGATAGGCCCTTCGCAAAGGGAAGCAGAGGTTGTCATGTGCATTTAAGGTTGGATGCACAAAATCTTAATGCAAACGAACGTCACTTTATATTGCCCCTTGTATGTGGACCTTTATTATGCAATCCGTCGCTTTTATTACTTCCACAACAAGATCGTATAAAGCTTATTTTCTCTGCACTAATAAGTCATACATATTTAGATAGCAGTTTTTATTGCCTGCAACATAACAACTTACTTGAAGGATTTTACTCAATCCATAGTTAGGTATGGTGGACTCTCATGGCAAAACTGGGTTTAAGGATATTTGGAAGCACAAGTAGTATCTCTACTTGGTGCAAGGAATTTGGCTAGCATGAGGGGGAAAGGCAAGCTCAACATGTTTGGAAGGTCAATGATAATATACTTTAACTGAGATGTGAGAAAACATAAACCATTATGTTGTCTTCCTTGTCCAACATCAACTTTTTACCATGTCATACTTAATGAGTGCTTCACAATCATAAAATATGTCCAAGATAATATATTTGTATGTGAAACCTCTCTTTCCTTATTACTCCCTATTAATTGCAACGATGACCAAAACTACGTTTATCAACTCTCAACAACTTTTATGCCTCATACTTTCTATGTGTGAAGCATCACTAACCATAAGATCAATATGAACTCTTTGATTCCTTCTACTTTCTCAAGTTCATAGCAAGATAGCAAAGCCCTTGACTCAACACTAATCTTTATTATAGATAGCTCACGGACTTGATTACATAAAGAGATCACAAAGCAAAAATCAAAACTACTTGATACTAAAACTTCAATCTACTAGATCAAGATACTACTAAAAGGATTGAACTAAATAAAATGGTAAAGATAGGAGTGTGATGGTGATACGATATCGGGGCACCTCCCCCAAGCTTGGCAGTTGCCAAGGGGAGTGCCCATACCCATGTAATTATGTCCTCGAAGGTGGTGAAGTAGGAGTTATTGATGATGTAGGCTTGTCGTCCATCTTCCAAGGCATAGGTTCACCATCATGGAAGGATGATCGAGTCTTCGGGATCCTTAAATCTATAGCCAAACTCATCCTCTTGAATCTATATTCATACTCACAGTTCTGGTTTTGCAGGTCATAGATCTGGGCTTGAAGATTTTCTCTTGAAGCTTGAAGATGGTCTCCCCAATGACTTTGGCATCTAGCTTGTGGTTGTTGGTGAACTCCGTGATCATCATCTGGTTGGCGTTGAGTCCATGCTCCACCATCGCTTGGCACTTGAAAACTTGCTGCTCCACGGCTTCGAGCTTTGTCTCCATGCTTCCGGTACGCATTGGTCCCTCCACATCGCGAATGTGCAGCAACCCCTCACGCATCTCAATGGTTTGAGGGTGTTGTAGCACCTCTGCGAGATAGGGGTTGATAACCCTCTCGAAAAACTTGTCCTTTGGAGCGCTTGGAGATGCCATGATGCTCTAGATCTGAAACAGAAATAGCTCGAAATGAAAACAGAGGATATTTGCATGATACGGTGGTCAAATCCTTTGAGAGATTATATAATGAATTTTTCTGACCAAAATACATAATGTGCAAGAAAACGTAGTCCGAGGCACACGAGGTGTCCACGAGACAGGGGTGCGCGCCCAATAAGGGTGGGCAAGCCCTCCACTCTCGTGCAGGCCTCATGTCCTTTCCAGACTACTTCTTTCTTCCTAAAATTCTTAAATATTCCAAAACTGATAAAAATTGCCATTGGAATTGTTTTCGAGTCAGTTTACTTACCGTACCACATACCTATTCCTCTTCGGAGTTTGGAACGTTCTAGAAAGTGTCCCTTATGTATTCCTCCGAGGTTACGGTTTCAATAATATTAGTTTCAGCATTGATAGGATTACCTGATATATAATGTTTAATTCTTTACCCGTTCACCACCCTCGGAATTGTTCCTTCGAAGTTGTTGATTTTGATGGCACCAGAATGATAGACCTCCTCGATGACGTCAGGACCTTCCCATTTAGAGAGAAGTTTTCATGTAAAAAATCTTAAACGAGAGTTGAATAATGACACATAATCACCTACGTTAAACTCACCCTTTTGTATCCTTTTGTCATGCCAGTGTTTGACTTTTTCTTTTAATAGCTTGGCATTCTCGTAGGCTTGGGTTCTGCATTCATCAAGTGAGCTAATGTCAAACAACCTCTTCTCACCGGCAAGTTTGAAGTCATAGTTGAGCTGTTTAATAGCCTAATTTGCTTTATGTTCAAGTTCTAGAGGTAAATGACAAGCTTTTCCATAAACCATCTTATATGGAGACATACCCATAGGATTTTTGTATGTAGTTCTATAGGCCCATAATGCATCATCAAGTTTTTTGGACCAATTCTTTCTAGATCTATTCACAATCTTTTGCAAAATTAATTTGAGCTCTCTATTGCTCAACTCTACTTGACCACTAGACTGCGTATGATAAGGAGATGCGATTCTATGATTAACATCATACTTAGCAAGCATCTTACGGAAGGCGCCATGAATAAAATGTGAACCACCATCAGTCATAAGATATCTAGGGACTCCAAACCTCGGAAAAATAACTTCTTTAAGCATTTTAATAGCAGTGTTATGATCAGCACTACTAGTTGGAATAGCTTCTACCCACTTAGTAACGTAATCAACATCAACTAAAATATGTGTGTAACCATTAGAGGCAGGAAAAGGTCCCATATAATCAAAGCCCCAAACATCAAATGGTTCAATAACAAGAGAATAATTCATATGCATTTCTTGACGTCTACTAATATTACCAATTCTTTGACATTCATCACAAGATAAGACAAACTTACGAGCATCTTTGAAGAGAGTAGGCCAATAAAAACCACATTGCAGTACCTTATGTGCAGTTCTATCTCCAGCATGGTGTCCTCCATAGGATTCAGAGTGACACTTGCGTAGGATGTGTTCCTGTTCATGCTCAGGTACACAACGTCTAATAACCCCATCTACTCCTTTATAAAGGTGTGGGTCATCCCAGAAGTAATGTCTTAAATCATAAAAGAACTTATTCTTTTGCTGGTATGTGAAACTAGGTGGTATAAATTTAGCAACAATGTAATTAGCATAATTAGCATACCAAGAAGTAGTATGAGAAGCATTAACTACCGCTAATTGTTCATCAGGAAAGGTATCATCAATAGGCAGTGGGTCATCAAGAACATTCTCTAACCTAGACAAGTTTCATGCAATGGGGTTCTCAGCTCCCTTTCTATCAATAATATGCAAATCAAACTCTTGGAGCAAGAGAGCCCATCTAATGAGTCGAGGCTTGCATCTTTCTTTTCCATAAGATATTTAATAGCAGCATGATCAGTGTGAATAGTAACTTTGGAATCAACAATATAAGGTCTAAACTTATCACATGCAAACACAACTGCTAAGAACTCTTTTTTCAGTAGTAGCATAATTTCTCTGTGCAGTATCAAGAGTCTTACTAGCATACTGGATAACATTCAATTTCTTATCAACTCTTTGCCTTAGAACAACACCTACATCATAATCACTAGCATCACACATAATTTTAAAAGGTAAATTCCAATCAGGTGGCTGAACAATAGGTGCAGTGATCAAAGCTTTCTTAAGTATTTCAAATGCTTCTACACAATCATCATCAAAGACAACAGGAATATCTTTTTGCAATAAATTAGTCAGAGGCCTAGAGATTTTAGAAAAGTCCTTAATGAACCTCCTATAAAAACCGGCATGACCAAGAAAACTTCTTATACCTTTTATGTCCTTGGGACATGGCATCTTTTCAATAGCATCAAGTTTAGCTTTATCAACTTCAATACCGCTCTCGGAGATCTTGTGCCCCAAGACAATGCCTTCATTAACCATAAAGTGGCACTTTTCCAAATTCAAGACAAGGCTAGTGTCTTCACATCTCTGCAAAACTCGATCAAGGTTGCTTAATCAATCATCAAAAGAGGATCCATAAACGGTGAAGTCATCCATGAATACCTCACAAATCTTTTCACAAAAGTCAGAGAACATAGCCATCATACATCTTTGAAAGGTAGCGGGTGCATTACATAAACCAAAAGGCATACGTCTATAAGCAAAAGTACCAAAAGGGCAAGTAAAAGTAGTTTTTGATTGATCCCCCGCTGACACAGGTATTTGAGAGAAACCAGAATAACCATCTAGAAAGCAAAAATGTGTATGTTTGGATAGTCTTTCTAGCACTTGATCAATAAAAGGTAAAGGGTAATGATCTTTCTTAGTAGCTTTATTTAATTTACGGAAATCAACTACCATCCTATAACCTGTAATGATTCTTTGCGGGATCAATTCATATTTATCATTAGGAACGATAGTAATACCTCCCTTTTTAGGAGCACAATGGACAGGACTTACCCATTCACTATCAGCAACGTGATAAATTATACCTACTTCAAGGAGCTTTAGTATCTCCTTTCTTACCACTTCTTCCATCTTAGGATTCAATCGTCGTTGAGGATCTCTGACTGGTTTGGCACCTTCCTCCAATTTAATTTTGTGTTGGCATAAGGTGGCACTAATGCCCTTAAGATCATCCAGATTATATCCAATAGCAGCATGGTGCTTCTTCGGAGTTTTCAATAATCTTTCTTCTTCTTGCTCTAAAAGGTTAGCCCTAATAATAACAGGATATATTTTCTTTTCATCAAGATAAGCATACTTAAGATTATCAGGTAATGGTTTGAGTTCAAACACGGGATCACCCTTGGGTGTAGGGGGATCTCCTAGAATTTCAACTAGAAGGTTATGTTTCAGTAAAGGTTCCTGTTTAAGGAACACTTCATCTATTTCCCTTCTTTCCTTCATAAACATATAATTTTCATGGTCCAGCAAATATTGTTCTAACGGATCAGTAGGAGGCATGGCAATAGAAGCAAGACCAATAATCTCATCCTTACTAGGTGATTCTCTATCACGGGGTTGTCTACGAAATTTACAAAAATTAAACTCATGTTTCATATCCCCCAAGCCTATTTCAACAATATCCTTTTCACAGTCATCTTAGCTTTAACAGTATTCAAGAAGGGTCTGCCAAAGATAATGGGGCAAAAGTCATCTTGTGGGGAACCAAGAACAAGAAAATCAGCAGGATATTTAACCTTCCCACACAAGACTTCAACATCTCTAACAATCCCAAATGGCTTAATAGTATCCCTATTGGCAAGCTTAATAGTAATGTCGATATCTTCCAACTCAACGGGTGCAATATCATGCATAATTTCTTTATATAAGTCATAGGGTATTGCACTAGCACTAGCACCCATATCACATAAACCACGATAACAATGATCTCCTATTTTAACAGAAATAACAGGCATGCCTATAACAGGTCTATGTATCTTAGCATCTGGTCTAGCAATATTAATAGTCTCGCCATAGAAATAAATGACATGCCCATCTAAATTATCATCCAAGAGATCTTTAACCATAGCAATACTAGGTTCAACTTTGATTTGCTCAGGAGGTGTATAAGTCCTAGTATTACTCTTATGAACAACAGCCGAAGTTTTAGCATGATCCTTTATCCTAACAGGAAAAGGAGGTTTCTCAACATAAGTAGTAGGAACAATAGGATCACTATAAGTGACAGTCTTTTCTTCAATTGTAATAGGTGCAACTAATTTTAATTCAATGGGAGAATTATATTTAAACCACTTCTCTTTAGGGAGATCAACGTGAGTAGAAAAAGATTCACAGAAAGAAGCTACTATCTTAGAGTCAAGTCCATACTTAGCACTAAATCCACGAAAAGCATCGGTATTCATAAAAGATTTAACACTATCAAACTTGGGTGTCATACCTGACTCCTTACCATCGTTGGAACCCCAATCTTCAGAGTTGCATTTAATTCTTTCCAATAAGTCCCATTTGAAAGCAATAGTCTTCAGCATATAAGAACCAGCGCAGGAAGTATAGAGCAGGTTGCCATCATTGAGAGAAAGCCGGACATAAATTTTTTGAATAATCATTTCTATGGAGAGCTCATGATTGTGGCACCCAAGCTTGAGCGATGCTTTCTCCTTCGCGAGGCCATAAATTATATATGTAATTATGATCACGATGAACAAGATGCATAGGATAGAACTTCTGGTGAAATTCCAACTTCAATCGCTTATAATGCCAAGATCTCGTATCATCACATAGCCTATAACAAGTCAATGCATCTCCCTTCAAAGAAAAAGGGAAGACCTTCCTTTTGACAACATCATCGGGTATACCTGCAAGCTTAAATAATCGACAAACTTCATCCACAAAGATAAGGTGTAAATCGGGATGCAATGTTCCATCTCCTGCAAATGGATTAGCTAGCAGTTTTCCTATCATACCCGAAGGAATCACAAAGTAAATTTCTTCAAATATTATAGTAGGTTGAGGAGAAACTCTTTTCTCTTGTGGTCGGGGTGAAGATACCCCGAATAAGCCCCTCAAAGGATTAGTTTCCATAGTGACAAGTAACAGAAAATTTCAGCACACTATATAAATGTTTCCTTACCAAGTTCCACTCACCAAAAGCGCTACACTCCCCAGCAAACGGCGCCAGAAGAGAGTCTTTATGACCCACAAGTGTAGGGTATTTATCGTAGTCCTTTGATAAGTAAGAGTGTCGAACCCAACGAGGAGCAGAAGGAAATGATAAGCGGTTTTCAGTAAGATTTTCTCTGCAAGCACTAAAATTGTAGGTAATAGATAGTTTTGTGATCAGATAAATTGTAACGAGTAACAAGCAATGAAAGTAAATAAAGTGCAGCAAGGTGGCCCAATCCTTTTTGTAGCAAAGGGTAAGCCTGGACAATTTCTTATAATGAGAAAAGAGCTCCCGAGGACACATGGGAATTATCGTCAAGCTAGTTTTCATCACGCGCATATGATTCACGTTCGGTACTTTGATAATTTGATATGTGGGTGGACCGGTGCTTGGGTACTGCCCTTACTTGGACAAGCATCCCACTTATGATTGACCCCTATTGCAAGCATCCACAACTACAAAAGAAGTATTAAGGTAAAACTGACCACATCATTAAACATATGGGTCCAAATCAGCACCTAACGAAGCAACGCATAAACTAGGGTTTAAGCTTCTGTCACTCTAGCAACCCATCATCTACTTATTATTTCCCAATGCCTTCCTCTAGGCCCAAATAATGGTGAAGTGTCATGTAGTCGACGTTCAAATAACACCACTAGAGGAAAAGACAACATACATCTCATCAAAATATCGAACGAGTACCAAATTCACATGACTACTAATAGCAAGACTTCACCCATGTCCTCAGGAACAGGCATAACTACTCACAAAGCATATTCATGTTCATAATCAGAGGAGTAATAATATGCATTAAGGATCTGAACATATGATCTTCCACCAAGTAAACCAATTAGCATCAACTACAAGGAGTAATGAACACTACTAGCAACCCACATGTACCAATTTGTGGTTTGGATACAAGATTGGGTACAAGAGATGAGCTAGGGTTTTGAGAGGAGATGGTGCTGGTTAACATGTTGATGGATATTGACCCCCTCCCGATGAGAGGATCGTTGGTGATGATTTCCCCCTCCCGGAGGGAAGTTTTCCTGGCAGAACAGCTCTGTCGGATCTCTAGATTGGTTCCGCCAAGGTTCCGCCTCGTGGAGGCGGAGTTTCGTCCCGTAAGCTTGCCAACTATTTTTTCCAGGGTAAAAGCCTTCATATTGTAGAAGATGGACATCGAAGGGCCACCAGGGGGGCCAAGAGACAGGGGGCGTGCCCAGTAGGGGTGGGCACGCCCCCCACCCTCCTGGCCAGGGTGTGGGCCCCCTGAGGTGTTTCTTCTGCTCAATAATTCTTATTAATTCCAAAAATAAGTTTCGTGGAGTTTTAGGATTTTTGGAGCAGTGCGGAATAGTTTTCCAATGTTTGCTCCTTTTCCAGCCAGAATTCCAGCTGCCGGCATTCCCCCTCTTCATGGTAAACCTTGTAAAATAAGAGAGAATAGCCATAAGTATTGACATATAATGTGTAATAACAGCCCATAGTGCAATAAATATTGAAATAAAAGCATGATGCAAAATGGACGGAGTATGTACTTGTGCTGAACTGTTGGACTATGAAGACTTCGTCCCATGCCCGGGTGGGACTCTCCTTTGCGTGGAAGGCAAGCTTGGCAATTAGGATATGTAGAATTCCTTCTCTGTAACCGACTCTGTGTAAACCTAGCCCCCTCCGGTGTCTATATAAACCGGAGGGTTTAGTCCGTAGGACAAGAACAATCATAATCATAGGCTAGCTTGTAGGGTTTAGCCTCTATGATCTCGTGGTCGATCAACTCTTGTAACACTCATATCATCAAGATCAATCAAGCAGGAAGTAGGGCATTACCTCCATAGAGAGGGCCCGAACCTGGGTAAACATTGTGTCCCCCGCCTCCTGTTACCATTAGCCTTAGACGCACAGTTCGGGACCCCCTACCCGAGATCCGCCGGTTTTGACACCGGCATTGCCGCTTTCATTGAGAGTTCCACTGTGTCGTCACGGTAAGGCTTGATGGCTCGCATTGTTATCAAGGACAACATCACCTCCGGGGGAGCCCTGGCTTTAGGCCAAACCCTCCGACTAGGCGGCTTCGTCATGACCGCCCGTTCGGCCGCCCCACCGACGATGACTTCTCGGGTCATCAAAAACAGCCTCCACGTCAGCTCAGAATAGACCGAGCAGATGGATCCAATGGATCTCTCGTCCTTGAACGAGCTCTTGGATCGCATCACTTCCTTAGGAGGCACTACAGACTATGATCGGATTGGGCTTAAACCCAATCAAAGAGAGATTAACTCTCCGCCGGTCACCCATCAGATAGCGGTAGTGGAGGAGAATGCAGCGATTCTTCCTCTATTCTGAGGACGAACTATGTCCCGATTCTTGAGCTCTCCATGCCGGATACCTGTCTGCGGGAGGACATGACCCGAACTCCAAACTTAGAATCAGACAGCGGGCCAGAAAAATTGGCAACATCCCGGAACCCGAAATGTCATGTTCGGAAGCTCCTCTGCCCCTGGGTCTCAGATCTGGTCAGGGTTCAGACTTAAATCCACCCACCCACCCAGATACAAGCGATATTTCCCATGACAACAATCCCAAGAGACAGTCCATCACTTTTGGGCTAGATTCCTCCTTGTAATGAGCAAGGTCAAGGACTTTCGCGAGGAAGACGCAATCTCATTCTTTTGAAAAAATTGCACGGACAGGGGAATCCTCAACTCCATAAGTCGCCGTGACATAGCACACTTCGCTGACTTGGTGGCCATAGTACAGAAGTACTGTGCGATGGAAAGTTCCTGGAAAACCCAAGCAAAGTTCTAGGATCCTCCGGCACTCACTAAACCCCTTGTCCGAACTAAAAGGGTGCACTCTCACAAGTCACCTGATCCAATTACAAAGAAACCAAATCCCACTACAGGGCGTGGAACCATATTGGAGGGATGGCTCAATGGGCCATGCAAAATTCACACCACACCGGATACCATACCAACACCTAGCCTTAGAGCATGTTGGATACTTCAGCAGGTGGCCAAGAGCAGCGAGGATCTCCTCATCAATGATACTTCAAAGCATCATCCCGTAGAAAACAACAAGACATTATTGATAGTCTACGAGACTTTCGCCTCAAATAACAGGCGCAAGAGAGCACTCCGCAGCCTCACCGATGTCTGCCACGTCGCAGCAATAAATCCATGGAACAACACAGCCATAACCGTCAATGCTAGTGACGAACCTCAATTTTGAACAGTCCGAGCACCAGCCGCTTTGGTCCTTAGTCCAATTATGGACGGCTTTCGGCTTACTAAAGTGCTCATGGACGGTGGCAGCAGATTAAACCTCATCTACGAGGAAAATAGACAAGAGCCGGATTGAGAAAAGCATCATGACCTTCAGAGGAATTATCCCTAGTCGGGAGGCATGATGTGCGGGAAAAATCACACTAGATGTGGTATTCGGCACACCGTAGAATTACAGGTCCGAAGAAATCACATTCCAAGTGGCCCCGTTCAGTAGCGGATACCACGCCCTTTTAGGGCGGGATGCATTCACAAGCTCCCAAGCTATACCCCATTACGAGTACATGAAGCTCAAGATTCCCGGGCCCAATGGAATCATCACTCTAGCTAGTGATCCGGACGTAGCACTCCGCGCCAAAAACAAAACCACCGCCCTGGCCCTTGAGGCATTATCTGAAGCCCTTGCGGCTGAAGAACTAACTGCGCTGCGCTCCACAGTGGACAGGGACGACGTGATACTCGGCAAACGATCCAAGTCCACCTCTTTCAAACTAGCGGACAAAATAGTCAAATTCCAAGTCCACCCAACGGACTCTACAAAAACAGCATCCATCGGGGCACAGCTGAACCCCACAATAGATGTCGCACTGCGGGCGTTCTTGCGCGAGAATTGGGACATGTTCGCTTGGCACCCTTCAAGACATGCCAGGTATCCCACATAGGCTGGCCGAGCATAGCCTAAACATACTGAAGGGATATAAGCCGGTCAAGCATACTCTTCGGCATTTTTCAGAACCTAAACGACAAGCCATGGGAGAGGAGATAGCCAAGTTACTCGATGCCGGATTCATCAGAGAAATAAAACACCTGGACTGGCTAGCAAACCTTGTGATGGTACCAAAGAAGGACAAATCCTGGCGCCTATGTATCGATTTCAAGGACCTAAATAAGGCTTGCCCAAAGGATCCCTTCCCTCTCCCCACATCGACCAAATCATCAACGCTACCGCAGGACATGACTCATTGTGCTTCCTCGACGCATACTTCGGATACCATCAAATCAAGATGGCGGAGTCCAATCAAGCCCCAACGGCATTCATCACTCCATACGGCCCCTTTTGTTTTAACACCATGCCTTTCGGGCTCAAAAATGCCGGTGCAACCTATCAACGCATGATTTAGACATGTCTGAAAAAACAAATCGGCAAAACAGTTGAGGCATACGTAGATGACGTGGTCATCAAAACCAGACACGTCGAATCTTTAATAGACGACCTGAGGCTTACGTTCGACAATCTTCGAACATATGACATCAAGCTCAATCCGGAAAAATGCGTATTCGGCGTTGCTGCCAGAAAGCTCCTGGGTTTCATCGTCTCCAATAGAGGAATTGAAGCAAATTCGACTAAAATCTGATTTTTGTCACAGTTGGCTACCCCAAGCAAATCCAGAAATTAACTGGATGCATGGCTGCCTTAAGCCGCTTCATCTCCCGATTGGGAGAGAAGGCACTACCTCTCTATCGCCTTCTTCGATGCACCGAACACTTCGAGTGGACGTATGCAGCTACGGCCGGACTGGAAGAAATAAAGGCCCTCTTGGCCAGCAACCCATTCCTGGCCGCACCAAACATCGGCGAATCCATGTTGTTATATATAGCTGCAACACACCAAGTTGTAAGCACAGTGCTCGGCCGAACTGGAAGAAATAACCGCGATGCCACGGGCCGGATTGCTAAGTGGGCCATCGAGCTCCTCCCGTTCGACATCATATACAAACCACGGTGAGCCATTAAGTCACAAGTACTAGCTGACTTCGTCGCCGAATGGACAGAAGCCGAACTCCCTAAAGAGTACGACGCATACTCTAATTGGATCATGCACTTTGACGGCTCTAAGATGCTGGCAGGTCTGGCAGCAGGCGTTTTCCTGACATCCACCACCGGAGATATAGTCCAATATGTACTCCAAATACTATACACAAACTCCAACAATGCAGCCAAATACGAGGCTCGGTTGCATGGTCTTCGGATGGCGGTCTCCATGGGCATTCAACGCCTAGAGGTTTTTGGGGATTCGAACCTCGCAATATCTCAAATAAATGGAGACTTTGACGCCAAGGACCCGAAAATGGCGGCTTACCGTAATGCCGTCCTCAAGATGTCAGCTCGGTTAGAGGGGCTCGAATTCCATCATGTGGTCCGAGAAAACAATCAAGCGGCGGATATCCTTGCCCGCATCGGTGCTAAATGCGACACCGTCTCACCTAATATATTTTTGGAAAGGTTGTTCAAGCCATCCGTGGTGTGGTAAGGGGAGACCGGCAATACTAGTCCGGATCCGACCACAACCGCAGATCCCGAACACACTGACATAATCGGAGGCTCTGCCACCGAAATAACACCTTCAGCCCACGTGATCATGGTTGTCATCGCCCCGTGGACAGAACCCTTCTTAGCCTATCTAAATAGGCAAGAACTCCCTGAGGACTAAAATGAGGCATGTTGCATCGTGCGGCGCTCTAAAGCCTACAAGGTCCACGAGGGAGAGCTTTATAAGAAAAGCGCTACCGGAGTACTCCAAAGATGCATCTCCGAAGAGGAAGGGTGGCAGCTCTTGGTCGAAATTCACGCTAGACTCGGTGGCCCCCATGCCGCAGCTTGGGCCCTTGTAAGCAAGGCCTTCCGTACAGGTTTCTACTAGCCGCCACCCCGAGCAGACGCACAGGACCTCGTCCAACATTGCGTCGGTTGCCAGCTTTTCGCAAACCAAAGCCATATGCCACCTACCGCTGTCCAAACAATCCCCATAACTTGGCCCTTTGCGGTCTGGGGGCTCGATATGGTCGGACCCCTTAAAGGAGGAAGCCATAAGAAAAAAATACCTATTGGTCATGGTAGATAAATTCACCAAATGGATAAAGGCCAAACTAGTTAAAACGGCCGAATCCGAACCAGTGATAGACTTCATATCTGGGGTTGTACACTGTTACGGTGTCCCCCACAACATCATCACTGATAATGTCTCGAACTTCACAGCCGATGAGGTGAAAACTTGGTGCGGCAATATGGGCATTGCTACGTCTTGAGCTTGCCTTGGTTTTCCTTAAAGAGGAAAGGGTGATGCAGCAAAGTAGCATAAGTATTTCCCTCAGTTTTTGAGAACCAAGGTATCAATCCAGTAGGAGGCTCCTCAAAAGTCCTACGCACCTACACAAACAAACAAAGAACTCGCAACCAACGCAATAAAGGGGTTGTCAATCCCTTCACGGGCACTTGCGAAAGTGAGATCGGATAGAGGTAGTACGATAAGATAAATATTTTTTTTGTATTTTATAATATAGATGCAAAAAGCAAAGATGCAAATAAAAGTAGATTGAAAGCTTATATGATAAAAGATAGACCCGGGGGCCATAGGTTTCACTAGTGGCTTCTCTCAAGATAGCATAAATATTATGATGGGTGAACAAACTACTGTCAGGCAATTGATAGAAAAGCGAATAATTATGAGATTATCTAGGCATGATCATGTATATAGTCATCACGTCCGTGACAAGTAGACCGACTCCTGCCTACATCTACTACTATTACTCCACACATCGACCGCTATCCAGCATGCATCTAGAGTATTAAGTTCATAAGAACAGAGTAACGCATTAAGAAAGATGACATGATGTAGAGGGATAAACTCAAGCAATATGATATAAACCCCATCTTTTTATCCTCGATGGCAACAATACAATACGTGCCTTGCAACCCCTGCTATCACTGGGTAAGGACACCGCAAGATTGAACCCAAAGCTAAGCACTTCTCCCATGGCAAGAAAGATCAATCTAGTAGGCCAAACCAAACTAATAATTCGAAGAGACTTGCAAAGATAACTCAATCATACATAAAAGAATTCAGAGGAGATTCAAACATTTCTCATAGATAAACTTGATCATAAACCCACAATTCATCGGATCTCGACAAACACATCGCAATACTGAAATAGGCAAAAAGATAGCAATACGGGCTAGGCATCCGGTTAGTAGGTTAGTCCCAAAAATGATATAAATGTGTAAAATAAAGCCCATAAACATCCAAAAGGGGTAATATAATAGCATGGAACAATCAAAAATTATAGATACGTTGGAGACGTATCAAGCATCCCCAAGCTTAATTCCTGCTCGTCCTCGAGTAGGTAAATGATAAAAACAGAATTTTTGATGTGGAATGCTACCTATCATATTTCTCAATGTAATTTTCTTTATTGTGGCATGAATGTTCAGATCCAAATGATTCAAAATAAAAGTCCATATTGACACAAGAAATAGTAATACTTCAAGCATACTAATCAAAGAAATCATGTCTTCTCAAAATAACATGGCTAAAGAAAGCTCATCCCTACAAAATCATATAGGTAGGCTATGCTTCATTTTCATCACACAAAAATGTTCCCAAATTCTACACCCCCGATGACAAGCCAAGCAATTGTTTCGTACTTAAATAATCTCAAACTTTTTCAACTTTCACGCAATACATGAGTGTGAGCCATGGATATATCACTATGGGTGGAATAGAATATGATGATGGGGATTGTGTGGAGAAGACAAAAAAGGAGAAAGTCTCACATTGACGAGGATAATCAACGGGCTATGGAGATGCCCATCAATTGATGTCAACATGAGGAGTAGGGATTGCCATGCAACGGATGCACTAGAGCTATAAATGAATGAAAGCTCGACAAAAGAAACTAGTGGGCGTGCATCCAACATGCTTGCTCACGAAGACCTAGGGCATTTGAGGAAGCCCGTCATAGGAATATACATGCCAAGTTCTATAATGAAAAATTCCCACTAGTATATGAAAGTTACAACATATGAGACTCACTATATGAAAAACATGGTGATACTTTGAAGCACAATATGAGACTCACTATATGAAGGACATGTTGCTACTTTGAAGCATAAGTGTGGAAAAGAGATAGTAAAATTGCCCCCTTTTTTCTTTTTTCTTTTTTTTCTTTTCTTTTTTTTCTTTGGCCTTTCTTTTTTTTCTTTTGGCCTTTTTTTCTTTGGGGCAATGCTCTAATAATGATGATCATCACACTTTTATTGATTACAACACATGAATTACAACTCGAAACTTAGAACAAGATATGACTCTATATGAATGCCTCTGGCGGTGTACCGGATATGGTGCAATGAATCAAGAGTGACATGTATGAAAAAGTATGAATGGTGGCTTTTCCACAAATACGATGTCAACTACATGATCATGCAATGGCAATATTACAAAACGGAATGGTGGTAAGTTGCATGGCAATATATCTCGGATTGGCTATGGAAATGCCATAATAGGTAGGTATGGTGGCTGTTTTGAGGAAGATATAAGGAGGTTTATGTGTGATAGAGTGTATCGTATCACGGGGTTTTGGATGCACCGGCGAAGTTTTGCACCAACTCTCAAGATGAGAAAGGACAATGCATGGTACCGAAGAGGCTAGCAATGATGGAAAGGTAAAAGTGCGTATAATCCATGGACTCAACATTAGTCATAAGAACTCATATACTTATTGCAAAAATTTAGAAGTCATCAAAAACCAAGCACTACGCACATGCTCCTAGAGGGATAGATTGCTAGGAAAAGAACATCGCTCGTCCCCGACCGCCACTCATAAGGATGCACAATCCAAGTACACTTCATGTTTCAAATTTGTTACACAAAACTTCAACACAAGCATTCTTTAAATTCATAATCACCCAACTAGCATGACTTTAATATCACTACCTCCATATCTCAAAACAATTATCAAGTATCAAATTGATCATAGCATCCAATTCACTTTCTATGATAGTTTTTATTATACCCAACTTGGATGCCTACCATTCTAGGACCAATTTTATAACCATAGAAAATACCATGCTGTTCTAAAATACTCTCAAAATAATATAAGTGAATAATTAGAGACTAGAAATTTCTACAAAATTAAGCCACTGCCATGCTCTAAAAGATATAAGTGAAGCACTAGAGCAAAACTATCTGGCTCAAAAGATATAAGTGAAGCACATAGCATATTCTAATAAATTCTAATCAAGTAGGATTCTCCCAAAAGGTGTGTACAGCGAGGATGATTGTGGAAAACTAAAAAGCAAACACTAATATCATACACGACGCTCCAAGCAAAACACATATCATGTGGCGAATAAAAATATAGCTCCAAGTAAAGTTACCAATGAACGAAGACGAAAGAGGGGATGCCTTCCCGGGGCATCCCCAAGCTTAGGCTTTTGGATACTCTTGAATATCTTGGGGTGCCATGGGCATCCCAATCTTAGGCTTTTGCCACTCCTTATTCCATAGTCCATCAAAACTTTACCCAAAGCTTGAAAACTTCACTACACAAAACTCAACAGGAAATCTCATAAGCTCCGTTAGTGAAAGAAAATAAAACCACCACATAAAGTACTGTAATGAACTCATTATTTATTTATATTGGTGTTAAACCTACTGTATTCCAACTTCTCTATGTTTTATAAACTATTTTACTAGCCATAGATGCATCAAAATAAGCAAACAACACACGATAGGCAGAATCTGTCAAAAACAGAACAGTCTGTAGCAATCTATAACTAACGCAAACTTCTAGAACTGTAAAAATCCTACCAAAATAGGAAGTCCTGTAAAAGATTTCTATTGATCAGAATCAAAAAGAATCAACACAAAAGCACGTTTCTGTGATTTAACAAAACTAAATTCGTGCATGCAAAGTTTCTGTTTTTCAGCAGAATCAAATCAACTATCACCATAGGTTATCCTATAGGTTCTACTTGGCACAAACACTAATTAAAACATAAAAACACATCTAAACAGAAGGTAGATGCAAAATTTATTACTAAACAGAAACAAAAACAAAAAACAAGAATAAAATTGGGTTGCCTCTCGACTAGCACTATCGTTTAACGCCCCTAGCTAGGCATAAAAGCGAAGATAGATCTAAGTAGTGCCATCTTTGGCACTCAATTCATAAGTAGCTCGCATGATAGATTCATAAGATAATTTGATTTTCTTTCTTGGAAAGTGCTCCATGCCTTTCCTTAATGGAAATTGGAATCTAATATTCCCTTCTTTCATATCAATAATCGCGCCAATCGTTCTAAGGAAAGGTCTACCAAGAATAATAGGGCAAGAAAGATTGCAATATATCAAGAACGATAAAATCTACGGGCACCAAATTTCTATTTGCAACAATGAGAACATCATTGATCCTTCCCATTGGCTTTTTAATGGTGGGATCCGCAAGGTGCAAATTTAAAGAGCAATCATCAAGATCATGGAAACCTAGAATATCATATAAAGTTTTCGGAATCATGGAAACACTAGCACACAAATCACACAAAGCAAAACACTCATGATATTTAATTTTAATCTTTATAGTAGGTTCCCACTCATCATTAATTTTTCTAGGTATAGAAATTCCAAATTAAGTTTTTCATCATAAGATTGCATCAAGGCATCAACGAGGAGAATTAACAACAGATTGCAACAAGGAAATACAACCTTCTAAAGAACAATTATCATAATCAAATTCCGAGATAGTGGGTTCAATACTATTTAAAGTCATGATCTTGGGACGCCTCCTAACTAAAGTTGACTCATCTCCAGTCCCATTATTATCAAGATTCATATTGAAAAACAAAGGTCTAAGAGGGGAAACATCAATAACTTTAAGATCTTCATCATTATTTTCATGGAAACTAGAAGAACACGCCTTTACAAAGCAATCTTTATTAGCACGCAATCTAGCGGTTCTTTCCTTTCACTCATCAATGGAAATTCTCATGGCTTTGAGAGACTCACTGATATCATGCTTAGGAGGTGTAGATCTAAGTTTAAGAGAATCAACATCAAGTGAAAGTCTATCAACGTTCCTAGCCAAATCATCAACTTTGAGCAATTTTTCTTCAAGCAAAGCATTAAAATTCTTTTGAGACATCATAAATTCTGTCACACTATTCTCAAAATCATAGGGCATCTTATTAAAATTACCATAAGAATTATTGTAGGAATTTCCATAATTATTAGAGGAATTACTAGGGAACGGTCTAGAATTAAAGTTTCCTCGATAAGCATTGTTTCCAAAACTATTCCTACCAACAAAATTCACCTCCATAGATTCATTATTATTCTCAATCAAAGTAGACAAAGGCATATCATTGGGATCAAAAGGAGCACTCTTAGTAGAAAATAATTTCATAAGTTCATCCATCTTTCCACTCAAAACATTGCTTTCTTCTATAACATGCATTTTTCTACTAGAAGATCTTTCGGTGTGCCATTGAGAATAATTAGCCATAA
Organism: Triticum aestivum; assembly: GCF_018294505.1. NCBI lineage: Eukaryota > Viridiplantae > Streptophyta > Magnoliopsida > Poales > Poaceae > Triticum > Triticum aestivum. The sequence continues at coordinate 547,695,793 of NC_057804.1, forward strand.
TATTATCAAGAAGTTTTGTAGCATCTCATAATGTGATTTCCAGAAATGTGCCTCCCGCGGCTGAATCTAAAAGATTTCTCGAAGCAAAGTTCAAACCGACATAAAATTTTTGTATGATCATCCATAAATTCAAACCATGAGTAGGACAATGGTGAATCATCAATTTCATTCTTTCCCAAGATTGGGCAACATTCTCATGATCAAGTTGTTTAAAATTCATAATATCGTTCCTAAGGGTGATGATCTTAGCGGGAGGAAAATACTTAGAGATAAAAGCATCTTTGCACTTGTTCCAAGAATCAATACTATTTTTAGGCAAAGATGAAAACCAAACTTTAGCACGTTCTCTAAGTGAAAACAGAAATAACTTCAGTTTAACAATATCATTATCCGTATCTTTCTTCTTTTGCATATCACACAAATCAACAAAGTTGTTTAGATAAGTAACGGCATCTTCACTAGGAAGGCCGGTGAATTGATCTTTTGTAACAAGATTCAGCAAAGCAGTATTGATTTCACAAGACTCAACATCATTAAGAGGAGCAATCGGAGTACTAAGGAAATCATTATTATTGGTATTGGAGAAATCACACAATTTGGTATTATCTTGCGCCATGGCGACAAGTAATCCAACACACAAGCAAACAGAAAAAGGCAAGTGAAAGAGAGGAGGGCGAATAAAACGGCAAGGGTGAAGTGGGGGAGAGGAAAACGAGAAGCAAATGGCAAATAATGTAAATGCGAGGGAGATGAGTTTGTGATGGGTACTTGGTATGTCTTAACTTGAGCAAAGACCTCCCCGGCAACGGTGCCAGAAATCCTTCTTACTACGTCTTGAGCTTGCATTGGTTTTCCTTGAAGAGGAAAGGGTGATGCAGCAAAGTTGCGTAAGTATTTCCCTCAGTTTTTGAGAACCGAGGTATTAATCCAGTAGGAGGCTCCTCGAAAGTCCCACGCACCTACACAAACAAACAAAGAACTCGCAACCAACGCAATAAAGGGGTTGTCAATCCTTTCACGGCCACTTGCGAAAGTGAGATCTGATAGAGATTGTATGATAAGATAAATATATTTTTGGTATTTTATAATATAGATGCAAAAAGTAAAGATGCAAATAAAAGTAGATTGAAAGCTTATATGATAAAAGATAGACCCGGGGGCCATAGGTTTCACTAGTGGCTTCTCTCAAGATAGCATAAATATTACTGTGGGTGAACAAATTACTGTCGAGCAATTGATAGAAAAGCGAATAATTATTAGATTATCTAGGCATGATCATGTATATAGGCATCATGCCCGTGACAAGTAGACCGACTCATCCCTGCATCTACTACTATTACTCCACACATCGACCGCTATCCAGCATGCATGTAGAGTATTAACTTCATAAGAACAGAGTAACGCATTAAGAAAGATGACATGATATAGAAGGATAAACTCAAGCAATATGATATAAACCACATCTTTTTATCCTCGATGACAACAATACAATACGTGCCTTGCAACCCCCGCTGTCACTGGGTAAGGACACCGCAAGATTGAACCCAAAGCTAAGCACTTATCCCATGGCAAGAAAGATCAATCTAGTAGGCGAAACCAAGCTGCTAATTCGAAGAGACTAGCAAAGATAACTGAATCATACATAAAAGAATTCAGAGGAGATTCAAATATTTCTCATAGATAAACTCGATCATAAACCCACAATACATCGGATCTGGACAAACACACCGCAAAAAGAGTTTACATCGAATAGATCTCCACACGAGAGGGGGAGAACATGGTATTGAGATCCAAAAAGAGAGAAGAAGCCATCTAGCTAATAACTATGGACCCGAAGGTCTATGGTAAACTACTCACAACTCATCGGAGGGGCTACCGTGTTGATGCAGAAGCCCTCCGTGGTCGATTCCCCCTCCGACGGAGCGCCGGCGAACACTCCAAGATGGGATCTCGTGGATACAAAAGATTACGGCAGTGGAAATTGTTTTTCATTGGCTCCCTGGATGTTTTCGGGGTACGTGGGTATATATAGGAGGAAGAAGTACGTCGGTGGCTGCCCGAGGGGCCCAGGAGACAAGGGTCGCGCCAAGAGGGGGTGGACGCGCCCTCCTATCTCCTGGCCACCTCGATCGCTTCTTGGCTTGCACTGCAAGTTCTCTGGATCACGTTCATTCCAAAAATCACGCTCCCGAAGGTTTCATTCCGTTTGGACTCCATTTTATATTCCTTTTCTTCGAAATACTGAAATAGGCAAAAAAACAGCAATACGGGCTGGGCCTCCGGTCAGTAGGTTAGTCCCAAAAATGATATAAATGTGTAAAATAAAGCCCATAAACATCCAAAAGGGGTAATATAATAGCATGGAACAATAAAAAGTTATAGATACGTTGGAGACGTATCAGGCATTAAGCTCGATTACGCCTCCATCTATCACCCCCAAACAAATGGTCAAGTCAAACGAGCAAATGGTCTTATTATGAGCGGCATCAAACCCAGACTAGTGCGATCCTTGAAGGAATCAGACACGCACTGGGTCGAGGAGCTCGACTCTGTACTATGGGGACTGCGGACCACACCGAATCACACTACAGGATACAGACCATTTTCATGGTGTACAGCGCAAAGGCGGTATTGTCCTGCGATATCATTCATGTCTCACCACGAGTGCACATGTACGAAGAGAGAGAAGCCGAGCTTGAATGGCAGGAAAGTCTAGATGCCCTGGAGGAGGAGCGCAACGTCGCAAAAGCCCGTTCCGTATTCTATCAGCAACAGGCTCAAAGGTATCAAAGCAGAGAACTACGGGCCAAAACTTATAACATTGGCGAACTCGTTCTACGCCTACCGGAGAAGAAAAAGGACAAGCTCAAGCCCAAGTGGGAGGGCCCTTCATCATTGATAAAGTTCTCACCGGACGAGCGTACCGCCTGCGTGATGCATCAGATAATCAACTCGAGCCGAACCCATGGAACGCGGCCAGACTTCAAAGATTCTACGCCTAGAGCCGAACTCTGTGTTCATCTCCTTACCTCCACCCTTTTTAAATTATATACTCTTTATTTCTTTCTTTATTTTTTCTTACGGCCCTAAAAAGCTTCAAGTGTGACTCGACTACACAATCTTGACGCGCTATGCGCACTCACTATACCTGGGGACTTCTTATACAGAAGCTTAATTTAGTTATCTTCTGGGATTCATGCCCACTACATATGTGTCACTTTTCCATATGTACCTTTTCTTCGCCATTATATGCATCGATATGACTTAAGTTTTGGCCAAGCTGGGTTGCCTGACTCCTGTGTTTATGCCCTACGTTCCCGTTAGTTCAGCCAGGGCATAAGGGGAGCACCTCTGCGATTATTACTGTCGGGTCCGCCGGACGTGTACCTCAGACTGGGCGAAGCCGAAAGCTAGCGTTCTTAAGGGAATATCCGGTCGGTGAACAAAAGATGTTTCTTACCTATTACAATATATACCCCCAGATATTTCATATCCTACGTCTCTGTTCGCAGTTCGGACATGCACATTAATGCATGCATACACAAGGAAAGGAACCCTTAACAAAACTATTCTCCCTAGAAGATGTTTCTTACTATCCATGTAATATAACATAGCTAGTTGTGTACTTGTCTGTTCAAGCACTTATGACCCCTACGCCTGGTTTCCACGCTTACCCCAGTTTACATAACTAAGTGGGTATTCGGATACACTCTGGACTGTCGGGTCCGGAGGTTGAAGCGAAAACGTCCGCCATGACAAATGATTTACAATCTGGCTAGGGAAAAAATATGTCATTTGAAGTACACAGTCACTTAGAATGGCTAAATTCTTCTTCTATACCATCCAACAAGATGTCTAGCCTACAATCCTGTTGGGAATACTTTGCGGCTAATCCGACCCGGTCATATACTAGACTAACGGGGATCTCTTTCCCATATGACCGTACAGGTCTGACTAGGGCCATGTGATTCGGATCAACGTTGGTGTACCGCATTTTTACCATGGCCCACGCTTCCTTCGCACCTTGTCGGCAGGCCGATATCTTCCATAATCGGAAGCGCCGCGGTGCTCCCTTGAGCATCTCTACAAGCTCCCCCATGCCTCTTGGCCGGGAGGCGGACGACCACAAGGCCTGGGCAATACCCTACATCACCTGCGGAACTTGTTCGTGCAGTTGTGAAAGCTCTTGCAGAAGATCGCCTGCGGAACCGGGTATCTCCTCTTCGGGACGACCTATCAACATACCTACAAACATAACTTTGTTAGGCCGTTTCTTCGCCAAACTGTATAAAGGTTTGTTTGAGCACATACTAAAAATGCTGCTTCGAAGCCTCTTATTCTCCTTCACAGAGTCAGCAAGCTGGGCCCGAACATGTTCCAATTCAACGCCGAGCCGGGTATTGGCATCCTGGAGATCATTTTTCTCTCTCCTAACCCGTGTAAGCATGCTCTCGCCAGCCTCTAGCTGTCGTTGAACTCGTTGCTCATCCTCTTGTACGATCTCCGGATCCACTCCGGGATTGTGTGCAGAATCTATTGTTGGATTTGCAAGCATGCCGAATACTAACTGGTACACGTAATTACATTCTTTTTGATCGAGAGAAGTATTACCAGATGAGGCCTTCTTGGATTCCTCCATTCCAGCAACTGCGGCCCTTAGCTGGGCCTTGCACTCCTCCAGCTCTTGAGACAAATGGGTGTTCTACTCTGTAAGAACCTATTCATACAATGATCCTTAAAATCAATTGTGCCAACAGTTTCAAGTCTCAGGGGCTACTGATATACATAATTATCAGATTTTTCTTACCCGTATATCCTTTAAATACTAGTTTGTGGATCTAGCAAGCCCATCTTGAGCAACTCGGATGTACGCGTCTCCTGAGTTGAAGTCATTGAACCCCTCTTCGGAGAAATTAGGGTCGCGGAGTACAGCCCGTCGACGCCGGTGATTCATAACGCTCCCCACTTCAGAATTCGTAGCGGATATTCTATCGGTATCCTCTGTAGGAGGACCGTTCGGCGTTGTCCCCATGTTAGCCTCCACCCTTAAGGCCGGTTCTGGAGTCCGGCTTGTGGAGGCATGGTCGGCAGGATCTCCGGACACAGTCCGGCGAGTACTCTTTCTGCCAGGGGACAATGGACATTGTTATATTTTAAAGACGATAATCACGGAGCAGGTTTTAAATCATACCTCTGCGATGGTGACTCGGTCCTGACTTCCTTCCCTTTAAGCCTACCTGGCTTGGGTGCCCCTTGTTGGTGAGTCACCGCGGTTTCGGCACGGCACCCCGATGGCCTTCCCTATAAAGCGCAATACGTGTGCGGTGGGTAAGGCGTAAAGAAGGGATCCTTCTCAGAAGTAAGGACTCTGGTTTTACTTACATATGATGCAGGGAGTAGGCCAGGATAGTCGGCAATGATGGACACCAAGGCACCATCACAGCTTGCCTGGTAAAACATCCTATCGATGAGCTCCACAAATATGTCTGGATCTTCTTCAAGTCCGGGGTTGAGGGCCCGGTTGTGGTCCTCTAGCTGTGAAGGCGGGCTGTGGACCTCCCTCACAGCTTTTCGCAGTTCCTGCTATGAATTAGCAAGGTAAATATTTGTGATGAAAGAATGCGGGAATGAATAGAGTGGAGTAAAAGATAGCAGCTCACCCAGCTAGGGGGGTTGTACATGGAAAATCCATCCCGTGGCTTAATGCGGATGAACTCCTCTTCTTCACCTTTATACAAATCGGACAATATTTTTGCCAGGGCGGTGGCGGAGTCGGGACCTTTCCGACCGCAACGGGTGGCATCGTCCTCTCCATTAAAGTGCCACATGGGACGCCCCTGATACTGGAGTGGTTGCACCCCCCGCATTATGCATATTGACATAAACCTCGATTATTGTCAATCCGAATTTGGCCAGCGTTTTTATCCTGCCCATCAGATAAAGGACCTCTCTGCTATCTTCCTCCTAGGGGCTCCGGGGACGCTGTCGGATGTGGGGTTCCAGCAGATGCTTGAGGTTCGAACTCTGGGGTGCACATGAAGATCTTCCCCCTACCAATCCACGTCCAATCACCTCGCGAGAATCTAAGCCTAATCGATGAACAACACGAGGGACACGAGATTTATACTAGTTCGGGCCACCGTTGTGGTGTAATACCCTACTCCCGTGTGTGGTGTGGTGGATTGCCTCGGGGGTTGATGATGAACAGTACAGGGGAAGAACAACCTCGTGAGAGGTGTTCTTGAGCTGGTGTGGTATTCTCGTAGGGAAGGATTCGATCCCTCTCTACTGTGGTGGCTATCCCTATTTATAGAGGCCCTGGTCCTCTTACCAAATATTGAGCGGAAAGGGATCCAACAACGGCCATTTCGAAGCGGAACATCTAGTACAAGTTATCCTGACTAAAGTTGGTCTTCGGCTGCCAAAGGCACTGGCGATGACACCGTCTTGGGCTCCACGGTGACCTCCATCCCGCCGCTCTGCTGGTCTTGGTCTCGTTGCACCGAAACGGTAACCTTTGCCTGATGCCTCGGTACTCCACGCCTGTGCTTGCCCCCTTTGCACCAAAGAGGAAGCAAGGACACTGTGCAGGCCGGTGCCCGCCTGGTCGTGATCGTCATCGCTTGCGTCATGGGCAGCTCGCGAGGCACCCTTGCCTTGATCTCTCCGCCTCCTCGCAAGCCTGCCTCGTGATGTCAGCCCTGAGTAAACATTGCGTCGTCCGCCCCGCGAGGCTTGGCCCCTCGCGAGGGTCTTGTGTTGCGTTGATGAAGATGGGCCGTACTGGGCCACCACTTGAGCCACGCCGCAGGCCGCAGGCAGGCAAATCTGGGGACCCCCATTCCCAGGACGCCGACAATAGCCCCCGGGCCCAAGGCGCGCTCGGACTTGGCTTAGTAGAGAAGCGAAGAGGCAAGCGCAGAGCACCGCGGGCCCTGACAGCCTGCGGCCTTGGGTGCCGTGTGGCGGTTGATTGGACGTGGGCGTCTCCGCTTCCCCACGCTGCCTCGGCAACTGCCCGACTTGACTAGTCCCTGCATGCGAAAATGAGTCATGATTACCTGCGATCGTGGAGGCCGGCGGTTGGCCTCCCTCGGTTATAAATGCGGGCAGGCACAGGCCCCCGCTGCACATCTTCCTCCTTCCGCTTGCTTCTTCTTTCTCCCCACTCTAGCTGCTCGTCGTGTCCTATGGCGCCGCCGAAGAGGTTCTCAGCCGCGGAGAAAGGAAAAGCTCGTCGGGAAGGGCCTAACTCTCCCCCGCCCAAGCGCGGCCGAGGTCGTCCCCGCAAGCATCCTGCGGCTCCTGCAGTGGCTCTCCGTGGTCGCGGTGGTGGCCTCCCGCTTGGCGATTGGTGTCTGGTGGGTGAGGGGAGATGCGTTGTGGCTGGGCGGCCTCCCAGGCCGCGCTTCCACTCAGCTGAGGTGCTGTCGGAGTTCGTCGTGTGGTCGGCGGACCCAACTGGTAGCTGGCTCCAACTTCCCCGCTTCTTCGCAGGCGAACTCCCGGCCGGCGCTCCTGGAGGCCTCTGGCTTCAAGCGGACGGCTGCTGCAGCAAGGCTTCCTGGGTCTCACTGGAGATCTCCGTCGCTGGGAACGTGGCTTTGGCCCACAGCTGGCAAACGTTTGCCCGCGCACGTGGCCTGGGCCGGCGGTGCACCCTACATTTAAAGACTGACGGGGACGCCACCATCTACTTGAGGGTGCTTCCTTGAAGATGATGACGGCGATTGGGTGCTTAACCTTGGTGACGGCCGAGATGAAGACGAAGGTGGGCGCGTGGCCGGCGGCGTCCGTAGCTCACCAAGCTTTGGTTGCTCCCCCTATGACGACAGCTCCTCCAGCGGAGGCCGTGACCAACCACCGCGCCGCCGCGCTCGCCTTGAGGGGGGTAGTGGGTCATCCCGTCGTCGCGGCTCGGTCAAGCGTGAGGAGGGGTCTGACTGTGCTCCGGAGGGCTGTACGAGCCCCCGCCATGAGTCGTCGCCGGGCAAGCCGCGTCTATTTTGTTTTTCTCCTTTTCCTGTGTAAAGAGAGAGAAGTGTGGAGCCCTGTGGGGGCGTGCTGGACTGTTGCCTTTAACTACTATGCTATTTTCATTATTTCCGTGCGGTGTTTCGGTGATGCGTGCTCATGCGTAGGAACAACTTAGCTTGGGGGGACTTGCCGCAGTCTTTGCTTCTCGAGGCTGACGCCTCGTCGTGCGTCTCAAGGCCTTGAAAAATTAGCTGGGGGGGGTAGCTTTCGAACCCTGGTCGTGAGGGTAACCGGCTCAGGTCCTGTGTTCGCGTCGCGATGCCTGGGGGGCACAGACTGGGAGAAGCGCTCCTGCGGTGAACTTGAATAGGGAAGCCTCACAAGATTGGGTCAGAAGGCACTCGCGAGGGCGCCCACGCAGCCCCCTCGCGAGGCTTGCGAAAGAGAAGACGAGTCAAGCGAGCAACAAAGACAAAGTATCATGGGCCGGGGATGGCAACAACGCTAAAAGCAACTCCAATAAAATTTCGAACAAGGGTGAACGAGCCAACAACAGAAAGCAAATGAAAAGCCTCGTCCGGCACCTAATCTAGTCTTCGATGTCTTCTCACCAGCGCGGAGCTAAGTGCTGCCACTAGGCGTGGGCGGGAGCCCCCGAGGCCTGAGGGCGGCTCTCCGGAGACTCCAGGGCATGTACCGCCCCAACTCATTATTACATGAGAGTGTCACGGGTGGCGAGCTTCACAAGCATTGGCCTTCTTCACAAGCACCGGACCTTTCTTGGGGGCGATGAGCTTGACGGGCGTTGGACTTCTTCACAGGCACCAGGCCTTTCTTGGAACAACAAGCTTCACAGGCGCCGGGCCTTGTTTATATGCACTGGGCCTTTCTTCAAGGGTAGAACTTCCGGAGGTGCTAGTTCTTCCACGCGTACGGGATGGGCACCCCCTCGTGGGTCTCCAAGCGCGCGGCGCCAGGTCTGGAAACATGAACAACCTTGAACGGGCCCTCCCACATGGGCGAGAGCTTGTGCGGCCCTTCCTTGGAAAGCACCCGCCTGAGCACGAGGTCACCTACCTCGAGGGTCCTGGGGCGGATGTTGGGTAGTGGTACCGCCGCAACGCCTGTTGGTATCTCACTGCTCAAAGCGCAGCCTCCCAACGATGTTCCTCCCCCAGCATGAGGTCCATCCCCCACATGGCGTCCTGCTGTGCTTCGTCAAAAGCCAGGACCCACGTAGAGCGACGCCTGACCTCATGAGGGAGGACCGCCTCAGCCCCGTAGACGAGGAAGAACGGGGTTTCGCCGGTCGACTTGGTAGCGGTTGTGCGGATGGACCATAGCATGGATTGGAGCTCGTCATACCAGCCCCTGCCGCAGGCCTCCAGCTTCTTGTTGAAGGTCCTGGTTTTGAGGCCTTTCAGGACCTCTGCGTTGGCACGTTCAGCCTGGCCGTTGCTCCGAGGGTGTGCCTCAAAAGCGTAGCATATCTGCGCTCCAAGGTTAGCATAATATGTTTTGAAGAGATTGTTGGTGAACTGTGAACCGTTGTCCATGATGATGCCATTAGGCACCCCAAACCGGCTCACGAGGCCCTTGATGAATTTGACCGCTGAACCAGCTGTGATGGTGCAGACAGCTTCCACCTCTGCCCACTTGGTGAACTTGTCAACGACGACGTTGACGTAGCGGTAGCTCCCTGGCGCCCGGGGAAACGGGCCCAAGATGTCCAGCCCCCAAACAATGAATGGCCATGAGAGAGGAATGGTCTGCAGGCCCTTAGCCGGCTGATGAATCTGCTTAGCATGGAATTCACAGGCTTCACAAGCCTTCACCAGTTCGATTGCATCGTTGAGTGTTGTTGGCCAATAGAACCCGCTGCGAAATGCCTTGCCAACGAGGGTCCGTGAAGACGAGTGGTACCCACAGTCTCCATCGTGCATGTCTGCCAGCAACTCTCTCCCTTGCTCCCTAGAGATGCAACGCAGGGAAACATCATTCGGCCGCTTCCTGTAGAGCTCTCCGTCTTGGATGCAGTAGGTCGTGGCCTGCCGCGCCACGCGTTCTGCATTCTCCTCCTTCTCTGGGAGAGTCCCTTGCATCAGGTAATCTTTGAATTCCGTGGTCCAACATCCCTCCTGAGGATCCAGCGCCAGGAGTAGGCGCGCTCCTGAGGTTGGGCCACAGGCCAGAGCTCCCGAGGCAGGCGGTTGAGGGAGCTCCTCCCGAGGCTGTGTTGTACTTGATAGTGGCGGTGCTGCTGAGGGTTTGAAGAGTCGTTCCTCGAAGACGCCGGGCTCCTGAGGAAGCCGCCTGGACGCCCTCCTGGCGATGTCATCAGCCTCTTTATTGGTGCCACGGGGTACATGCTGCAACTCTAACCCCCAAAACCGCTTTTCCATCCTGCGGACCTCCACAAGATATGCTTCCATGTGTTCGTCCTTCGTCTCGTACACCTTGTTGGAGAAGTTGACAAGGAGTTCTGAATCACCCTTGATGACGAGGCACCTTATCCCCAAGGCGGCTGCTTCTTTCAAGCCTGCTATTAGGCCCTCGTATTCTGATATGTTGTTGGAGACCTTCTCTCCATGCTGGTAAAAGAGTTGCATGACCTAATAGAGCTTGTCCTGAGTGGGAGATATAAGCACTGCGCCAGCCCCTGCGCCATGTCGCAAGAACGCTCTGTCGAAGTACGTGACCCAGCCGTCTGGTGCCTCACTTCCTGGGGAAAGCAACCGATCCTCGCCCGCTTCGAGCCCCGACGCCTCTGTCCATTCCACCACGAAATCTGCAAGTGCGACTCCTTTGACGACCCTGGTCATGCTGAATTCCAACTGAAACACTTGCAACTCGATGTTCCATTCGGCGACCCTTCCAGCTGAGTTGGGGCTCCTGAGCACCCTTTCCAAGGGATATGCCGAGACGACCTTTATGGGGTGACCTTGAAAGTAGTGTCGTAGCTTGCGTGAGGCCACTATTAATGCGAGCAAGAGCCTCTGAGGGATGGGTATCGTGCCCTTGCATCCCGCAGCACCGTGCTAACAAAGTACATGGCATGCTCGACGAGGGTGGGGGCGCAAACGTGGCCTGCGTCTTCCGGAGGTGGAGGCGCCTCCTTAGATGATGGAGCCCCCAGCGCCTGGTCGCTTGGTGGGGCCTCTTCCGCCTTGGGTGCGTCTCCCTGCCGAGGCGGATTCCCATCTGCTACGGACGTGGTCTTCGCGAGGTCTTCTTTGCCTTGTGCTGCTGCGGTCGGGGTCGCGACCGATGCGGTCTTGACCCGGCGCTCCTCCTGAACTGCCACCAGGGCTGCGCTGGCAGAGTAGGGTGTGGCTGCAAGGTAGAGTACCAAGGGCTCCTAAGGGCATGGAGCCACCATCACCGGAGGGCTGGTCAGGTACTTCTTGAGATCTTGGAATGCTTTGTCAGCCTCTTCAGTTCATTCGAATGGGCCCTTCTTCTTCATTAGCTTGGAGAAGGGCATGGCTCGTTCTCCCAGCTTGGAGATGAAGCGTCCCAACGCGGTTACTCGCCCGGTGAGCTTATGCATTTCTCTAAGGGTCTTCGGCGGACTCATGTCTTCAACTGCCTTGACCTTCTCTGGGTTAGCCTCAATACCTCTGTGGGACACGAGGAAGCCCAAAAGCTTGCTAGAAGGGACTCTGAACACGCACTTCTCCGGGTTGAGCCGTAGGTCCACTTCGTGAAGGCTCGCGAAGGTTTCTTCCAGGTCCTGTATCAGGGTCTTCGCCTCCCGAGACTTCACCACAATGTCGTCGACGTAGGCCTCGGCGTTTCTTCCGAGCTGCCGGCCTAAGGCGATGTGCATCAGTCGCTAAAAGGTTGCACCCGTGTTGCGCAATCCGAACGGCATGCAGGTATAGCAATATACTCCGCACGGGATCAGGAAGGCCGTTTTCTCCACATCTTCTACCACCATCTTGATTTGGTGATAGCCCGAGAAGGCATCCAGGAAGCACAACAGGTCGCACTCGGCGGTGGAATCGATGATTTGGTCGATGTGAGGGAGAGGGAGTGGATCCTGAGGGCAGGCCTTGTTGAGGTTGGTGAAGTCGACGCACATGCTCTCCTTTCCTCCCTTTTTTGGCACAACAACACGGTTGGCGAGCCATTCAGGATAGCAAACTTCGCGAATGACACCTGCAGCCTCCAACTTGCGGGTTTCTTGGACGATGAATGCCTGCTTCTCGGTGGACTGTCGCCTTGCCTTCTGCTTCACGGTACGCACGTTGGGGCACACATTCAGATGATGCCCAATGACCTCTCTTGGAACCCCCGCTAGCTGATCAGGTTCCCACGCAAACACCTCCTTGTTTACACGCAGAAATTTCACCAAGGCCTCTTCCTTTTCAGGGTTGAGATTGGCGCCCATGGTGAAGGTGGCGCCGGAGGATCCATCTTCATCGACTGGTACTTGCTTGGTCTCCGCCTTGTCTTGGGTGAACAACTGCTTCTTCTTGGCCGGCGCAGCCCCCCTGGGCTTGAGGGTGTCATTGCTGGCGGGCTGCGCCATTGCAGCCGTCTTGAAAGTGAGCTTGAGCGCCTGCAGAGCATCCTTCGTGTCTCCAGACACGGTAAGGATGCCCAGCTCTCGGGCATCTTCATGAGGTTGTAGGCCAGGTGAGTCGCTGCCATGAACTGGGCCAAGGCTGGGTAGCCGAGGATGGCGTTGTATGAGAGGCTGATGGGGGAGATGTCAAAGTCGACCAGCTCCGTGCGGAAGTTGTCGTGGGTGCCGAAGGTCACCGGGAGGCGGATCTGCCCCAGGGAGTCGGTGGGGCTACCTCCGATGCCTAGGAAGGGTTTGCTGGGTTGGAGTCGCTCCAGCGGCACGTGGAGGAGGCTAAAGGCCTCCACTGAGAGCACGTTGAGGCCGGCCCCACCATCGATGAGGGTCCTGGTGACGGCGACCTGGCAGATGGTGGGGGTGCATAGCATCGGGAGCATGCCCGAACGGGCGGTGTTGGAGGGGTGATCATCCGAGCTGAAGGTCAAATCGGCCTTGGGTGCCACCCAGCCCGGGGGGGCTTCATGGCGCTTGAGGACGGCACCGATCTGGCGGCCGAATGGCTTGACGTGGCGGCTCGAAGCTGGCGCCTGTGAGCCGCCCAGGAGAGCTGCGACGACCGGGGCCGCCGACGCAGCATAATGGGAGAGGAAGAGGCTGCACAACTCCTCCAGGGAGGCCACAGAAGCCGCTAGTAGGTGGAGCAACCACATGCGTGGGACGCCAGTGAGGGCCATGGGTAGCCAGTTAGCCATGACCCTGTCATTGCCCCCAGCCTTGAGGACGGCCTCCTCATACGCCAGTGGGAAAGCCAGTGGATCGGCCGCTCCGTGGTAGCGCGACAGCATGTCTGACTTGAACTTCTTCAGCCACCACACTTGTCGCGAGGCGGGGGCCAAGGCTTGGAGCCCCCTGGTCCCCGCGCCGGCGTCGACAGCCTGAGCAGGCGGCGCATTGCCCGCCATGAGGGCGGAGCGCGGTGCTGATGGAGAGTGGGTCGACGGAAGGGAGAGCTTCAGCGCACCCCTACCTGGTGCGACAAATGTCGGATATGGGGTTCCGGCAGACCCTTGAGGTTTGAACTCTGGGGTGCGCACGAAGATCTTCCCCCTACCAATCCATGCCCAATCGCCTGGTGAGAATCTAAGCCTAATCGATGAACAACACGAGGGACACGAGATTTATACTAGTTCGGGCCACCGTTGTGGTGTAATACCCTACTCCAGTGTGTGGTGTGGTGGATTGCCTCGGGGGCTGATGATGAACAGTACAGGGGAAGAATAGTCTCGCGAGAGGTGTTCTTGAGCTGGTGTGGTGTTCTCGTAGGGAAGGATTTGATCCCTCTCTATGGTGGTGGCTATCCCTATTTATAGAGGCCCTGGTCCTCTTCCCAAATATTGAGCGGGAAGGGAGCCAACAACGGCCATTTCAAAGGGGAACATCTAGTACAAGTTATCCTAACTAAAATTTGTCTTTGGTTGCCAAAGGCACTGGCGATGATGCCGTCTTGGGCTCCAAGGTGACCTCCATCCTGCCGCTCTGCTGGTCTTGGTCTCGTTGCACCGAAACGGTAACCTTTGCCTGATGCCTCGGTACTCCACGCCTGTGCTTGCCCTCCTTGCACCAAAGAGGAAGCAAGGACACTGTGCAGGCAAGCGCCCGCCTGGCGCCTGCCTGGTCGCGATCGTCATTGCTTGCGTCACGGGCACCTCGCAAGGCACCCTTGCCTTGATATCTCCACCTCCTCGCGAGCCTGCCTGGTGAGGTCGCCCCTGAGGAAGCCTTGCATCGTCCGCCCCGTGAGGCATGGACCCTCGCGAGGGTCTTGAGTTGTGTTGATGAATATGGGCCATACTGGGCCACCACTGGAGCCATGCCGCAGGCCGCAGGCAGGCAAGTCTGGGCATCCCCATTCCCAGGACGCCGAAAGACGCCAGCTGTAGTGTTTCTTCAGTGGGGCATTGGTAAACTCATGAAGACCCATCCGGATAGGATCCGGAAATGGGACATCTTCTACATAAAACCACTCCGAAGGCTAGTCTTCGGATGTCTTCTTTGGAGTGCCGGACAGGTATCCGGTCCCGGCGATGCACCATATTTCGGCTCCGCCCACTTGGTATATTGATCCCTCCTGATTGCGAGGGACGAGGTATAATAGCCTCTTCCATAACTCTAAATGAGCTTCGCAGCCCAGAAATAACTCACAAAGGGTGACATAACCTGCGATGTGTAGTATGGAGGCACGAGTGAAGTTATGCAGTTGAAGGCCGTAATACTCCAAGAGCCCATGGAGGAACGGATTGATTGGAAATCCGAGGCCCCTCAGCAAGTAAGGTACAAGGCATACTCGCTCCCCCGGATGGGTTGGGGAAACTCTCTGCTTGCTCCCCACCATCGTAAGTGGCTAATCCGGCTCTGACGGGGACAAGATATGTAGGAGGGAGAAACCCTTGGGTCTGCAACTCCCCGAACTGGCCGTGGAATACGCTGCACTTCACTTAATCACCTGGATTAGCCCTATGGGAGCGAGAGGAGGAGCTGCGGTGGCCGGACATGATGTGATGGTTCTTTCGGGCGCGCTCTGATGAATCCTCGCTTGGGGAAGATGGTGTGATTTGGATCTGAGGATTCCCGTCTCTTTAATAGACGATTTACTTACATGGTCAGGGTGGCAATGTAAAAATGCCCTGACTTCTCGCATTCATTCGACACGTGGAGACTACCATTATTGAGGTACAGAAGCCGAGGAGTGCAACATTAATGGGAAGCTAGACACTGCTTGTTACAACACGTACTCAGGGATTTGGAGAAGAACCCGCCTTGCAATACCGAAGACAGTCTGCATGCCGGACTCATCGTCATTGAAGCCTGGTTCAGGGGCTACGGAGGGAGTCCTGGATTTGGGGGTCCTCAGACAGCCAGACTGTGTACTTGTGTCGGACTGTTGGACTATGAAGATACAAGATTGAAGACTTCGTCCCATGTACAGGTGGGACTCTCCTTTACGTGGAAGGCAAGCTTGGAAATTCGGATATGTGGATTTCCTTCTCTGTAACCGACTCTGTGTAACTCTAGCCCCCTCCGGTGTCTATATAAACCGGAGGGTTTAGTCCGTAGGACAAGAACAATCATAATCATAGGCTAGCTTCTAGGGTTTAGCCTCTATGGTCTCGTGGTAGATCAACTCTTGTAACACTCATATCATCAAGATCAATCAAGCAAGAAGTAGGGTATTACCTCCATAGAGAGGGCCCGAACCTGGGTAAACATTTTGTCCCTCGCCTCCTCTTACCATTAGCCTTAGACACACAATTCGGGACCCCTACCCGAGATCCGCCAGTTTTGACACCGACAGCGGGCAGAAGCGATAGCCACTTTATTATTAGGGAAAGATGTAAATCTTGAAGAGGAGAGGGTTCACCTTAAGTCCGGTAGGTCCACTTGGGGCTTGAGGTGCTAAGAAGGTGTACATGGAGATGACCGTAGGATGCTGTGCATCATCGCCTCCCCCTTGGTAAAGATCCGACCTCGGATAAACTGTATCGCCATGTACATGGTAGGCATGGATGCACTTGTTTTTGGCCGGAGTGTATGTGATGGTGGGGTGAAAACACTCCAAGATGTCTTGTCGCTTGATGAGGTTCCCTAAGATGTTGGTGTGACCAATATAGATCATGACAGTACCGCCTTGTGCATCCTTAATGAAAGAACATGACAAACACTTGGAAAAACCAATGAGGTTAGCATGAATGCAAAACCTATCATTTGGGTGGTGAGATACCCAACAACTGACTTTATCATGCTTACCACAAGGAAGGACAAGGTAGTATGACATGGCATGGAAGCATATGATGTGAGTACAACCAAATACATTAGGCTCAAACAAACAAGCATGTGTCACTAGTAGAATGGCCAAGTCTCCAAGATTAATAAGCATACCATGGTTGCACTCACTACAATGTTTTATGAGGGAGGCAACTAATGGAGACAAGGGACAATGTTCTAGACAAGGCAAGTGAGAGGCATGAGCATATATGCCATCAACCCAATGCAATGAGAAATTATGTATCATGGGTGATGCGACAAAGCAAGCGGTCATAGTAAACAAGTCATGCAAACTAGTAGTGCGAAGATTCAACATAGTAGAGGTGATCATGGTCATCATTTTATGTGTTCAAATAATTGGCATAGTAATGTTCATGACATATTGCAAGCATGAAAACAAGATATGAGCAAAGTATGCGCAATATCCTGGAGCACACATAGAACATGGTAATACACTACAAAAAAAGACACATCCGTGACATTTTGGGCCGAACGAAATTTTTTTCTGTCATACATATGACACTTCTATGACGATAATTGTGACAAAACCCGGTATCATCATAGATGTGGTGGGCTCCTACTTCTATGACAAAAAATCATGACAGAAAATGCACTTTTCGTCCTGGGCGGGCCGGAGATGCAGTTGCATGACATTCCTTGGGTCGTCCATGATGGAAAAAACCGTGGTAGAAGTGAGGGCGAGGAAAATTTCGGGGAGTTCCCGATTATGGTGGGAGGTCGGGGCCCGAGCGATGCGCGTTTCTCTCATACATGTACGCGCGTGTGTGCGAGGCGTTGGCTCTAACTGAACCCGAGTGAGGGTGTTGGGCTCTAACTGAACCCGAGTGATTGCACTGCAGGCTACGAGTTATTGAACTCGAGCGATCTATCGATGGCTGTTAACTGAACCCGATCGAGCAATTCCTTCGCTACTGCTGCTAACTGAAGCTGATCGATGCTGCCTCTGGGATGAACAGTGAGTGTTGCGGGGGGTTTGGATGAACAGTGAGCGGCGGCGTTGCCTCTGGATGAACAGGACCACGTGGTGTGGAGGGCTGGATGAATAGTAGATGGTGGAGGGGTGCCCGTGGAGGGGTGGTTAAACAGTAGCCGGTGGAGTAGCACGCGGTGGAGGCTGGATGAACAGGAGCCCGTGGAGGCTGGAGGAGGTCGACGGTAGCCCGTGGAGGCTGGAGGAGGTCGACGGTGGAGATGAACAATATCCCGTGGAGTCCCGTTTTGCGGTACGCCACTGTCACATCCCTACCTTCTGGTAATGCTCTAGGCTAGCTTCATGTGTGCATCATGTCTATTTTTCTGAAACTTGAATTGAGGATTGTTGAAACCTCAGAAATCTAATTAAAAGAAGGGCAAGCACCCTTTAAATTGCATTCTGTGAATCCAAAATGCCCTAAAAATAGTTTTGTGAATTTTGGCAAGAGTTATATATCAAACCAAAATTCTGGAACATTTTTAAGGAATTATTCGGTCTCTAAATTTAAATCAATAATCTATTTGAATTTGGGAATATATTCATAATATATAATGAATATGTTTTCAAATGCTTTGAAGTGTTTTGGAATAGTCCAGAGAGGTAACATAAAATATTTCAGAATGTTCTGGCATTGTTTGAAATTCTTTTGAATTTGAAAACAGTGGCAAAATAAATTAAAAAATAAAACAAAACAGAGCACTTACCTGGCCTAGTTACCTGGCTGGCCCAGTTACGATGCAGCCCAGCAGCAGCCCAGCCCACCGCAGCCGCCACCGTCTTCAACCTCCTGCCAGTAGGCAGGAGGGCGTGTGCCCGACGCGCGGGCGCACGCGCCAGCCCCCTCATGCTTGCCTGCTCGCCGCTGGACTCACCCGAGGGCGCCACGCACCCTCCGAGGCCTCTCAGTCTCTCCCGTGCCTTCTCCCCCTCCTCTAGCTCCCTCTCTCTCCCACTGAGCGCGCTCATCGCCGCTGCTCACTGCTGCCACGGCCACCAGCCACTGCCTCGCCTCGACGATGCGCTCAGAGGCTCCGCCTTGACCCCCTCTTCCTCCTCACCGAGCCACGCCCCGCGGGAGCCGCTACAACGCCGCCATCGGCTCCGTCTTCTTCCTCGGACTCCAGTGATCGCCTTCGCCACTCCGTCGTCTCCAGAGCCTCCCCCGAGCTGAAGACCCCTCCATGCGATGCGTTGTGAGCCTCTGAACCGTTTCCCCCTACTCCCGTGGACTAATTAGAGCTCCAGCCCTCGTTTCCGTCGAGACCGAGACCTCGCCAGCACCGGTCATGTCGTCGTCGTTGTTTTGGCCTGCCTCCGTCCAAACCAAGCACGCCACCGCAGTCAGTGCACCCCCGGGAGCATGTAGAACACACCAGCACCTCCCCTAGTGCACTGCAACGCCGAAACGCTCGACGCCCGAACTCCAGCCGCCGCTGTCGTCGTGGTTGCCGTCGCCTCCGGCCACCCCAGCTCTTCCCACATGCCCTGCTAGATGCGCGCGAGCCCCAGCTATGCATAGGACCAAACCACGGTCGATTTGGTCGACCGTGGGCAAAACCCGAGCCAACCCAGTGTGCCTCCGCCGCGTTTCGGTCGCCGCCGGCGTACCTCCGGCGATGGTGACGTGGCCGCTTAGTTTAGGTTAACGACGCACTTAGTCAACACTTAGTTACACTAACAGCCGGGCCCCACTGCCTAATTAAACTTAGATTAGTTTCTGTGTAGTATTAACTAATCACAGCGGCCCCACGCATCAGCGTTGACCACACTCACGTGGCAATTGACTGGGCCCACATGTCAGTGACCCTAATGAGCAACGTGACACTGACCTATGGACCCCACTGGTCAGGTTTGACCTGGTCGACGCCCGTTGACCGCTGACGTCATAGTGACGTAATGCTGACGCAATTAATCATTTTCTGGAATAAAAATAATCCAGGAAATTCCAGGAAATATCCCAAACTTCTAAAATTCATAGAAAATCAACCGTAACTCCAAATGAAATAATTTATATATGAAAAATGATCAGAAAAATCCAATCTATCCATCTGTACCATTTTCATGCATGTTAGAACAACTTATGACTACTGTTTAGGACAATTCAATTAAATTGCATGTAATAAATCACATATGGAGTTTGAATTTGAATCTTTGATTCAAACCAACTTCATTTAATCTGGTATTAGTTGCATCAGCTCAAATCATAAGCATATTGTCATGTCATGAGCATGCATCATATTGTGCATTGCATTTATTGTGTTTCCTTCTGTGTTGCCTGTATTTGTCCCCTCTCGTTAGACGTGATACCGACGACGAGATCGATGACACCGATGAAGAGCTATACTATCTTCAGAAGTGCCAGGCAAGCAAAACACCCTTGTTCATTCCGATACAATCCCACTCTCTCGCTCCTGCTCTCTTTTACTGCATTAGGACAACAACGATTCAACTGTTACATGATGCGGTAGTTGAACCCCTTTCCTCTGCATGACCTATCATTGCAATAGTAAATAGATGAAACCCACTAGCATGACTAGGAGTTGTTTGAACCCTGATGTGCCTACTCATTCATGCTTGTTTGTCATGCCTGCTACTTCTTAGAGTTGAGTCAGGTCTGATTCATCGGGGATGAATTGGAGGTGTGTGAACATGTCCTACTGTGTGTGAGCTAAGTGTGTGAACACGATTTGGTAAAGGTAGCGGTGAGAGGCCATGTGTAACACCCCAAAAATTTAACCAGGTTTTAGTTATTAAAATTTTGCCAAGAGTTAAAATTTTTGCATGCAAGAATATTTCTGTTGATTTCAAAACCTTTGTTTTAATATGAAGGATTTATTTTTCCCAAGTGGATCCTTCCAAACAAATTGAACTTCTATGCCATCTCATTAAAACAAATTCCTAATCAGTAGGATTATTTATTAAATTATTTCACCCTGAGCTATATTCATTAAAATGACTTGTTTTAAGTTTTGGAGCTCTTTTTGAACTACAACCATTTGATAAATTTAACTAAAAATTCCAACAAAATTTGGAGATGTCATGTGATGTCTCTAAATCACTTTTGTGCAATAATATATTTCATTCATTGCCTATTTTGAGTGCTACACATGTTTTTTCTTCTCCGGTCCAGTGGACAATTTTGCACTACAACCCTTTTAAATATTTCTTTCTAGCTTCCACCAAAATTATGGGATGTCAGTAGCAGCATATGATTCCATTATATGAAAAAATGCAGGGATGTTCTTTGAAAATTTTGAGTGAATCAACCTCATCTCCATCCTGGTCCAACAGGATGGTTTGTACAGCAACCATATTATTGCTTGCTCTTTGGCCCTTGATTCTTTCTCCTACTTGTAGTCCTCCGTGCTAAACCCCTAAGTCCAGGAGCATGCAACCATTGGCATATTTTTGGTTCATGAAATAATGCCACTCACATCCTGTCCAGATTTGAAGTTCTGCAAAACTTTCACTAGCAAGTTTGTGCTTTTCACCAACTAACCTCACCACCCTCTTGTGCATCCAAGGAGACACTGATCTGGAAGATTTGGCCCCTCCAAGAATAGCCTAGGTGCCTTTGGCATTTTGACAAACACCTGGAGTGCATGGACTGATTTGGCATGATCTCAAGTATACACTATGAACATGACAACCTGACCAAACCACCATGTCCCTTGAGCTTCCCTCTATCACTAGCCTAGTTATGTTGCTTGCCAACCTCACCTGTGACCTGTAGTGTGCCACGGCGTTGTGTCGAACACATTCCGTGCATGCACTGGACGCGCCCAGAGCGCGCGTATTGCACGAGCGGCGCCCGAGCCACCGCGTCACGCCCCGCACTCACCCCAGCCCGTGACCGACCGCAGCCGGCACGCCGTGTCCCCTTGCGCGCTACATGCTCCCCCTCACCGCAACGCGCCAAGCAGAGCCTCGCCGCGTCCTCGGCAAGCCAAGGACTAGCCTCCACGACCGCCCGCCAGCCCTGCTCAGGCCAGCGCCGCCCAAGCCACCCCGGCTCGCCACCTGCCCCTGTGAACAACGCAAGCTTATCCCCTCGCCCGTCAGCTAGCTACCGTCGTCGCCACGACGCCCTGACGCTACAGGGAGGTGGTTCGCCGTCGTCCTTATCGCCGGCCGCCTCGAACCGACCTCCACCGCCTATATAATGGCCCCGGAGCTCAATCAAGTCCTCGATCAACCTCCAGTGATCCTCCTAGAGCTACCCTGGCCAGCATTCAAGGAGGGGAAGGCCTTCTTCCCCGAGTCCGGCCAGTTCGGTCGCCGCCAAGCCCCGGTCGATTCCGTCGCCACCAGGGCCTCTCCCTCTCCAATCTCTCCACCAAGAACTCTCCCTCCCTCTCGCGAGTGCAACCCCTCGATCAATTTTGGTCGGAGACCACCGCAGCCCAAAATCACTTTGTTCCCGAAGCCCCCTCCGCCGCGGAGCTCGCCGCCGGCGACTCCCTCCACCTTCGGCGACCCTGCGACCACCGGAAGGACCGCCTAGGAGTGGCAGATCCATCCCTACTCTTAGATGCCGGGAAAAGACGCCGTTCTCCGGCGACGATCACCGGACGCCCTGCCTCTGCTCGGGCAGAGAAGAGGCGGGAGTGGGGACTGGTCAAACCTGACCAGTGGGCCCCCTGGACCCACTGTCAGTGACCCAGCCCCGCCTCCACGCGTTTAAGTGGAAGCGTGAAGACCCCGAGTATGTCTCCCCATTTTGAAGGCGTATTCTGCCTGAAGCGTTTTCTTTTCTGTTTATTATTAAAAACAGATTTTGACCAAATCTTTGACTAGCTTTATCTTTTTAAATATAACTCCAAATGAATTAATTCTTTTTCCTACCTCTCTCAAATTTGATCTAGTGTATTTTAAGATTTAATTGAAAAAAATTTCCAAACAACTTTTTGTGCTGTTTTTATTTTTGTTTGTTAATTCTTTTATATGTTTAAAATAGGATTTTCAAGGAAGGAGAAATATTTCAAGAGTTTGAAATGCACCTTGCCTTCCCTTGACATGAAGGCAAGCATTCTGAACCCTGGCATGATATTTTTGAGTGTTCGTTGACACATTTATCACACTACCTCTTTTTTGGAGAAATTGTTATTTCATGTGAGATGATCATGTGCATGGATGCATATTTGTGATTTCCATGCTGTTGGAAATGATCACACTTGTGATGATAATCATCCTCATGGGCCTTGCATGCATACCGGCAGGAACCCGGGAAAACCTCTGCCTTGGGTAGGCATGAGTTTGTCGCCGGTCTCCGTCGGGACGGTTATGTCTGGTATGGCATGGTAAGGTAATATGAGCGGTGACTCTGTTGGTTGAAATATATTCGTTATGCTAATCATGCAGGGAATACCTAAACCTCCTGAGTCGACCATAGATCGATTCTTGTTCCAGTAACCCCCATACTTGTTTCGTACTACCACTCGTCTCTACAACAAGTAGAGTATGGTTCAGTAAGTTGTCAACCTCTTCCTAGAACACACCGTATAGAGAGGCCAGGGTGGAAGATACCGGTTGTAGCTGGTAGGCAGGCCACCTGGTCCGGGGGCATGGGTGTTTCTGGTTGAAACCGAGAGGGGAGGCCACCCCTTAGAGCGCGCAATATAAATTTGATCCCATGCTACGCGAGGTTGTAGCCTCCCCACTTAGAGTTTGCTTGACAGGTGTCGTGGGTGATTCCAGACACGTGTGAGTTAAGCTGGTGTGTGCAAGTTAGGTGTGTTTTCAACAAAAAGACGGTAGACGGAAATAGTCCCGATGGACTAAAGGAATCCGTTACTCGTGGGTAAAGAGTACACCCTCTGTAGAGATTAAACCTATTCGAATAGCCGTGTCCATGGTTAAGGATTACAGTCTGGGATAGGTCAAGTGTCGGTCTTAGTGTCGGTCTTCGGAGGTGAAACTGTTAAATCAAAACTGATATTACAACTTGTGACATGTGATAATGATGATTATTGTTTTGTTGTGGACTAACCCGTGATATTTTTGGTATTATCGAATATCCCTGGGATGGTTTTACCTCCGGTATATTCACTATGTTTGTTTCTTTTAAAGCCCTTTATGTGGTGTCGCTCAGACACCCGACTGTGGCATTTCTTTTAAAGCCCTTTATGTGGTGTCGCTCAGACGCCCGACTGTGGCATTTGTTTTAAAGCCCTTTATGTGGTGTCGCTCAGACGCCCGACTGTGGCATTTCTTTTAAAGCCCTTTATGTGGTGTCGCTCAGACGCCCGACTGTGGCATTTCTTTTAAAGCCCTTTATGTGGTGTTGCTCAGACGCCCGACTATGGCATTTCTTTTAAAGCCCTTTATGTGGTGTCGCTCAGACACCCGACTGTGGCATTTCTTTTAAAGCCCTTTATGTGGTGTCGCTGAGACGCCCGACTGTGGCATTTCTTTTATAAGCCCTTTATGTGGCGTTGCTTCAGACGCCCGATCGGTGCCTTTTATTATTATTATGATATTGCATTTCCATAAATAACCCGCTTACGTGCATCAGAGATTTATTTACCTTTTTTTTGTGACTGACGTCATGAGCATAAATATTTTCAGCACGTCATTGTTATATTATACCCATGTTCATAATGTTTGCGAGTACATTCAAAGTACTCACTGGCTTGTCCCTGGCTATTGTCCTGGCCAGATTTCTTGCGCGGAGAGGAGCGACCGCGATGACAGCCCCGGTACCTAAGCAACGGTGATAGCAGCCTCGCGAAGATAGGAGTTAACCTGGTCAGCTGTTCCCGTGGGAAATGGAGTCCCATAGACACTGACGATTCACAACTCGCTTCCGCCATCAACCACTAGAAACCATTTGTTGTACTCACAGGCCAGAATGGTCTTGTACTACATATTTTGTATTTTGCTTGGAATTTCTGTATCAAGTCGGTGCCTCATCAGCTAACAGTTATCCTGGGGCTGGTGAGCACAACGGCCAGTTTCTGGAATTTAATACCCGGAAAACCGGTCGCCACACCATGTAGGAGTACATGGTGGGTTGTCTCATTAAAGTCGTCCTTAGGAACTGAGTTATGTGTTTGTGATCCATGAACAGCTACTACCACGCATTGGAATGCTTAAGTGCCCTCTCAACATATTAATCAACCTGATCTCTGTCCAGGAGTTGCAACTAGTTTCTGGCGTTTGTAGGTAGTGTTAGTAGTCTACCAAGTGGCACCCGGTACAGGTGGGCTTGGGACAGACTAGGCACAGTGGCACGGTGTACCAAGTGGCACCCGGATGGTGGGCTTTGGAACCCTGCTCACATCATTTGGGGCCGTGAGCGACACCCCAGCCGGATCTCCTTGTGGATGGAACCCGAATAGGCGATACACCTGGATGGGAGACTAGTGTGGTTAGTCAGGTCGTGGCCGACACCCTAGCTGGGCTTCTGCTTGAAGGTTGCCAAGTACATGTTGTGTAAACAGCGGTAAGCGGTGAGAGCGTGTGTGAAGAAGTACACCCCTGTAGGGTTAATATGATCTATTCGAATAGCCGTGTCCGTGGTAAAGGACTTCTGGGTCGCCTGTACAGTTCATAGACAAGTGAAAGTAGATACTCTAAAATACGCAAGATAAGCGTGAGTGCTATGGATGGCGTTCTCGTAGGGAGACGGGAGCGGATCCATAGTGGTGTATTGATATGCTGAATATGTGGACTCATGTGCGCCACCTCAAAAGAGTTACTTGTAGTCGTAGTTAGGATAGCCACCGAGTCAAAGCTGGCTTGCTGCAGTTAAACCCCACCATCCCCTTGTTGATAATGATGCATATGTAGTTAGATCTGATGTAAGTCTTGCTGGGTACATTTGTACTCACGTTGCTTAATTTATGTTTTTGCAGAGAGACTTCAGTCTCGCTAGTAGTTCCGCGTGGACTTCGACGTTTAGCTTGTTACCTCAGCTACGATCTTGTGCCCTCGGCAGGATCTAGTAGATAGTCAGGCTTCTCATCCTTTTTCAGTTGTAGATGTCTGTACTCAGACATGTTAAGCTTCTGCTTGTGCTTTGACTTGTATGCTCTGAATGTTGGGTCATGAGAATCATGTTTGTAATATCTCGCTCCTCGGAGCCTATTGAATAACTACTTTGAGTCGTAGAGTTATGTTGTGATGCCATGTTGTATTTGCACATATCGAGCATGTTGTGTGTATGATTTGAAATGCTTGATATGTGTGGGATCTAACTATCTAGTTGTTTATCCTTGGTAGCCTCTCTTATCGGGAAATGTCTCCTAGTGCTTCCACTGAGCCCTGGTAGCTTGCTACTGCTTCGGAACACTTAGGCTGGCCGGCATGTGTCCTTCTTCGTTCCTGTGTCTGTCCCTTCGGGGAAATGTCACGCGGTGTCTACCAGAGTCCTGTTAGCCTGCTACAGCCCGGTTTACTGGAGTCCTGCTAGCCAAGTTGCTACAGCCCGGATTAACTCGCGGATGATCGACACGTTCGTTGTTTGGTCATGTATGCCTGTCCCTGTAATTTAGTGCCACTTTGGGTTCACGACTAGCCATGTCAGCCCGGGTTCTTTGTCATATGGATGCTAGCGGCACCATCATATACGTGAGCCAAAAGGCGCAAACGGTCCCAGGCCAGGTAAGGTGGCACCCGTGGGAATACCGTACGTGAGGCCGCAAAGTGATATGATAGGGGTCCTAACAGCCACATCCCTCCCGATGAATAGGACCCCCGTTTCGACCGTAGCGCTCCAACACAAGTCCGTTTCATCCGTTTTGCGGTACGCCACACCCCTCCCGATCAACAGGACCCCCGTTTCGACCGTAGGAGGTCCGTTTCGTCCGTTTTGCGATACGCCACACCCCTCCCGATCAACAGGACTCCCGTTTCGACCGTACGAGGTCCGTTTCCTCCGTTTTGCAGTACGCCACACCCCTCCCGATCAACAGGACCCCCGTTTCGAACATGGCCGGTCGAACACAAGGTTGTTTCCTCCGTTCTGCGGTACGCCAGGCCTCGTTTCCATCGCTTGTTCTGTCCAAGCCCTCCTGATGAACACGACGACGCGTTCTGTTCCGACCTAGCCGGTTGGCTCCCATGCGTTTCATTGCCTCACGATGAAGACGACACATTCTGTTGCCTCCCCATGAACACAACGCATTCCATTGCCTCCCCATGAACACGACGACGATGTTGTTTCTCCATGCCGACCCAGCCATGTATACGAGGCCTGGCCGTACGTATGCGCGAGTAGGCGTTCGAGACCTCGCCCGTATGTACACATACGTGGCCGTATTTTCTTTCTTCCACACCGGCCGCTGTACGTATGTGTACATGCTACGTGCGCGCCTCTACTATGACACGTGTGCGCCTCTACATCGACCAGTATATATGTACGTACACGTACGCGACCAGAATGACAATGCTACGTACGCTTCGACCAGGTGGGTCCCAACTGTCAGGCACTTCCTTGCATGCGAAAATGTAGCTGGTGGGTCGCAGCAGTCAGGGGGGCGAATCGTTTTTTCCTCGGACTCACTTCCTTGTGTGCGAAGGTGTAGCTGGTCGGTCCCAGCAGTCAGGGGGGGCGAATCTTTTTTTTTTTTGCCCGGACGCACTTCCTTGCGTGCAAAGATGTAGCTGGTGGGTCCCTGCAGTCAGGGGGGAAACATTTTTTTCGCGAAATACGGTGGCCTGTCCGGTGGGTCCCTGTTGTCAGGTGGAGGAATAATTATTTTGCGCGTAATAAGGAGGCACTTCCTTGTGGCCGTCGTGGACCCAACTATCAGCCTCTCCACGCACAGTACTCTTCCGATGGAAGTCGGTCATGGACCACATTGACCACACTGCGCCGAGAGCACCACAGCGATGGACAACGGCAAGGCCTAGGAAGGGGACGACGCGGATTCGGGGAAGACGCAGCAGTGGATGCCCACGTGAAGAGGAGTATGAGGGTTCACTAGTTCGGCTGCGGTGTGAGGCTGCCGTCGCCACAGAATAACAGGGGGTGTGGGTGAGTAGAGGGATGGCCTGGCCAGTGGTGGGAGTAGTAGAGGGCGGTGAGGCCTCCGCGGCATCACAGCCGGCCACGGGAGGTAGGAGCATGCGGCACAACCGGCACTGCTTTGGGCGGCTGGAGCACGAAGACCAGAGGTTGAAGAAGCACTACGGCCGTTGGATGGACATCGTACGATCACTGGAGCTAGAATTGTTCATATTGACTAAGTTGACAAAGCCCTCCGTCCTCGTAAACTTAGTAGGCCCACAAGTTAGCCTCCCACCAAGGTGAGTCCCAGCTAGCAGGGAGAGTATTCATTTTTTTGTGCGTAATGAGGAGGCATTTCTGGTGGGTCTGAGCTGACACCCGGGGGGGGCATTTTTTTGCGAAATGCAGAGGCCCTTCTGGTGGAGGAATCATTATTTTGCGCGTAATAAGGAGGCATTTTCCTGTGTGGGCCCCTACTATCAGCCTCTTCCGATGCCTGTTGTTTGTTGACCATGTTGACCTCGCCGTGCCGAGAGCACAAACGCGGTGGACGAGGGCGAGGCCCAAGAAGAGAACCACCCGGAGCCAGCGAAGCCACCGCAACGGATGCCCACGCTGAGGCGAGAACAAGCGCTAACTGGTCTGCTGCGGGGTGAGGTTGACGTCGCCAGAAAATAACAGGATGTGTGGGTGGTTAGAGGGATGGCCTAGCAGCAACACAGCCAGCCACGGGAGGAGGGAGAAGGCAGTCCCGCCGGCGCTGGTTTGGGCGGCTGGAGCAGGAAGATCAGAGATTGAAGAAGCACGGCGGCCGTTGGATGGACATCCAACAGTCACTGTTGTGTGTTGACTAAGTTGACAAGGCCTTGCATATGCGTCAAGAAAAATTTTAGGACAACGTCATCGTCAACCTAGTCAACCCAGAAGTCAGCCTCCAAATCTGTGGAAAACAGCATACAACCCATTAGCCATTATTTTCAATAATTTACAGCCCATTTGCTAATTCTTAAGGATATTTGAAGCCCATATTCTTTTTATTAGCATTACAGACCATATATTCTGGGCACTGCTAAAAATTCAATGAAATTTTGCATATTTCAGTGGGGTACGAACTCTTTTAATCACGAAATTTCGAGTCACGTTAAAAATAATTTTCAAAAACTTATATCAAAATAAAATTCAAAAACAATTCTCCACAAAAAATGAATGAAATATAGAATCTTAACTAGCAAGATGCACGTTCGTTGCACGGAACATGAAGATGCATTTGTATGAGTAGTTTATCTTGTGGGAGAAAAGATGATATTTTAATGTAATTGCCAGTTGATTTTGGTTTTTATAAGAGTAGAGAGAAGAGAGATCGTGAAAAAATGATATTTTAATGCACTTTCCGGTTGGCTTTGATTTAAAAATTTACAGCCCATTTCTTACAACTTATAGCCCATTTTCTGGGGAAGCCCATTTCTTACTACTTACATCTCTCCTCTTCTTGAAAGATTTGCAGCCCAGCAGGGCTGAGAAAAGCAAGTAGGCCTCGGTTTTGGTATTCCCCAAAAAAAGACCTGTGCTAGCCAATTTCAGAAAGAAAAAATATATCAACTGGGCTCGTCATGTTCTTAATAAAAGCGTAAGCATTGACTAGACGGGCCACAGCCCCCGCACAACGCGTAGTTGAGCTCCTTCTCTAAAACAGAAAAACAACTGGGCGAGCTGCTGGATCCCTGGTGTTATCCGCTCGTTGTGTAGCTTTCTCGTTTATTGACTACATTGACAATGGAGTGGAACCTAGTTGTCAAACAATTAGGAGGAAGTATTTTTTTGGCTTGTAATAACAAGGCACCTGCTTGTGAAATGCAATGACCCTGGTGGGTCCCTACTGTCAGCCTCTCCATGTACAGTCATCTCCTGATTCCTCTTGGTTGTTGAGCATGTTGACAACGCCAGACGGAGGCGGGCACAGCGAGCTAACCAAGGTGGAGAACGATGGCATGGCCTCGGATGGGAACGAACAGCAGCCATGGAAGATGCGATAGTGTAGTGGCAGGTGGAGGGGAGTACGAGGGCAACAACATGCAAGTCAAGCATACAAATGGTACAAAAAGCCCAAGGATTAATTGTTTGTCAAATTTTTAGACAAAACCTAGATTGAACATGACAGTAACATCTAACCCAACCACTCTTTTTTGCAGTCACAAACAAATGGATCGGTCTAATCCATAAAATCAACATCCTGTGCAAAAAAATTTATTTCAGGATGTCTACAACTTATTGTAAATAAAAGCCGAGCATGTTTAGAAGCCCATTTGTCCACCTGAAACTTCTTTTTTTGCTGTTCAACATGTTCGTCCGTGAGAAATCTCTTGCTGTAAAAATTAAGCCTCATGGACAATAGTAACCTCACATTTAACAGGAAGAATGTGACAAAGCTTCTGTTTGCCTGTTTGGATGCATATCGTCCCATCGTTATTGTCCTCAAATGAATGTCATGAGAACTGAGAAAATCCTTGTGCTTATTACGCCAACGATTGGTTATATGTTTTTCTCCATGTGGTTTTGCCTAAGTAAACATGAAGATTGAAAATATTTAAGGTCTGAAAAAAGAGTACGCCGAAAGAACGACAGCCGAACAGTTAATTATAGTACAATAAATACGGGCTTTCAATGTGCATGAAATTATCACCTCTATGTATAAATTCTCCAGAGATGGAAAGCATCGCAGCAAGCCAATAATTATGTCCAGATCAAAACTATACATTCTGATATATATGATCTTGACAGAATCCAGCAGCATTGGTAGTCTATCAATGGACAAACTCTTCATTAAGCATATAACATAATATTAGTACCCAATGTGTACTCCAAGATGATATAAAACTTATGCGCACAAATGAAAAATGCAGCATATGATTACAAATGTGTAGATGATAATATACGGTACCTGAAAAAGTGAGGAGCCAAACACCAACTCCTTGTGATTATTAAACAGGTCATGAATTACACCCAAGGTCTCCAGTTTGGGCACAGAGACGACAATTATTTCTAAAGGTGTATAACAATTATGAACGAGCAACCTTTCAAGTGAAGGGGCATCTTTGATGATGAGCTGCTATCCCTTAAAACAAATTCCAATGCTTTTAAGGTGAGGCGACTTTATTTGGAGACAACTGATACCGATTTCTATTTCGAAAACAATCAACAAGCGCTCCAGGGTGGGGCAACTGGAGTGGATGATGCTATGCAGTGAGGCCTCTGACAGATAAACCACCATAAGCGAAAGTTTTTTTTAGTAGTGGGAGTCGAAGCATTTGTACCAGATCGTCTGGTAGATGGCACCGGGCGAAGGTGGCGGTGTGGAGGAGGAAAACCACGAGATGGACAACGGTGGTGTGGGCACGAATTCTTTGTATGTTCGTGGTATGAACCTTTCATGGTAATGGTAGAACTCAAACTGCTGGTGTTTTCCGAATTCAGGGGATGTCAGCCAAGTGTCCACCTTGCCGGGTATGGACAACAGGTAGCTTGTCGGGATGCAGAGGCATTGAACGGGGCCCTGCCGGTGAGAAGAGACGATGGCTCTAAGGAGGTCAAATTCAAGAAGGACCGATACCTAACGACAGTCGAGATTGAGGGGCGCGGTGCGCCATAGAGGGCGCCACCGAGTTGAGAGGACTTGTGTGCGGCAGCAATCCTTGGTGGGGAGAAGCGAGATGATCTCGTCAAGGATGACGCCCGGGAGATCGCTGATGCGGTCCACCGGAGATTCTACCGGTTCCTCAGATCCGGGTGGGGGGGGGGGATCTTCAACCGGCGTTGTCGCTGGCGGGAGCCTCATCTTCTTGGCGCTGGGGCCAGCCGACTCCATTTTCCTTGTGGGCGTCGCACCGAGCTCACGGGTTTGAGCAGAGTAGCCAGAGACGAGCCTAGTGGCTGTGCGAGTGGGGAAGAAGGAGGGCTGGGGATTTTTGTAGGAGTGGAAGAAGAGGAGCATGCGTTTTTTGTACGAGTGAGGAAGAAGGTGAGCGGGGTTTTCTGGACGAGTGAGGAAGATTGGGGGGCGGGGGGCATTGGGGTGGGGGTGGGGGGGGGAGACGGAAGCGGGAGAGCGAGTTGTTCATGTTTATAAGGCACGCTACACCAACTACTCACTTTTTCCCAAGAACCGCTCTCTTGTTTTGCGTTGCTACATTGGAGCTGGCGCGTGGACTTGGCTGACTGGCCATGCATGCAGGATGCATGTGCCCGCCGGCCACTGCATGCGCCTGGTTTGTTACTAGGCCTATTTAATAGGGTGGTTATGGGGTGAATTAAGGAGATTTATATTCTCTGTGTGCATCCACCAAATTCGAGGATGCGGTACTGGATGCAGACACTCACATTAAACTAACATTCAGAAGAAGAAAAGTTCAGCATGTCTATGCATCTCAATGATTCACCATACTATAACCAATACAAAGCTATGAGAAGGTGTGGAAATAAATGAAATCGGTCAATGCTTCTCCGAGCAAAGAGCCTCCCTGCGCACGCATTAATTTCCTAGGCATGCTTGTTTCTTTTAAATGTTGCGAGCACTTTGAGCATGTTGGCAACTCCACAGCTAGCTAGCTGCCTCATCTTGCAATTGATGTTGACACATTTGCAGCAAACACATGAGGCAATAGAGATGACTCAACATGGGTCCATATTGTGTGGTTCCCCTGAAATCATATTCATTGTCCTGAATCTGAAAAGATTGGAAAACAGTAGCTATACTTAAACGGTGTTGCAAAACAGTAGCACATGTCAATAGCTCGGCATGACAAAACACAATCATCTGGATGAAGGGGATACTGACCTTCCTGAGGAAGAGTATATATAATTTCATAAGTCCTTGGTTGATTTCCACCTTCGGCTGCACTGCTTGTTTGCTCCTCCACACATGACAGGATCGTTCAGCACCGCATTCAGCAAGTCAACATACAAATAAGCTAATTTCTAATTGCGGTGGTCATTGTACCTAGTTACGAATGTAGGAATACCTGGAGCACCATGAGGTTAGCTGACAGCAGGTAGATGCAGCCATATAAATTTTGTGTGGTGCTACCAAAATTGAGGTTTGTATCCCTTCCAGTTATGAGAATTCTTCTTGAAGTTGGTAGCATGTGACGTCTTGTTCTTTGCATCAAACTTGCCTTTCCCCTGAGATTTGTTCTTGTTGTTTTGGGGCTGGTTGGGTTGGAAGTTCTTCTCGTGTACCATGTGGGCACTAGAAGCTCCCTCAATGACCCAAGCACGTGTGTCTTTTGCTCTCGCCTTCTCCTCAAAATCAAGAGTGCTAATGAGATCCAAAACAGAAAACTCATGACTCTTGTTTTTCAGAGAAGTAGAAAAATCGTTCCACGAAGGTGGAAGCTTGGCAATGATGGTCCGAGCAACAAATTTGTCCGGCAACACACACTTAAAGTACTCAAGTTCCTTAGAGAGTGACTGTATCTCATGAGTCTGCTAAACATTAGAGTGCTCATCAGTCATCTTGTAGTCACAGAATTGCTCCATGACATACAACTCATTGCCAGCGCCGAAGGGCCCAAACGTGGCCTTGAGCGCAGCCCACATGTCTTTGCCGCTGCCAAATGACATATATGAATCCACAATGGAATCCTCAAGAACACTCAGCAGGGCGGCTTTGAAGAGGGTATCCATCTTCTGAAAAGCTTCATGTTGTGTAGCATTAAGATCGCCCTCAGGCTTACCCTTAGTGGCGTCATAGCAGTACATGATCTGAAACCAATATACTGCTCTTGTGCGCCACCTTCTATATCTTAAAAGTAGGTGGCTTCAAAAGCGCGGCAAAACCACTCGGAGTAAATTGCCTGTAATCAGGTTTTTGGATTGGATTGTTGAATATATGAGCAATTTAGTATGAGATTTAATCCGAATCAGCAGTAAATAGATCATGACGACAATTGCAAACATCAAAGTAATGATGCGGACTAAACTAGGAGGACAGAATCACATACTGTACAGCGGGAGCAGAACCGATGTGGTTGATGTTGTCACTCATGTCGTTGATGAAGAGGTTACCGAGGTCGGGGAAGAAGGCTGTCATTGAGGAAGTCGTCGCTGGCAGCAGTCACAGGAGTGTGCTCCCCAAAAACCTGATCGCCCCTCTCCCGTATAGGATCACGAAAGGCGGGGTTTGGAGGACTGCTGTCCCTTCTCGTGGTGCACGCCGGAAGGAGGGCTGGAGAAGAATTGCATGGCAGCGCTAAGATCTGGAACGGTGCAAAACCATATGATGAAGTGGCGGCTAGGGTAGAGCATGTCAGGTCGGTCGTGCGAGTATAATAGTAGGCCTTTGGCCCCCAAACCTCACGTCCAAGTCAATAATTGCTCAAAAAAGTCAATAATAGCTCCACCAAGGTTTGTCTCAAAACAGACGGAGTAATTAAGGCGTCCGTTAGTCCCTTTAGTATAAATACTACTCCCTTCGTCCGAAAATACTTGTCATCAAAATGGACAAAAAGGATGTATCTAGAACTAAAATACATCTAGATACATCCCCTTTTATTCATTTTGATGACAAGTATTTCCAGACGGAGGGAGTATATCATTAATAATGGCCCCACCTTTTGTCTCACAAAGTATGTTGGAGTACAACTGGCTACACGTTTACTATTCGCTTCTCTTCTCTCTCCTCTTCTCTCTCCTTCAGTTAAGCACAAATACTATATTTAAATCCTTATAGCCTGCTTATGTCATCTAATTGTAGTACTTTCTCTAAAGTTACTCTCCACTGTGTAGTCTGAAATGACGGGCATGCAGCGAGTGGTACCCTCGATCGGCACGCCGCTTCAACGGCGGAAGCAGTGAGAGGTCGCGTCACCCTGACTTGCCATCAATGTGGAGCGGCTGGCTCAGCTGGCACCAGGCGGGAAGCGCACGCGGGAGGGGGAGGGGTTTTTGTTGGGACAAGAAGGTGAGAAGCCAACTTGGGATCAGTCCGGACGGGGAAATATCATGTCCTCCTATACTCTGCATATGACACTAGTCTATGTTACTACTCCCTCCTTTCCGGTTTATAGAGATGTTTAGAGTAACATAGTAATATGTTACAGTATAAGTTACTCCCCACTATGACCAGCCTTGGCCTCTCCCAGTGCTCCACCATGTATAGCTGCTAAGCTTGCCACGTAGGCATAAAATATGATGTGGCACTAATAAAATAAGCACCTATGCATTGAAGACATGAGTTACTAAGCCATTTAATGCACTTAGCACCTCATCTAAAGAGCACTAAAAGTATAGCCAGCTGCTGGCTATAAGCCAGTGCCATGTCATCTGCAGCCCATATTATAGTCAACATGTACAATAGTAGATCAAAATAGTGTACTACTTTTTTATTTTGTGGCCTAGCTTTCATTCTCACAAAGTGCCTAGGAGCACGTGCTAGAGCTGGCTCTTCACGAAGAGCCCACTTAACTTCTCTCTCCTCTTCTCTTTCCTCCATCTAAGAAGAAATATACTAGTTTATTCCTTATAGCTCGCCGACTCAGCTCTATTGAACTTGCTCTAAGCACATCTAAGCACTTACTAGCACCCCCTTGACCGTGGACCTTGACGGTGTACGTCACCTTGTGTCTCATAATTTTCCTCGTCATCATCTGAGTCCTAGAAGATCTTGCCCACATCATCATTAGCATGCAGCCGCCTTGATAGACAATGTGCGCAGAAGGAGTAGAGGCGTCTGGGGACGCACCACCACCACGTCGTGTTTGCAAAAGAAGGTCGAAAGGAAACAATTACTACCCAATAACACGAGTTGAAGACACATACGCCGAGAAAAAAGAAGCATGTTCCATGTAATAAGGGAAGATAGCACATGGTGGTTTATCAAAATGGTTTGAGGACGATATTGCAAGATGGAAAGTACGCCGGCTGAGATACGATTTAAGCAAACAACTAAAGAAGATCCACATGCAGCAACGTGGGAAGATGGGCAGTGGAGCAAGGCCGGAGGAAGCTGTACCTAAGGGTCGTCGGGATGTTACTAGGAGGGTGCCGGCGGCCAGGATCTGCCCATACTGCGGCAGCGAGCAAGTGGTGAAGGCCCTACCGTGTCGGAGCTTGGTCAGAGAGAACGGTGGGTACCGCAGATCGGGACGTGCTGCCTCAACACCGTCGAACGGAGAGACGATGCACATCCTCCCTTTCCGTCGGTGGACGGGATGCGGTCGAATCACTGACCAACGCTGAGAGAGAGGCCACGGCGGCCTTGTGTGAGATGGTGTGACGAGAGACAAACCCATTTTTCCATTTTCCCCACGACAATCGTTTTATATTCTGTATGTGCAATTGAGGAATATATAACTTTATTTAATGCTTATGCATCAAGTCGAACTTTGTTCCGTCTAGGCGTGGTACCCGACCCTCCTTCGAGTAAACAACCGCTACATGCGTCAAATTATCACGTGGGCTGCCTTTTCATACAGAAACGAACTCCACCGTGTACCCGCGCGGGTGTGGCCAAGAACGAGACATGAGTACGTGCGTCCTGCGTGCACTTCTTCTTTAGGTGCAGGTATGTACATGGGTGGGTGTGAGAGAGATGGTTTGTGCGAAACAGAGGCAATGTGTTGATGATATCTCAATCAGAAAAACATAACATATGCAATGTGTGTGAAACAGAGTCATGGACGTGAGATATCGATAGAATTGAAAACAAGGATGAAGTGTGTGATTGCGCAATCGATAAAGAGTGCCATCAAATTTGTGTTTGCCCACGTCAAAGATACAGGGCGGCTGGAATTTGAGAGGGCAGAGGTGCAGTTTTTCTCCGTGGCATGGATACCTACCTACAACGTTCGACTATCGGTGTGTGTGGGGGGGGAGGGGGAGGGGGTAGAGACCGATCGACTAGTATATGTGTGGGGAAGGAGAGAGACCTAGCTATATGTATTGAGGGAGATCG
Source organism: Triticum aestivum (assembly GCF_018294505.1). Classification (NCBI taxonomy): domain Eukaryota; kingdom Viridiplantae; phylum Streptophyta; class Magnoliopsida; order Poales; family Poaceae; genus Triticum; species Triticum aestivum. The sequence goes on from NC_057804.1 coordinate 547,732,016, forward strand.
ATCGACATCCATGGATACGTGTAGCAGAGGAATAAGGTTGGGAAAAAGACAAACATAGAGCGTCGGAGGGTTGGTGGTGGAGTGGCGTCTCACAAATTGTGGGAGAGTCCTGCTAGACAAACGGAGGGTATGAGTGCAATATCAACAAGAGAGGGCGGGGGATGTCTGTCTGTCTATGCATGTGCGTGTGAGAGACGGGTCAGGAGGTATTCAAGGATGATGAGGGGAGAAGATATGGTTGTGGTAAGCATACGTAACTACATAGGAAGATCAACCGTCGTGTGTCCGAGAAAAGGAGGGACATAACTAGCGAGGTAAGTGTATCGGTGCTTGGTGAAAAAGAATTATAGTCGACCTGGCTATATGTAGGGAGATCAGTTCATATACACGCCTGCATGTGTTAGAAGGATATAAGATCCGGAGAGGCAGACAGGGGGAGAGGGTGTGGCTAGGAGGTGGTGCGAGAGGCCTACCATGTCGAGGGGGGAGAAGTGTGTGAGTATGTGATCAATGAAAAGAGGGGCGGGAGTGTGCACCTGCGTGGAATCGTATTAGACATATGGGGGCATGGACAGTGAGAAGAGAAGAGGGGAAGTATATATGTGTTTGTTGTAGGCACACTTGGCTAGAGAGGTATATCGACCGGTGTGTGCCGGAAAGAAGGTGTCGGGGGCCTACACACACCGCTGGTGGATGACCTAAAGAGAAATAATGAACGTGCACGATGGAGGGGACGCTAAGGGTGTGTGAGAGGGGGGCGGGCGTGTGCATGCACGATAGAATGTTAGCGCTAGCTAGCTAGAAATAGAATAGGATCAAGGAGGTGTAAAAGACGAACAAAGATCATAATTCATTATAAAAAATGGATACTGATACTTGAAGAATATATTATAATGTAGAATATTGATTATAATTTGGGCTAATGTGTGGCTTTTGCAACTCAGGTCTAAATACTTGTCATAATGTAGGGGGCGGGGCACTATAGTTTGTGTGATAAACACGGCGTATGTATGGAACTTGGTTTAGATTATAAATATATAGTTAGTTGATACGTCCATTTTGCATCATGCTTTTATATCAATATTTATTGCATTATGGGTTGTTATTACACATTATATCTCAAAACTTATGGCTATTCTCCCTTATTTTACAAGGTTTACCATGAAGAGGGGGAATACCGGCAGCTGGAATTCTGGCCGAAAAAGGAGCAAACATTGTAAACTTATTCTGCACTGCTCCAAAAATCCTGAAACTCCACGAAACATGTTTTTGGAATTAATAAGAATTATTGAGCGGAATAAATACATCAGGGGGCACACACCCTGGCCAGGAGGGTGGGGGGCGCGCCCACCCCTACTGGGCACGCCGCCCTATCTCCTGGGCCCCCTGGTGGCCCCCCGGTGTCCATCTTCTCCTATATGAGGGCTTTTACCCTGGAAAAAATCTTGGGCAAGCTTACGGGACAAAACTCCGCCGCCACGAGGCGGAACCTTGGCGGAACCAATCTAGATCTCCGGCAGAGCTGTTCTGCCTGGGACACTTCCCTCCGGGAGGGGGAAATCATCACCATCATCATCACAAACGATCCTCTCATCGGGAGGGGGTCAATCTCCATCAACATCTTCACCAGCACCATCTCCTCTCAAAACCCTAGTTCATCTCTTGTATCCAATCTTGTATCAAAACCACAAATTGGTACCTGTGGGTTGCTAGTAGTGTTGCTTACTCCTTGTAGTTGATGCTAATTGGTTTCCTTGGTTGAAGATCATATGTTCAGATCCTTAATGCATATTATTACTCCTCTGATTATGAACATGAATATGCTTTGTGAGTAGTTACATTTGTTCTGAGGACATGGGTGAAGTCTTGCTATTAGTAGTCATGTGAATTTGGTATTCGTTCAATATTTTGATGAGATGTATGTTGTCTTTTCCTCTAGTGGTGTTATGTGAACGTCGACTACATGACACTTCACCATTATTTGGGCCTAGAGGAAGGCATTGGGAAGTAATAAGTAGATGATGGGTTTCTAGAGTGACAGAAGCTTAAACCCTAGTTTATGTGTTGCTTCGTTAGGGGCTGATTTGGATCCATATGTTTAATGTTGTGGTTAGGTTTACCTTAATACTTCTTTTGTAGTTGCGGACGCTTGCAATAGGGGTTAATCATAAGTGGGATGCTTGTCGAAGTAAGGGCAGTACCCAAGCACCGGTCCACCCACATATCAAATTATCAAAGTACCGAACGTGAATCATATGAGCGTGATGAAAACTAGCTTGACGATAATTCCCATGTTACCTCGGGAGCTCCTTCTTCATTATAAGAAATTGTCCAGGCTTATCGTTTGCTACATAAAGGATTGGGCCACCTTGCTGCACTTTATTTACTTTCATTGCTTGTTACTCGTTACAATTTATCTTATCACAAAACTATCTATTACCTACAATTTCAGTGCTTGTAGAGAAAACCTTACTGAAACCTGCTTATCATTTCCTTCTGCTCCTCGTTGGGTTTGACATTCTTACTTATCAAAAGGACTAAGATTGATCCCCTACACTTGTGGGTCATCAAGACTCTTTTCTGGCGCCGTTCCCGGGGAGTGTAGCGCTTTTGGTGAGTGGAACTTGGTAAGGAAACATGTATATAGTGTGCTGAAATTTTCTGTTACTTGTCACTATGGAAACTAATCCTTTGAGGGGCTTGTTCGGGGTATCTTCACCCAGACCAGAAGAGCAAAGAGTTTCTCCTCAACCTACTGAACTTTTTGAAAATATTTACTTTGAGATTCCTTCGGGTATGATAGAGAAACTGCTAGGTAATCCATTTACAGGAGATGGAACATTGCGTCCCAATTTACACCTTATCTTTGTGGATGATGTTTATGGATTATTTAAGCTTGCAAGTATTCCCGATGATGTTGTCAAAAGGAAGGTCTTCCCTTTATCTTTGAACGGAGATGCATTGACATGGTATAGGCTATGTGATGATACAAGATCTTGGAATTATAAACGATTGAAGTTGGAATTTCACCAGAAGTTTTATCCTATGCATCTTGCTCATCATGATCGTAAATACATATATAATTTCTAGCCTCGCGAAGGAGAAAGAATCGCTCAAGCTTGGGGGAGGCTTATGTCAATGTCATATTCGTGCCCCAATCATGAGCTCTCCCGGGAAATGATTATTCAAAATTTTATGCTCGGCTTTCTCTCAATGATCGCAACCTGCTCGATACTTCCTGTGCTGGTTCTTATATGCTGAAGACTATTGATTTCAAATGGGAATTATTGGAAAGAAATAATCACAACTCTGAAGATTGGGGTTCCGACGATGGTAAGGAGTAAAATATGACACCTAAGTTCGATTGTGTTAAATCTTTTATGGATACCAATGCTTTTCGTGGATTTAGCGCTAAAATATGAACTTGACTCTGAGATAGTAGCTTCTTTCTGTGAATCTTTTGCTACTCACGTTGATATCCCTAAGGAGAAATGGTTTAAATATAATCCTCCCGTTGAAGTGAAAGTAGTTGCACCTATTACTGTTGAAGAAAAGACTATCACCTATAGTGATCCTATTGTTCCTACTACTTATGTTGAGAAACCTCCTTTTCCTGTTAGGATAAAGGATCATGCTAAAACTTCAACTGTTGTTCGTAAGAGTAATACTAGGACTTATACACCTCCTGAGCAAATCAAAGTTGAACCTAGTATTGCTATGGTTAAAGATCTCTTGGATGATGATTTAGATGGGCATGTTATTTATTTCTGTGGTGAGACTACTAATATTGCTAGACCAGATACTAAGATACATAGACCTGTCGTAGGCATGCCTGTTATTTTTGTTAAAATAGGAGATCATTGTTATCATGTCTTATGTGATATGGGTGCTAGTGCTAGTGCAATACCCTATGATTTATATAAAGAAATTATGCACAAAATTGCACCCATTGAATTAGAAGACATTGTTGTTACTATTAAGCTTGCTAATAGGGATACCATTAAACAAGTTGGGATAGTTAGAGATGTTGAAGTCTTGTGTGGGAAGGTTAAATACCCTGCTGATTTTCTTGTTCTTGGTTCCCCACAAGATGATTTTGGTCCCATTATTTTCGTTAGACCCTTCTTGAACACAGTTAAGGCTAGGATTGATTATGAAAAGGATGTTGTTACAATTGGCTTAGAGGTTATGTCTCATGAGTTTAATTTTGCTAGGTTTCGTAGACAACCTCGTGATATAGAATCACCTAGAAAAGATGAGATTATTGGTCTTGCTTCCATTGCCATACCTCCTACTGATCTGTTAGAACAATATTTGCTAGACCATGAAAATGAAATGTTTATGAAGGAAAGAAGGGAAATAGATGAAGTGTTCCTTAAAGAGGAACCTATGCTGAAACATAACCTTCCCATTGAAATTCTTGGGGATCCCCCTCCACCCAAGGGTGATCCCGTGTTTGAACTCAAACCATTACTTGATAATCTTAAGTATGCTTATCTTGATGAGAAGAAAATATATCCTGTTATTATTAATGATAACCTTTCAGAGCAAGAAGAAAGATTATTGAAAACTCTGAAGAAGCACCGAACTGCTATTGGATATACTTTGGATGATCTTAAGGGCATTAGTTCCACGTTATGCCAACACAAAATTACAGTGGAGAAAGATGCCAAACCAGTTAGAGATCCTCAACGATGACTGAATCCCAAGATGAAAGAAGTGATAAGAAAGGAGATACTAAAGCTCCTTGAGGCAGGTATAATTTATCCCATTGCTGATAGTGATTGGGTAAGCCCTGTCCAGTGTGTTCTTAAAAAGGCAGGTATTACTGTCGTTCCTAATGATAAAGATGAATTGATCCCGCAAAGAATTATTACAGGTTATAGGATGGTAATTGATTTCCATAAATTAAATAAAGCTACTAAGAAAGATCATCACCCTTTACCTTTTATTGATCAAATGCTAGAAAGACTATCCAAACACACACATTTCTGCTTTCTAGATGGTTATTCTGGCTTCTCTTAAATACTTGTGTCAGTGGGGGATCAATCTAAAACTACTTTTACTTGCCCTTTCGGTACTTTTGCTTATAGACATATGCCTTTTGGTTTATGTAATGCACCTGCTACCTTTCTAAGATGCATGATGGCTATATTCTCTGATTTTTGTGAAAGGATTTGTGAGGTATTCATGGATGATTTCTCTGTTTATGGATCCTCTTTTGATGATTATTTGACCAACCTTGATCGAGTTTTGCAGAGATGCGAAGACACTAGTCTCGTCTTGAATTGGGAAAAGTGCCACTTTATGGTGAATGAAGGCATTGTTTTGGGGCACAAGATCTCTGAGAGAGGTATCGAAGTTGATAAAGCTAAAGTTTATGCTATTGAAAAGATGCCATGTCCCAAGGGCATAAAAGGTATAAGAATTTTCCTTGGTCATGCCGATTTTTATAGGAGGTTCATTAAGGACTTTTCTAAAATCTCTAGGCCTCTAACTAATTTATTGCAAAAAGATATTCCTTTTGTCTTTGATTATGATTGTGTAGAAGCATTTGAAATACTTAAGAAAGCTTTGATCACTGCACCTATTGTCCAGCCACCTGTTTGGAATTTACCTTTTGAAATTATGTGTGATGCTAGTGATTATGATGTAGTTGTTGTTCTAGGGCAAAGACTTGATAAGAAATTGAATGTTATCCAGTATGCTAGTAAGACTCTTGATACTGTCCAGAGAAATTATGCTACTACTGAATAAGAATTCTTAGCAGTTGTGTTTCCATGTGATAAGTTTAGACCTTATGTTGTTGATTCCAAAGTTACTATTCACACTGATCATGCTTCTATTAAATATCTTATGGAAAAGAAAGACACTAAGCCTAGACTCATTAGATGGGTTCTCCTGCTCCAAGATTTTGATTTGCATATTATTGATAGAAAGGGAGCTGAGAACCCCGTTGCAGACAACTTATCTAGGTTAGAGAATGTTCTTGATGACCCACTGCCTATTGATGATAGCTTTCTTGATGAACAATTAGCGGTCATTAATGCTTCTCGTACTACTCCCTGGTATGCTGATTATGCTAATTACATTGTTGCTAAATTTATACCTCCTAGTTTCACATACCAGCAAAAGAAAAAGTTCTTTTATGATTTAAGACATTACTTCTGGGATGACCCACACCTTTATAGAGAAGGAGTAGATGGTGTTATTAGATGTTGTGTGCCTGAGCATGAAGAGGAACAGATCTTACGCAAGTGTCACTCTGAATCCTATGGAGGACACCACGCTGGAGATAGGACTGCACACAAGGTACTGCAATCTGGTTTTTATTGGCCTACTCTCTTCAAAGATGCTCGTAAGTTTTTCTTATCTTGTGATGAATGTCAAAGAATTGGTAATATTAGTAGACGTCAAGAAATGCCTATGAATTATTCTCTTGTTAATGAACCATTTGATGTTTGGGGCTCTAATTATATGGGACCTTTTCCTTCCTCTAATGGTTACACACATATTTTAGTTGTTGTTGATTACGTTACTAAGTGGGTAGAAGATATTCCAACTAGTAGTGCTGATCATAAAACCTCTATTAAAATGCTTAAAGAAGTTATTTTTCCGAGGTTTGGAGTCCCTAGATATCTTATGACTGATGGTGGTTCACATTTTATTCATGGTGCTTTCCGTAAGATGCTTGCTAAGTATGATGTCAATCATAGAATCGCATCCCCTTATCATCTGCAGTCTAGTGGTCAAGTAGAGTTGAGCAATAGAGAGCTCAAATTAATTTTGCAAAAGATTGTCAATAGATCTAGAAAGAATTGGTCCAAAAAACTTGATGATGCATTATGGGCCTATAGAACTGCATACAAAAATCCTATGGGTATGTCTCCTTATAAGATGGTTTATGGAAAAGCATGTCATTTACCTCTTGAACTTGAACATAAAGCATATTGGGCTATTAAAGAGCTCAACTATGACTTCAGACTTTCCGGTGAGAAGAGGTTGTTTGACATTAGCTCACTTGATGAATGGAGAACCCAAGCCTATGAGAATGCCAAGCTATTCAAAGAAAAAGTCAAATGCTGGCATGACAAAAGGATACAAAAGCGTGAGTTTAATGTAGGAGATTATGTATTATTATTCAACTCTAGCTTAAGATTTTTTGTAGGAAAACTTCTCTCTAAATGGGAAGGTCCTTACGTTATCGAGGAGGTCTGTCGTTCTGGTTCCATAAAAATCAACAACTTCGAAGGCACAAGTCCGAGGATGGTGAACGGTCAAAGAATTAAACATTATATTTCAGGTAATCCTATCAATGTTGAAATAATATTATTGAAACCGTAACCCCGGAGGAATACATAAGGGACACTTTGCAGAACGTTCCAGACTCCGAAAAGACTACAAAAAAAGACATATCCGTGACATTTTGGGCCAAACGAATTTTTTTTCTATCATACATATGACACTTCTATGACGATAATTGTGACAAAACCCGGTATCATCATAGATGTGGTGGTCTCCTACTTCTATGACAAAAAATCATAATAGAAAATGGGCTTTTCGTCCTGGGCGGGCCGGAGACGCAGCCGCATGACATTCTTTGGGCCGTCCATGACGGAAAAAACCATGGTAGAAGCGAGGGGGAGGAAATTTTTGGGGAGTTGCTGGTTACGGTGGGAGGTCAGGGGCCAAGCGATGCGCGTTTCTCTCGTACACGTGCGAGGCGTTGGCTCTAACTGAACCCGAGTGAGGCACTGGGCTCTAACTGAACCCGAGCGATTGCACTTCAGGCTATGCGTTACTGAACCCGAGTGATTGCTTGATGGCTGTTAACTGAACCCGATGGAGCGATACCTTCGCTACTGCTGCTAACTGAAGCTGATCGATTGGATGAACAACGAGCATTGCGGGGGGGGGGGGGGGGGGGGGGGTGGATGAACAGTGAGCGGTGGCGTTGCCTCTGGATGAACAGGACCCCGTGGTGTGGAGGGCTGGATGAACAGGAGACGGTGGAGGGGTGGCCGTGGAGGGGTGGTTGAACAGGACCCCGTGGAGTGGAGGGCTGGATGAACAGTAGACGGTGGAGGGCTGGATGAACAGTAGAGGGTGGAGGGGTGGTTGAACAGTAGCCGGTGGAGTAGCGCGCGGTGGAGGCTGGATCAACAGGAGCCCATGGAGGCTGGAGGAGGACGACGGTAGCCCATGGAGGCTGGAGGACGTCGACGGTGGAGATGAACAGTATCCTGTGGAGTCCCGTTTTGCGGTACACCACACCCCTCCCGATGAACAGGACCCCCGTTTTGACCGTAGCGCTCCAATACAAGTCTGTTTCGTCCGTTTTGCGGTACGCCACACCTCTCCCGATCAACAGAACCCCCGTTTCGACCGTAGTGCTCCAACACAAGTCTGGTTCATCTGTTTTGCTATACGCCACACCTCTCCCGATCAACGGGACCCCCGATTTGACCGTAGGAGGTCCGTTTCCTCCATTTTGCGGTATGCCACACCCCTCCTGATCAACAGGACCCCGTTCCGAACGTAGGAGGTATGTGTCCTTACGCCAGGCCTCGTTTCCATCACCTGTTTCGTCCAAGCGCTCCCGATGAACACGACCACGCATTCTGTTCCGACCCAGCCGGTTGGCTCCCATGAACACGATGACGACATTGTTTCTCCGTTCCAACCCAGCCATGTACGTTTGCGCGAGTAGGCGTTCGAGACCCTGCCCGTATGTACGTACGTGGCCGTATTTTCTTTCTTGCACCCTCGCCGTTGTACGTATGTGCACATGCTACCTGCGTGCCTTTACTACGACACGTGCGCGCCTCTACTACGACACGTGCGCGCCTCTACAACGACCTATATGTACGTACATGTTCGCGACCAGAATGACAACCCTAAGTACGCTTCGACCAGGTGGGTCCCAACTGTCAGGCACTTCCTTGCCTGCGAAGATGTAGCTGGTCCGGTGGGTCCCTGCTGTCAGGTGGAGGAATAATTATTTTGCGCATAATAAGGAGGCACTTCCTTGCTGCGGCCGAGGACCCATCTATCAGCCTCTCCACGTATAGTCCACGTCCGATGGAAGCCATTCCTTGACCACATTGACCACACCGCGCCGAGAGCACCAGGAAGGGGACAACACGAAGCCGGGGAAAATGCGGCAGTGGATGCCCACGCGTCGAGGAGTACGAGGGTTCACTTGTTTGCTGCGGTGTGAGGCTGCCGTCGCCGCAGAATAACAGGGGGTGTGGGTGAGTAGAGGGATGGCCTGGCCAGCGGTGGGAGTAGGAAGGGGTGGTGAGGCCTCCGCCGCATCGCAGCCGGCCACGGGAGGCAGGAGCACGAGGCACGACCGGCACTGGTTTGGGCGGCTGGAGCAAGAAGACCAGAGGTTGAAGAAGCACTACGACCATTGGATGGACATCGTACGGTCACTGGAGCTAGAATCGTGCATATTGACTAATTTGACAAAGCCCTCCATCCCCGTCAACTTAGGAGGCCCACAAGTCAGCCTGCCACTATACTGGGTCCCAGCTAACAGGGGGAGTATTCATTTTTTTGCTTCCTTGCGTGCGAAGATATAGCTGGTGGGTCCGAGCTGTCAGCGGCGGTAACGTTTTTTTGCGAAATATCGAGGCCCTTTCGGTGGGTCCCTGATGTCAGATGGAGGAATCATTATTTTGCGCGTAATAAGGAGGCATTTCCTTGCGTGTGCCCATGGACCCAGCTGTCGGCCTCTCCACGTACAGTCCACTTCAGATGCCTGTCGGTTGTTGACCATGTTGTTCAGGCCGCACCGAGAGCACCAGGGTGGTGGACGACGGTGAGGCCTAGGAAAGGAACGACGCAGAGGCAGGGAAGACTTGGCAGTTGTTTCCCACGCGGAGGGGAGTAGGACTGTACGAGGGTTTACTGGTTCGTCTGCCGTCGCCGGAGAATAACAGCATGTGTGGGTCAGTAGAGGGATGGCTAGGCCACCGATGGGAGTACGGAGGGGCGGTGAGGCCTGCACGGCAGCACAACCGGCCGCGGGGAGGAGGGAGCAGGCAGTCCCGCCGGCGCTTGTTTGAGCAGCTGGAGCAGGAAGAGCAGAGATTGAAGAAGCACGACGGCCGTTGGATGGACATCCAACAGTCACTGCTTGTGCGTCAACCTTTTTTTAGGAAAGCCTCGAATCTGTGGAAAACAGCATACAGCCCATCTGCCATTATTTCTAATAATTTACAACCTCTTAATGTTTTTGTTTGGAGCCAATATTCTTTTTGTTAGCATTACAGCCCATATTGTGGCCACGGTTAAAAAATTATATGAAATTTTGCATATTTCGGTGCGGTCCGAACTGTTTTTAATCCCGAAATTTCGACTCACATTCAAACTGATTTTAAAAATAAATGTATATCAATATAAAATCAAACAGATTCTCCACGCATAAATATTAATGTAATTTAAAATCTTGAAATTAAAAAAAGATATTTGAAACTAATTGTCAGTTTGATGTGTTGTAAAAATGTACAGCCCATTTCTCATTACTGATAGGCCATTTTCTCGGCCAGCCGAATGAAGCTCTCTTTATCTTGAAATATTTGCAGCCCAACAGGCCTGACAAAGCGACTTACTTGGCAAATCACAAAAAACTGGGTTGTGGCCTTGGACCTAGCTGTCAGCCTCTCCACATACAGTACTCTTCCGATGGAAGTAGGTCATTGACCACATTGACCACGCCACGCCGAGAGCACCAAGGCGGTGGACGACGGCGAGGCTTAGGAAGGGGACTATGTGGAGCTAGGGAAGACGCGGTAGTGGATGCCCACGCGGAGAGGAGTACGAGGGTTCACTGGTTCGGCTGCGGCGTGAGGCTGCTGTCGCCGCAGAATAATAGGTGGTGTGGGTGAGTAGAGGGATACCATGGGCCAGCGGTGGGAGTAGTAGGGGGCGGTGAGGCCTCCACGGCATCACAGCCGGCCACGAGAGGCAGGAGCACGCGGCACGACCGGCGTTGCTATGGGCGGCTGGAGCAAGAAAACCAGAGGTTGAAGAAGCACTATGGACGTTGGATGGACATCGTACGGTCACTGGAGCTAGAATCGTTCATATTGACTAAGTTGACAAAGCCCTCCGTCCTCGTCAACTTAGCAGGCCCACAAGTCAGCCACCCACTATGGTGGGTCCCAGCTAGCAGGGGGTATTCATTTTTTGGTGCATAATAAGGAGGCACTTCCTTGCGTGTGAAGATATAGTTGGTGGGTCCGACCTGTCAGCGGGGGGAACGTTTTTTTCGCGAAATAGAGAAGCCCTTCCCATGTACAGTGCACGTACAGTGCGTAATAAGGAGGAACATTCCTTGCGCGCGACCATGGACCTCGTGGGTCCCAGGCGTCAGGCTCTCCAGGTACAGTCCTCTTCCGATGACTCTCGTATGTTGACCATGCCGCGCCAAGTGCACTGAGGCGGTGGACGACGGCAAGGCCCCAGACTGGAACGACCCTGAGATGGTGAAAACACGACCGTGGAGTCGCAGACGGAGAGGAGTGGGAAACTTGACTGGTTCGGGTGCAGGGTGGGCCTACACTCGGTAGAGAATAACAGGAGGTGCGGAGTGGAGGGATGGCCGGGCCGTCGGTGGGGTAGCGTTTCGCTGAGGAGCGCAAAACAACGCCGCTGGACGTCGAAGGCTGGAGCAAGCGGTTCCAGCAGCGCTGGGGGAAGAAGATGAGATATTGAAGAAGAATGTCGGTCGTTGGATGTAAATCCAACGCCTTCTTAGGCTTTGATCTACTAGCCCACATGTCAGCCAGTCCATTTGGTGGGCTGGGGGAAACAATGATGTAGCATCTATGCAGCCCATTTAAATCCCATTTGCATTTTTCTTGAAATTCATGGACTTGCTGGGCTAGGTGAAAATATCATATTGGGCTAGATGGAGAAATGTTGTAAAAACATAAACACATGATTGCACGTCAGTAAAATCTTTGCAAGCTTATGTACGCAATCACTAGGAGTTAACTTGGCAAGTTATATATAAACAATTATTATTATTATTTTGTAAGAACTTTCAACTTACGAAATAAAAATATCATTTTAATTTGATGAGTTAATAGTACGTGGGGTGTTATTATTTTTTAGGCTAGACATGGGACAGTTGAGTTGGTTCTAGGGGAAAGTACTGGGAGAAAACTCAGTTTACATCAAAAAAGAAAGTGGGAGAAAATTCAGAGACCTGCTGGCTCCACCTGAGGAGAGGAATATGTTGGGAGGAAGGAGATTCAAAGCATGGCAGCCGAGTGAACTAGTTTTTTTACGGACAAGTGAACTAGTTTACATACATAAGCAAATAGCCACTAAAAATGCAATCAGGTTAATGGGTTCTTAAAAGAAATATTTCGGACAAAACAGATAATTACGACACATAGGCTAATGCATGAAACACTCAGATGATAAAGGTTCTTATAAACAGATAAAGTACAACATCTAGACCTTCCTGGCACGCTTGATCATGACGTTGCGGCTGTCCATGTACTCATCGGTTACGGGAAGCAGACACGCCCTCATGTCCAAGATCTGCCTGTACATGCCGTAGCATGCGTATGCGTCCTTGGCCGCATAGCTTATGTAGGCTAGATTCAGAGGTACCTCCCACGTGTTAAGGTCGTCTTCTTTCATGTTGGCGTATCAGGGGTCAATGATGGTCTCAGCGAGGTGAACCACAGAGTCCTTCTCCTGCCCGTTGCTGATGATCTTGTATTGATTCTGGATGTCGACAAGCTTGTTGCACCAGATGGCCGAATCGTCGCTTTCTTCCTTCTCTCCACTGCAACGAAGGTGCAGTCAGTGCTGCCGATGAAACGGGCGAATGCTCCAGAACCTGGTGCAGCCATAGGACTGAGGCGAGGCAGAGCTTCACCGAGTCTGTATCGTGGGTGTACATCACATTCAACTTGGTGCAGCCATAGGACTGAACGATGAACTAACTCCTTGCTGAAGTCCATATCCAGCAGGCTCACCCCTCGGATCGCCATTGGAGTCTTTCTGAGTGAACGAGTGTGTAGGCGGCGGCAGTAGTTCGTTTTTCAACTCTTGGGGAACTGGATTCAACAGTAAGACTAGCCATCGTGGGAGTAACTTCAGTAGTAACATCGAGTCCAACTCAGCAAATTTACTTATGTGGCAGTGAGTTAATGAGGAGAGAGATAGTTATAGTAACTTAGCTAGTTACTGTAACATCACATGTCCCAATGCAATATGAGTCTATAACCTAATAAATGAAGCTTTGCATGTTACCATATTTATGTTGCTACCCACTATGAAGATACTCCCTCCTTTCTGGTTTATAAGGCTCAATTCAAAAATCTCACCATCCAAGGTAGATGGTGAGTGGTGGAATGCTTTTTGTAGTTTGCAAAAGCACTTAATTAATGCTCTTGTTTTTCTCAAAAAAATATGTTTATCAATGCATTAATTGCAATGCATGCATGCATAAAGTACATGCATTGGTCAATTTTCTCTCAATACTTGCATGCAATGATTTAATGCACCTTGGAATCTGAACATGTGATGGAAAACAACCAAATTGAGCCTTATAAAATGGAAAAACTAAAATTTTGAGATAAGCCCTATAAACCGGAAAGGAGGGAGTAGTAACATAGTATAGGGATATGTGTATGTTACTAGTGTATGTTACTACCCATTATGGCTAGTCTAAGCTGAGTGTGTATAGGCGACAACAGTTACTACCCCTCCCTCGTCCGCTGCACGCCCGGCAGAAGATGCACCCTCGGTGCATTCAAACGCCTCCATTAAGAAACCTACTCCGGCCACACGTCGGTTCACGAGCGGGTCTGTATTGGTACTGTAATAACAGGAGTTAGTGGTCACTTTACTTAAATTTAATTAGCTTTAATAGAAATTTATACTTAAAACAAGCAATGCATTGGCTCGTTCTATCAGTGCCATGGGATCAACATGCAACAATTAGAATTATTATTCTCAGGACGCACACGATCGGCACATTTGTCGCACTTTCACAAAGATAATACTACCAAGTTTGAACTGTTTGTTATGGTTGCTGTCCTCTGCATCATCATGCTATGTTTCCCAGCTTGCAAGATTCAGAACCAACAAATAAGATCCAATTAATAAGTACAACAAAGATGCCTACACATCTCATTGATTCCCAGCTTGCAAGATTCAAAACCAACAAATAAGATCCAAATAATAAGTACAACAAAGATGCCTACACATCTCATTGATTCCCAGCTTGCAAGATTCAGAACCAACAAATAAGATTCAAATAAGAAGTACAAGAAAGATGCCTACACATCTTATTGATTCCCAGCTTGCAAGATTCAGAACCAACCCATTAGAGCCTTTTGATAAAGTGAATATCGGGATTAAATCCATCTTGGCTAGCCATGTCATACAATCGAAGAACTTGGCGAATGCTCTTGACCGTCACAACATCTGTAGTTGAGTATTCCCGTTTGCACAACATGTTTGCACAGCACAAACAAGGAGACAGGAAATCATGATTTCACTTTAATAGCGGCCTCCTTGGACTAGACCTCCACGTCCACTAGGATGAGGTCTGCCTGGAGTTCCATGATTCAATTCATGCGCTTTTTTCTGCGGTTCACCTGAAATGAAGCAAAGATTGCATCATTCAGCTAGCAAGAAGTACTTGCTCTTGTGAGCTGGCAGGTTCTTCTTTAGTAGTTGCACTAAAATTGAGGAACATTAAGGTTGGCTGTCCGGCTCATGTAAGGTGCAACTATAATTTTCTTATCCTTTTGTGCAGTTCCACTAAAATAAAGTGCCATTGTGGTGACAGTGACGGCTCCATCTTGCAAAGGCTAATAAAATGTTGCACGAGATTACCCGCAGAACTTGACTGAGATTTTGGAAACTCCAATCACCATTTTGTGCAGTTCCACCAAAATTTGGAGATGTTGCCCACGTGACATTTTAGTTGAACTGCACAAGACACTCATTCCAAAAAAAAGTGTTTTGTGCAGTTCACCAAAAGGTCACAATAGCAACAAGGTGAAATGGATATCCCTATCTGCATAAAATGATAGAAAGTAAACCGTTGCTCGTCAATAAGAATTTACGAAACATATACAAAATGAAAAGAAGCATCTTAATTATGGTCATGGCAATCACGCGACGAGAGTAGAAATTTTAAAACGTCAGCAATGCTTCATGTTACCAGAAGCATTACGATAAACAATGAGATTCCTCAGATATGGGATTACTTTAATGGTGGCATTGCTTGTTTACTAGACACAGTAAATCAACAGCAGCTAAAGAGTTAGTTTAAGGGCATGGGACTGTGGGGACACCAGGACACTCAGCAGCGTAAAGGAGAAACTTACTTATCATACTAGGGAAAACAGCAGGAGTGCCATTTGTAACACAGTTTAATTGCATCTTATCACTGGAGGCATTAGATTAACAATAACACTGGTTAGACATGTCCCTAAGGTAACAGTGTGATCGCTTCATTTTACATGCGCCCTTACATTAACAACATCAAAAGGTTGGTATAAGGATATGCGACAGTGGATGCATTAGCATAATGTACCTACAAGGAGGCATAAAGTGGTGATGCCGAGCTTGTTCACGCTATGTGAGGGCAGCAAACCAAATCCTCGAGACCTTTTACTATGTGAGGGCAGCAAATCTAATCCTGGAGACCTTTTACTATGTGAGGGCAGCAAATCTAATCCTGAGACCTTTTACTATGTGAGTGCAGCAAATCTAATCCTGAGACCTTTTACTATGTGAGTGCAGCAAATCTAATCCCGAGACCTTTTACTATGTGAGGGCAGCAAATCTAATATTGAGACCTTTTACTATGTGAGGGCAGCAAATCTAATCCTGGAGACCTTTTACTATGTGATGGCAGCAAATCTAATCCTGGACATACTCTGTTGACTTGTCCACCAGCCGCCACTTTCTATCCTTTTTTCAACCAATAATAGATCTGTTCCTTATCCAGTTTGTACTGCGTTTTCCCATTATTTCCCTTTTCAACCAAGAGACCGATTGGGTATCCGGTCTCTACTACTTTCACCATATTATTTCCTCTTTGAATCAAGTCCTAGATTCATGCTACAACTTTCCCCCTTTCTTCGTTGTTTGAACAAAGCCATAGATTCGAATGCATGAAGTAGCTTTACCTCTAATAATACTAAAAATTTAGGTGGCTTTGGAAGAGCTGATGGGAGTAGAAAAAGATGCATATGCAGACACGTGGGGAGCTGGGGCAGTAGAGCAAGGCCTCTTTCGAAGAACTTATACCTGAGGGTCGCCGGGATGTCGGCGGCGGCAGGTTGCATCTGTGGACAATATGGCAGGGAGTTAGAAGGGTCGGAGGACCTCCCAAGCCGGCGCTGTGTCGGAGAGAACGGCACGGGCAAAGGATCGGGCCCCTCCGGCAGCTGTGGGTTTCCTCCCTCGGCAGAGATGACCGCGTGAACGATGCACCTTTTAGTCCTCTACACACATCGGCTGAAGGGATCCGGACGGATTTTTGACCAGCGGTGAGCAGAGAGAAAATGTCGCTACGGTTGTCTTGTTTATATCTGGAGAGGATGAGAGAATGAAGAGAGCAACCCTAGTAAAGCAAGCTCTCAGGCCCCTGCGTCCATATATAGTGGAGTGATTATCTTTTTTCTGTCCACAACAAGCTTTTCAATTTGTATACGTGTCATTAAAGAAAAGAAAATCTCTATTTAAGGTGACTACTCTACGACTCCTACTTACTACTACAGTATTGTTCACTTGTGCTCCCCGCCCCTCCATTCATTGAACAACCCCATGGGTGAATAAACATATAGTAAGTACTGTATTTATATAGAACGAACAAGCTCAAACTATTTTCACGTAGTTAAAAGTTGAGGGCGGGGCTTTTCCCGGGTAGTATGCGCGATAGTTTTCGGGTAGGCGGTTTGACAGAGAGGCGACGAGGGTGAGTGAGTGGGGCTGTGTGATTTGAGGGTGCGTTACTGCTGGAAAGACTTGTGATATGACCACTCACTATAGTCATGAATTACTGGCGCTCCGATCGGGGTGATGCCCCCCTTCCGTTCCACGCTCTAATCTGGTGCATGGCACGTCGACCCGGATGCTGGCTCTTCCACATGTCGGAGTAGTAAGAAGGAGCAAAGAATGATGCGGTATATACTAGTACTATACTACTCCCTCCGTTCCTAAATATAAGTCTTTGCAGAGATTTCACTATGGACCACATACGGAGAAAAATGAGTGAATCTACACATAAAATGCATCTATATACATCTGTATGTGGTACATAGTGAAATATCTACGAAGACTTATATTTAGGAACGGAGGGAGTACTACTCAGGTCGGAGGAGTCCGAACCACCGCAGCCCAGTGAACCAGCCGTGCGAACCACGGTAGCCCAGTGAACCAGCAGTAGAAAACAATGTGGTGATATGGCCATAAAAACAATGTGCTACGGTCCACACTGTAGCATGTACAGTAACACTCCTCTTTGTTTGGATCCCTGAGTTAGAGCTAGTTTGGGTTGAAATAGCCTCAAATTATTGAAACAAGAGGGGTTAGTTTGAGCTAGTTTGCTCTAACCCAGCTAAAAAAACGAGCCCGGTGGAGAGGTTCTAATTGGGTTAGTTATCCTCGGGCCCGCTAAAAGAGAACTAAAAAAATTTCACCTGCCTGTACCAGATCGCTCCCCTAAAAAATTCTCACTAGCCCGCACGAGATCGCTCCCCCCTCTCGCACGACTCCTCTCTGTTCCCCATAGGGTCGCCCGCCCAAGCACCGCTCGCCCTCTCTCTCCTCTAGTCGCCCTCTCCTTCCGGCCTCCGCCGCCCTACTCCGGCCGCCCTCTCCCTCCGACCTTCGAAGGTCGCCCCGCTCCCCCTTCACCAGTCATTTTTTCCCTCTGTCGTGTGCGGCGGTGGTGCGTCTACCAGGGAGGTCGCGAGAGGGGTGAGTTTGTTTGTCCCTTCTCTGTCTCAGGGCCATATCATTGATCTTGCGTGCTCTAGCGCCAATTCTGATTTGGAAAAGTAGATCCTGATCAAACTTGCTATAGATTTGGGGTGCACGCATGGAATTGTTTGATGCTGCTTGAGGAGGTAATAAATCTTTCTAGAGGCCCAAAGATTCAGGTCACCTTTCTAGGTATTTCAATTTCAGGCTTGCATTATTTGTAGAGGCCCAAAGATTCAGTTCACCTTTCTAGGTATTTCAATTTCAGGCTTGCATTGTTTCTAGAGCCCAAAGATTCAGTTCCCTTTCTAGGTATTTGAGTTTCAGGCTTGCATTATTTCTACAGGCCCAAAGATTCAGTTCACCTTTCTCGGTATTTCAGTTTCAGGCTTGCATTATTTCTAGAGGCCCAAAGATTCAGTTCACCTTTCTAGGTATTCTAGTTTCAGGCTTGCATTATTTCTAGAGGCCCAAAGATTCAGTTCACCTTTCTAGGTATTTAAGTTCCAGGCTGGCATTATTTTTAGAGGCCCAAAGATTCAGTTCACCTTTCTAGGTATTTTAGTTTCAGGCTTGCATTATTTCTAGAGGCCCAAAGATTCAGTTCACCTTTCTAGGTATTTTAGTTACAGGCTTGCATTATTTCTAGAGGCCCAAAGATTAAGTTCCCAGTCGGCGGCAAGCGGCCCTGCTACCCATGCCGGCGTCAGAGGGGTTCCTGGGGCTTGGACACTACAAAGCCTTCCTCCAGAGCGACGATGGCGAGCTCCTCCCTCGGTGCGTGAGGGGCTCTGGGCTCCCTCCCTATCGTGAACGACTTCCGTGATGAGTTAGCTCATTCTTTGTTTCATGAAGTGTTTTTTTTTATTTTGTGAAGCTTGATTGACGACTTGTATGTTTAAGTGGGATATCTCATTTGTATGGACAAAGTAAAAATTATCATGTTTTTCATGCTTGATTTGTATAGATGGTTCGTTTATGTCAATGTGAGGCCACAGAAGAGCCGGCCACACCAAGAGGGTGCTTGGATCCAAGGGACTTATTTTAGTCTGACTAAAAATAGGGTCCAAAGTAGTCAAATGATTGAGATAGAGCATTTATTGTCAATCTAACACTGCCATCCATACACCTCTTTGGTTTACAGTTAGTTCAGGGTTAGAATCTAACTCTAACCTCTAACTGAGTTAGAGTTCTCCTCGTCTTGGTTCATCGCCATCATACTTTCCCCATTCCTGTGTTTTCAGTATCATGCAAATCAAAGAGGCCCTTTTTTCAGGAAAAATCAAAGAGGCCCTTAGACTGGTTTAGGTCCGATCATTTTTTATAAACGTGGTATGTCCAAAATTTAATGAACGTGCTCCGGTTTCCACGAAAATAATCCGGTTTCATGTAGTAATTCATTGATTTATTTATTCTTCCACGGGGGGTTTGCATGTAATTCGTGAGGTCTGAAATGTAAAGTACCATGGCATATGCTCCGAGTCGTGCATGCAGTACAACCC
Source organism: Triticum aestivum (assembly GCF_018294505.1). Taxonomy (NCBI): domain Eukaryota; kingdom Viridiplantae; phylum Streptophyta; class Magnoliopsida; order Poales; family Poaceae; genus Triticum; species Triticum aestivum. Next base: position 547,751,494 of record NC_057804.1, read on the forward strand.
AGATGCTCTATGTCCCACATGTCGACGAATGGGAGCACGTGGAAATAGCCTAGGAGTACATATAGGAGGATAAATGCGTGAAAAAATATGTACTGTGAAGCATAGTCGCGGTTCGAAAAGGAGACCTAAAGTGATGATAGCTATAGGTCGCACACACCCAACTAGTGGTACTAGACATATGACTAATTTTCCCTCAAAAAAAAGAGGCACGAGTGCTCAGTACTCCTATTCTATAAACATGAGTCCCATCTGACAACAGCATCCGTGCTACGGCTAGCTCTCCTCCCTCGTTTCTCTCTTCTAATTCTAAACTCGGCCGACGCCCGGTGGGTGGGGTGGGTTTGCTCAATTGCGGCCCCACCTCACAGTGAAAACATTATGACTGGAATAAAAAATGCCATATACTCCCTCCGTTCATAAATATATATGCCTGTTTAGATACTAGTTCAAATGGAATACATCATACAGATGTATGAAGACATAGTTTAGAGTGTAGATTCACTCATTTTGCTCCGTATGTAGTAGTCACTTGCTGGAATCTTTAGAAAGACTTATATTGGGGAACGGAGGGCGTACTATACTAATAAAACATTAAGGCCACGAGGCGATGCAGTGTTGGTTACAGGAGGCAAGAAGAAGAGATGCATCCATCGATGACGTCCACCTCCTCGACTCAGAGCGCCGGCCCACCGAACGGCGCATAAGTAGCAGCGGCTTTCATGGCTAGGTCGACGTGCTTCTGAACAATGGCGTCCAAAGATTCCAGCCGCTGGAAGAAGGCCAATGTCTTTCTGTCCTCGCTTGCCTTGTAGTGGCCTATGTAGACGATTTCCTCGTAGACGTGGATGTGCAGGTCGACGGTTTCTTGCATGGCGAGGCGTTGCGCGGCGAGCGCGGCCTCGAGGTGCACATTCTTCTTTGCGACCTCCGGCACCTGCAGGGCCACCAGGGCTTGAAAGAGTTCGTCACCATGTAGTCCAATGAGGGTGGCAGGCAATGAGGATCCTGGGCGCACGGGCTGGAGCAGTACGGCAAGGTTGTCCGCACGCTTCTTGACGGCGGTGAACTTGCGGATGGAGTTGACCATCATGCTGTCCATGCGGGAGGCAAAGCCGGCGTCAGCGAGGGCTACGATGCCTGTGGTCGCTTGTCACACCCTAGCTAGTCATGCATTAGAGTGTTGCATCATGTTTACTCTTTCATCAGAAACTTGAAATGGGGATGACAGAACCCCCAGTCCCCTCTGAAACCAACTAGGGTTTACTAAAATAATTTTCAATGAACCTGAAATGCCCTTCTAAAATGCCCATCATTTTTGTCTTGGTTCAGAACCTCTGCCAAAAGTGGTGCACATTTTCCTAGGCCATCCTAAGGTTTTTGAATTAAATCATAGATATTTGAATTTGGGCATTTAAAATAATATAAAATATTTAAATGCTCAAATATCTCCAACCTAAAATGTTTCATGTTGGAAATAATCCAACTATGGACCAGGAGTAGTTTGGTGATTTTTGGAGTTGCCTAGGTATTTTATTTAATTCAACAAAGTTGCAGATATATTAAATAAAACAGAAAACAGAAAAGAGAGGGGAAGACTTACCTGTGCGGCCCAGCCAGCTGGCCGGCCCAGCCAGCAACCGACCCAGCCCAGTACTGTAGCTCCCCGTCGTCTTCCTCCCCTCGCCCCGAAGCTGCTGCGTGCTCGCGCGCGCGCGGCCGCGCGGCCACCTCCTGCTTGCCGACGACCTCCTGGCCGCGTGGACGACGTCCGCAGCCCGTTCCGATCCCCCCTGCTCTCTCTCACTCTCCCCCGGTTCTCCCTCGCTCTCTCCCTCTCACGGCCGAAGCACACCGTCGCCGCCGTTCGCCTTAGCCACTGCCTCCGACCACCCCTCGCTCCCCCGATTAGCTCAGGAGCTCCGCCTCGACTCCCTCTTCCTCCCCACCGCTCCACGAGTCCCCGGAAGCCCTGCATCGCCGCCACGTCGCCGTTCCCCTCTTCGGGCTCCGATCACCGTCGCCGACGAATTCGCCGTCTCCAGCGCGTCCCCGAGCCCGCTTCGACGCCCACTGCAACCGCGGTGAGCTACGCCACCGTTTCCCCCTTCTTCCCTGCTCTCTCCCGACCCCTAGGCCCTAGCCCCACCGCGGCCGAAAGCTTCACGCCGCCGGCGATGTCGCCGTCGTGGCCACGGTCGCCGTAGCGCCCAACCGAGCTCACCATCGTGCTCCACATCTCACTAGGAGCACGTAGCACGCTCCAACACCCCCCTAACGCCCTGCAACACCCTTCCCGTGCACGACCGAACCCCGGCGGCCGCAACCGAGCTCGCCGCCGTCGACTCCGGCCACCCCGACCCCAATGGACTCCGCCAAGAGCCGCGGGTCGTCCTCAGCTTCACTCCGGTGGCCTCCGCGGTTCATTTGGTGGCCGAAACGACCAAAACCACTATCGCCGCCGCACTGATGGTCGCCGCCGGCCAGAACTCCGGCGAGCTGACGTGGCCTAGTTAATTAGCCACTAACCCACCACCTACTGACGCTGACAAGTGGGCCCCAGGGCTTAGTCAAAGCTAACCAGCCCGGGTCAACACGGGATTAGCCCCTGTGTCACTGACGTGTGGACCCCACACGTCAGGTTTGACCCGAGCCAGCCCTGTTGACCTGCTGATGTCACTGTGACGTCAGGCTGACGCAGTAAATGATATTTCTGGATTTAAATTAAATCAGGAAATTCCAGAATATTAATTAAACTTCAAAAATTCATAACTTTTATTCTGTAACTCCAAATTGGACAAATTATATATGAAAAATGATCAGAAAAATCCAATCTATCCATCTGTACTATTTTCATGCATGATCAAACAAGTTAAATTGATGTTTTAAACAGAACAAGAAAAGGCACTTTAAAAGGCCATATTTGAATTTGGAATTTGAATCTTTGATTCAAATTTGCTCAAACACTTCTGGCTTTAGTTGCATTAGCCCAACACACTCATATTGCCATGTTTCATGCATGCATCATATTGTTGCACATTGTTTGGTGATGCCTGTGTATCGTTATCCTTTGCGACAGGATCTGTCCCCGAGGAGTACCGTGATTACCCTAACGAAGAACCGTATCCGTGCAACGAACCATCAGGCAAGCAACCAACCATTTGATCATATCGATACAATCCCATGTTCTCGCTCCTGCTCTCTTTTACTGCATTAAGACAACGCGATTCAAACTGCTGTGTGCTACGGTAGTTGAACCCATTTCCTCTGCATGACCTGTCATTGCCACAGTAACTAGATGAAACCCACTAGCATGTGTAGGAGTTGATTGAGCCATATGTATGTGTTGTTCCTACCTTGCTATGCCTGCTATGCTTAGAGTTGTGTCAGGTCTGGTTCATCTGGGTGATGGGCTAGAGTGAAATGATTATGTCGGTAATGGGAGTGGTGTGGTGAACACGATTTGGTAAAGGTATCGATGAGAGGCCATGTAGGAGTACATGGTGGGTTGTTTCATTGAAGCCGACCTTAAGCACTGAGATCTGTATGTGTGATTTAAGATACAGCTACTACCATGCATTGGGCCCTGAAATATGACCCCGCTCGACTTCTTATTCACCCTAGCTCTCTGTCCAGGAGTTGCAAGTAGTTTCTGGTGTTTGTAGCCTACTGGAGGCCGTGGACAGCGCTGACCGTAGGGGTGGGCTGTGATGCGGTAGGTACGTGGCCGGGTGTACCGAATACCCGTTAGGTATCTCGGGAACCCTGTTCACATCGTTCGGGGCCGTATGGGAAACCTCGGCCGGACTCCCTGCGGATGGAACCTGAATAGGCGATAAACCTGGACTAGAGGCTTAAGTGTTTAGGTAGGTCGTGGTCTACACCCACGTCGGCTTTCGCTTGAAGTCTGCCGAGCACATGTCGTGTGCAGACGCTAAGTGGTGGAAACATGTATGAAGAAGTACACCCCTGCAGGGTTAACATGATCTATTCGAATAGCCGCGTCCGCGGTAAAGGACTACTTGGTTGCCTATACAGTTCATAGACAAGTAAATGGAAACTACTAAAAGCCTCAAGATAAGTGTGAGTGCCGAGGATGGCTCTTCCGTAGGAAGACGGAGGTGGATCCTCGGTAGTGTATTGAAGTGGTGAATAGTGGACTCGTGTGCGCAAAACTGTTTCAAATGGAGTATCGTAGGATAGTCTAGCCAAGAGTCAAAGCTGGCTTGCTGCAATAACTCCACCAACCCTTCTTGATACTATGCATGTATGTAGGATCTGATGTAAGTCTTGCTGAGTACCTTTGTACTCATGTTGCTATAATCTACATTTTTACAGAAGACGCTGCAACCCCTTCTGATGGGTTCTATGTAGACGTTGACATCAACGAGTAGGCTAAAGACCCAGGTGGTGACCCTGAGCTTGTGAAGGACCACATAGTATAGCCAGGCTTTCCAAGCCTCTTTTATTTTACTAGTTGTCTGTACTCAGACAAGTTACTTCCGCTGTTGGCTTGTATGATTGTATGACTTGTATGTTGGGTCGTGAGACCCGTACCTTTGTGTGTATGTTATGTATGGCTCACTGAGCCTTAAATAAAGTACTTGTGTCGTAGAGTCATGTTGTGATGCTTCGTTGTATTTGCACATATCGAGCATATTGTGTGTATGATTGAAATGCTTGGTATGTGTGGGATCTGACTATCTAGTTGTTTATCTTTAGTAGCCTCTCTTACCGGGAAATGTCTCCTAGTGTTACCGCTGAGCCATGGTAGCTTGCTACTGCTCTGGAACACTTAGGCTGGCCGGCATGTGTCCTTCTTCGTTCCTGTGTCTGTCCCTTCGGGGAAATGTCACGCTTTGAGTACCGGAGTCCTGTTAGCCCGCTACAGCCCGGTTTACCGGAGTCCTGCTAGCCCAGTGCTACAGCCCGGACCCACTTGCTGATGACCGACACGTTCGAAGCTGGGTCATGGATGCCTGTCCCTGTAAGTCTGTGCCACTTTGGGTTTACGACTAGTCATGTCAGCCCGGGCTCTTTATCATATGGATGCTAGCGACACTATCATATACGTGAGCCAAAAGGCGCAAACGGTCCCGGGAAAAAGGTAAGACGACACCCGTGGGGATACCGTGCGTGAGGCCGCAAAGTGATATGAGGTGTTACCAGCTAGATCGATGTGACATCGAGTCGGGGTCCTGACAGCGTTGGCATCAGAGCCGGACTGCCTGTAGGTTCTCCAAGCCAAACTGGTCGATGTTGAGTCTAGAAATTCTTTAGTTATATGTAGGGGAATTGTTTGTGGGTTGGAACGTAAGGCTCTTTTTACTCCTTATACCTTATGACATTCTGATCTGAGTCAGTCCATTCTTCCACCGGGGGTTAAGGAATTAGGATCTGTTCTCTCTATCAGGATCACGTGTTACTAATCAGTAGTACCTTATAAGTTTGATGGTTATCAGCCTAGTTCAGTTCTACTACCACATTATGTTGTAGGAATGGTTTCAAGACTTGATATGATGATGTTGAGTGTGTACGAAATCCTTTGTCAAATGTCTCAATATCCTTTTTGAGCATTTACAGCTGTTATGCTGCCGAAATTTTGCTAGAAATTCTAATGCCTTTGCATTATGATTATGCTTTCAGATGGCCACTCGCGACCTCAATCAAGTGGTTCGCCTGACTCGATGCCTAGATGTACCCGGCCATACTGCTAAGTTGGTCAGGGTAATGACTGAGGCTGGATACCGCTGGTATCCTGAGTACACGGTCGAAGAGCAATTCCGAGACTTTAATCAAAGCCAGTATCTCTGCACTGTCAGGATATTTCCATCTTATCCTGGATCCACTGAGCCTCTTCACTGCTCCTATGGACTCGGGGTTACTATCGAGATGGCTGTGCAGGATGCCGCCTACTCTATGATGACCATTATGCGAGTCAGATCTGGTCTATTTCGGGACTCTGATTTCCGGTATATGCCAGGATCACTTCCGGGAGCACAAGGGTATCTCCAGGCTATCTATGCTGACTCCACTCAGGAGGATTCACGGACTCGCACCACTGCTGAGATGCTCGAGGATAAGGACCGTGAAAATCGGGCCTTAAGGTTAGAGCTCTTCAATACCCGTGCCGACCACTGGGCCACTTTGACTCGGTTCGCACCGGCGGTGCAAGCTGGATATTCAGATATGCGCGATCTCTATCCTGTGAGATCTGCTCTGCCAGACGTGATGGTTTGGCGTGATGTAGGAGGCATCACCCCACCTCGCGGTCCCCGCAGGCCACCGTTTGTTGGTCCACGACCTCATCCTAGCCCCTATGGTCCACAAGCTCCGCGAGACCGTCTGTTTCCGGATGATCATGTTGAACTTCCAGGCTATGGAGGTGACTTCTACGAGGACTACTACGGATCGGTCTGAGTTAGTAGTAGTATCACTAGTTCGCACTAGCTGTGTCGTCTATTGTCCTGCGTGTCTCGTGGGATATGACCTAGTTTGTACTCTTTCCGGAGATGTAGAAAAATAATGTATAGGAGCTTGGGATGCCTCCGATGAGATGTAATCCTCTTTTCACCGTATTAGTACTTTGCTTGGTCTTGTACTAAACCTGTATGGTGTGTATGACGATGGAATAAAGAAGCAGTTTCTGTATCTACCATGTCATACGGATGATCATCTTGCATTCCGAATTATTCCTTACATTATGTATCCTATGTCGGAATTTTATCATTCTGACTAAATCATTGTCTTGTTTACCTAGGATGGTCAACACGCGCGCTAACCCTGCTTCCCAAGAGCAGGCCGAAGGCAGTGAAGCCAGAAATGAACATCTGCCTCAACCTCCTTCACTAGCCGAGGTTATGATGGAAGCTGAGAGAAACAAGCGGGAGACAAACCGTTTGTTGGAGCGTATTGAACAGAACACAGCACACCATCAGAGGGCTAACGTGGTGTCACTCAGTGATTTTATCAAATTGCATCCACCCACGTTCCACCACTCCGTCGAGCCTCTCGACGCTGATGACTGGCTTCGCAGTATCTCTCACAAGCTGCGTTCCGCGCTGGTAGCTGAGGCTGACAAGGTCACCTTTGCTGCATATCATCTTGAAGGCCCCGCCAGTCTATGGTGGGAGAATTATGGAGCTATGCGCCCAGCGGGCCATGTCACTACTTGGGCTGAGTTCAGTGAGGCTTTCCGTGAACATCACATTCCGGAGGGTCTCATGGACCGTAAGCGTGAAGAATTTTGCAATTTCACCCAAGGCCGACTTTCTGTGGATGTCTATAGCAGGGAGTTTGGTAATCTTGCACGATATGCAACCGAGGAAGTTTCTACTGACGCCAAGAAGCAAGCAAGGTTCCGCAAGGGCCTTAGTCCTGAGCTTCGCCGCGACCTCCGTCTGCATGAGTGCACATCCTTTTCGAAACTTGTCAACAAAGCCATCAGTGCTGAAACTGGTCAGACTGACTACGACGCAACACGCAAGCATGGACGTGACACGGGTTCCTCATCCGGTGCTGGTCCTCAGAAGCGCCGCGTGTGGGTACCCAACACCGCCCTGCCACCCAGGTTCACACCGAGGCCATCTTTCCAGGCGCCTCGCCCCGCTCAACAGTCTGCTCCAGCCAAGCCCTATGGGGGTCCAACCAATAATGCTCCTCCACGTACCAGTTCCGTGACTTGTTTCAAGTGTGGGGAATCTGGTCACTATATGCGTGAGTGTCCCCAGACCAACCCCAATCAATCTGCTAAAGCTGTTGGCCGTGGCAAGCCGACAGGAAAGGTGTTTCATGCTAAACCGGTCACCGCCTCACGTGGCCATGTCAACTGTGTCTCTGCCGAAGAAGCTCAAGAGGATCCCAACGTCGTTCTCGGTACGCTTCTTGTTAATTGCCACCCGGCATCTGTTCTTTTCGATACAGGAGCCTCTCATTCTTTTATATCTGAAAATTATGCTCGTTTGCATAACGTTGCATTCTGTGACTTGCCATCCACTATGGAAATCTCTAACCCTGGGATCCTAGATGGCAGACCTCTAGGGTAAGTTATGGAAATGAGATCCAAGTCGACAGACTTGTTTTCCTTGCATCTTTGATAGCCCTTAAATCTTCAGATATTAATATCATTCTGGGTATGGACTGGATGTCAGCTCATCATGCCCAAATTGATTGCTTCTCTAGGACTGTTCAACTCACCCATCCTTCGGGGAAGATAGTCAATGTCTTGACCCGAATAGCCAAGCGACAATTATATTCTCTTAACGCCAGCCCTTTGCCAGACCTTGAGGACGTTCCGGTAGTCCGTGACTTTCCCGGATGTCTTTCCAGAGGAATTGCCAGGTGTTCCACCTGACAGGGATGTTGAGTTCGTAATAGACCTCATCCCAGGAACCGTTCCGATTGCTAGAAGACCTTATAAGATGGCACCCCTAGAACTAGCCGAGCTTAAGAAACAACTCGATGAATCCTTGAAAAAGGGTTTCATCCGACCTAGTTCATCTCCGTGGGCTTGCCCCGTCCTATTCGTCAAGAAGAAGGATGGTACGGACCGGATGGTTGTAGATTACCGACCTGTCAATTTGGTCACAATCAAAAACAAATATCCACTTCCCAGGATCAACGACCTGTATGATCAGCTCGCTGGATCCTCAGTCTTCTCTAAGATGGATTTGAGGTTGGGCTACCATCAAATCAAAATCAGAAACGGGGACATTCCTAAAACGGCCTTTGTTACTCGTTATGGCCAATACGAGTACACCGTCATGTCCTTCGGATTAACCAACGCTCCAGCCACCTTTTCTCGGTTAATGAACTCAATCTTCATGGAGTATTTGGATAAATTCGTCGTAGTTTATCTCGATGATATACTCATCTACTCCAAGAACGAGGAAGAACATGCCGAACATCTAAGGCTAGTGTTGAAGAAACTTCGAGAGCATCGCCTTTATGCCAAATTTTCTAAATGTGAATTCTGGTTATCAGAAGTGACCTATCTGGGTCATGTAATATCTGGTAAAGGTATTGCTGTTAACCCTGAGCGAGTTCAAGCCGTCCTTGATTGGACTCCACCCGAATCGGTCAAGCAAGTTCGGAGTTTTCTAGGCTTAGCGAGCTATTGCCGTCGCTTTGTCGAGAACTTCTCCAAGGTTGCTAAACCTCTAACCGAACTCCTCAAGAAAGATAAGAAGTTCGAATGGACTCCACAATGTGAGCACAGCTTTCAGGAACTGAAAAGACGCCTGACTTCTGCTCCCGTGCTGGTACCGCCAGACTTCTCCAAGGACTTTGTTATCTACTGCGACGCCTCGCGACAAGGACTAGGTTGCATTCTCATGCAGGATCGACACGTAATTGCTTACGCTTCACGGCAATTACACCCACATGAGGAGAACTATCCTACTCATGATCTAGAGCTTGCAGCCGTAGTCTATGCACTTAAGACCTGGCGACATTACCTCCTCGGTAATCGTTGCGAAATTTTCACTGATCACCAAAGCCTGAAGTACATCTTCACCCAACCGGATTTGAATCTCAGGCAAAGACGTTGGGTTGAATTGATCACAGACTTCGACTTAGGAATAACCTATACCCCAGGGAAAGCCAACGTCATGGCTGATGCGCTAAGTCGTAAATCTTATTGTAACAACCTGATGTTACAACAAAGTCAACCGCTTCTCCATGAGGAATTTCGGAAGCTTAACCTTCACATTGTACCTCAAGGTTTTCTTTCCACCTTGGTGGCAAAACCTACTCTTACGGATCAAATCATCGCTGCCCAAAAGCGAGATAAGGGAATATCTAAAATCAAAGAGAACATTGCTAGCGGAGGTGCTAGTTGTTTCTCCACAAATGATCATGGTGTTGTGTACTTTGAGAATCGTCTAGTGGTTCCCAAGAACCAGCATCTGCGGCAGTTGATCCTTAAGGAGGCCCATGAATCTCCTCTCACCATTCATCCCGGTAGTACTAAAATGTATCAGGATCTACGCCAGAGGTTCTGGTGGACTAGGATGAAGAGAGAAATTGCTCAGTATATTGCAAATTGCGACGTCTGTCGTCGTGTAAAAGCAGAGCATCAACGGCCTGCTGGCACCCTTCAACCCTTAGCTATTCCTGAATGGAAATGGGATAAAATTGGTATGGATTTCATTACCGGTTTTCCCAGAACCAAAAGAGGGAATAATGCTATTTTCGTCGTGGTCGATCGTCTTTCCAAAGTAGCTCATTTCTTACCTGTTCGTGAGAGTATAACCGCTAGTCAGCTGGCAGACTTATACATCTCCCGAATAGTGTCCCTCCATGGTGTTCCTTTGGAAATCAATTCGGATCGAGGAAGTCTTTTCACCTCTCGATTTTGGGAAAGTTTCCAAAATGCTATGGGAACCCGTCTCTCCTTTAGCACCGCTTTCCACCCTCAGTCAAGTGGTCAAGTGGAACGCGTCAATCAGATTCTAGAAGACATGCTTCGAGCCTCCGTTATCTCTTTCGGAATGGACTGGGAGAAGTGCCTTCCATTTGCCGAATTCGCTTACAACAACAGCTATCAATCTAGCTTGGGTAAAGCCCCTTTTGAAGTTCTCTATGGACGACGATGTCGAACACCCCTTAACTGGTCAGAGACCGGGGAAAGACAATTCTTTGGCCCGGATATGATTCAGGAAGCAGAAGAACAAGTTCGTATCGTTCGTGAAAAGTTGAAAACAGCCCAATCTCGTCAAAAGAGTCAATATGACCGAAAACATAAGGCTATGACTTTCGAGGTTGACGAGAAGGCTTATCTTCGGGTCACCCCTCTGAAGGGAACCCATCGTTTCGGTATCAAAGGCAAATTGGCTCCTCGTTACATTGGACCTTTTCGCATTCTTGCCAAGCGAGGAGAAGTTGCCTACCAATTGGAACTACCTCCGCACCTCTCCAGAGTTCACGATGTCTTCCACGTTTCTCAACTCAGGCGTTGCTTCTCGGATCCTATCCGTGAAGTGGACCACGAAACGCTTGATCTCCAAGATAATCTTACATATCGAGAGTACCCCATTCGTATCCTCGATCAAGCCGAACGTACCACGCGACGTCATAATATCAAGTTTCTCAAGGTTCAATGGTCGCACCATTCTGAAGATGAAGCAACTTGGGAAAGGGAGGATCGTCTTCGACTTGAATATCCCGCCTTCTTCTCGGAGGAACCCAAATCTCGGGACGAGATTCTTTTGAGTGGGGGTGAGTTGTCACACCCTAGCTAGTCATGCATTAGAGTGTTGCATCATGTTTACTCTTTCATCAGAAACTTGAAATGGGGATGACAGAACCCCCAGTCCCCTCTGAAACCAACTAGGGTTTACTAAAATAATTTTCAATGAACCTGAAATGCCCTTCTAAAATGCCCATCATTTTTGCCTTGGTTCAGAACCTCTGCCAAAAGTGGTGCACATTTTCCTAGGCCATCCTAGGGTTTTGAATTAAATCATAGCTATTTGAATTTGGGCATTTAAAATAATATAAAATATTTAAATGCTCAAATATCTCCAAACTAAAATGTTTCATGTTGGAAATAATCCAACTATGGACCAGGAGTAGTTTGGTGATTTTTGGAGTTGCCTAGGTATTTTATTTAATTCAACAAAGTTGCAGATATATTAAATAAAACAGAAAACAGAAAAGAGAGGGGAAGACTTACCTGTGCGGCCCAGCCAGCTGGCCGGCCCAGTCAGCAACCGACCCAGCCCAGTACTGTAGCTCCCCGTCGTCTTCCTCCCCTCGCCCCGAAGCTGCTGCGTGCTCGCGCGCGCGCGGCCGCGCGGCCACCTCCTGCTTGCCGACGCCCTCCTGGCCGCGTGGACGACGTCCGCAGCCCGTCCCGATCCCCCCTGCTCTCTCTCACTCTCCCCCGGTTCTCCCTCGCTCTCTCCCTCTCACGGCCGAAGCACACCGTCGCCGCCGTTCGCCTTAGCCACTGCCTCCGACCACCCCTCGCTCCCCCGATTAGCTCAGGAGCTCCGCCTCGACTCCCTCTTCCTTCCCACCGCTCCACGAGTCCCCGGAAGCCCTGCATCGCCGCCACGTCGCCGTTCCCCTCTTCGGGCTCCGATCACCGTCGCCGACGAATTCGCCGTCTCCAGCGCGTCCCCGAGCCCGTTTCGACGCCCACTGCAACCGCGGTGAGCTACGCCACTGTTTCCCCCTTCTTCCCTGCTCTCTCCCGACCCCTAGGCCCTAGCCCCACCGCGGCCGAAAGCTTCACGCCGCCGGCGATGTCGCCGTCGTGGCCACGGTCGCCGTAGCGCCCAACCGAGCTCACCATCGTGCTCCACATCTCACTAGGAGCACGTAGCACGCACCAACGCTACCCCAAACCCCCTGCAACACCCTTCCCGTGCACGACCGAACCCCGGCGGCCGCAACCGAGCTCGCCGCCGTCGACTCCGGCCACCCCGACCCCAACGGACTCCGCCAAGAGCCGCGGGTCGTCCTCAGCTTCACTCCGGTGGCCTCCGCGGTTCATTTGGTGGCCGAAACGACCAAAACCACTATCGCCGCCGCACTGATGGTCGCCGCCGGCCAGAACTCCGGCGAGCTGACGTGGCCTAGTTAATTAGCCACTAACCCACCACCTACTGACGCTGACAAGTGGGCCCCAGGGCTTAGTCAAAGCTAACCAGCCCGGGTCAACACGGGATTAGCCCCTGTGTCACTGACGTGTGGACCCCACACGTCAGGTTTGACCCGAGCCAGCCCTGTTGACCTGCTGATGTCACTGTGACGTCAGGCTGACGCAGTAAATGATATTTCTGGATTTAAATTAAATCAGGAAATTCCAGAATATTAATTAAACTTCAAAAATTCATAACTTTTATTCTGTAACTCCAAATTGGACAAATTATATATGAAAAATGATCAGAAAAATCCAATCTATCCATCTGTACTATTTTCATGCATGATCAAACAAGTTAAATTGATGTTTTAAACAGAACAAGAAAAGGCACTTTAAAAGGCCATATTTGAATTTGGAATTTGAATCTTTGATTCAAATTTGCTCAAACACTTCTGGCTTTAGTTGCATTAGCCCAACACACTCATATTGCCATGTTTCATGCATGCATCATATTGTTGCACATTGTTTGGTGATGCCTGTGTATCGTTATCCTTTGCGACAGGATCTGTCCCCGAGGAGTACCGTGACTACCCTAACGAAGAACCGTATCCGTGCAACGAACCATCAGGCAAGCAACCAACCATTTGATCATATCGATACAATCCCATGTTCTCGCTCCTGCTCTCTTTTACTGCATTAAGACAACGCGATTCAAACTGCTGTGTGCTACGGTAGTTGAACCCATTTCCTCTGCATGACCTGTCATTGCCACAGTAACTAGATGAAACCCACTAGCATGTGTAGGAGTTGATTGAGCCATATGTATGTGTTGTTCCTACCTTGCTATGCCTGCTATGCTTAGAGTTGTGTCAGGTCTGGTTCATCTGGGTGATGGGCTAGAGTGAAATGATTATGTCGGTAATGGGAGTGGTGTGGTGAACACGATTTGGTAAAGGTATCGATGAGAGGCCATGTAGGAGTACATGGTGGGTTGTTTCATTGAAGCCGACCTTAAGCACTGAGATCTGTATGTGTGATTTAAGATACAGCTACTACCATGCATTGGGCCCTGAAATATGACCCCGCTCGACTTCTTATTCACCCTAGCTCTCTGTCCAGGAGTTGCAAGTAGTTTCTGGTGTTTGTAGCCTACTGGAGGCCGTGGACAGCGCTGACCGTAGGGGTGGGCTGTGATGCGGTAGGTACGTGGCCGGGTGTACCGAATACCCGTTAGGTATCTCGGGAACCCTGTTCACATCGTTCGGGGCCGTATGGGAAACCTCGGCCGGACTCCCTGCGGATGGAACCTGAATAGGCGATAAACCTGGACTAGAGGCTTAAGTGTTTAGGTAGGTCGTGGTCTACACCCACGTCGGCTTTCGCTTGAAGTCTGCCGAGCACATGTCGTGTGCAGACGCTAAGTGGTGGAAACATGTATGAAGAAGTACACCCCTGCAGGGTTAACATGATCTATTCGAATAGCCGCGTCCGCGGTAAAGGACTACTTGGTTGCCTATACAGTTCATAGACAAGTAAATGGAAACTACTAAAAGCCTCAAGATAAGTGTGAGTGCCGAGGATGGCTCTTCCGTAGGAAGACGGAGGTGGATCCTCGGTAGTGTATTGAAGTGGTGAGTAGTGGACTCGTGTGCGCAAAACTGTTTCAAATGGAGTATCGTAGGATAGTCTAGCCAAGAGTCAAAGCTGGCTTGCTGCAATAACTCCACCAACCCTTCTTGATACTATGCATGTATGTAGGATCTGATGTAAGTCTTGCTGAGTACCTTTGTACTCATGTTGCTATAATCTACATTTTTACAGAAGACGCTGCAACCCCTTCTGATGGGTTCTATGTAGACGTTGACATCAACGAGTAGGCTAAAGACCCAGGTGGTGACCCTGAGCTTGTGAAGGACCACATAGTATAGCCAGGCTTTCCAAGCCTCTTTTATTTTACTAGTTGTCTGTACTCAGACAAGTTACTTCCGCTGTTGGCTTGTATGATTGTATGACTTGTATGTTGGGTCGTGAGACCCGTACCTTTGTGTGTATGTTATGTATGGCTCACTGAGCCTTAAATAAAGTACTTGTGTCGTAGAGTCATGTTGTGATGCTTCGTTGTATTTGCACATATCGAGCATATTGTGTGTATGATTGAAATGCTTGGTATGTGTGGGATCTGACTATCTAGTTGTTTATCTTTAGTAGCCTCTCTTACCGGGAAATGTCTCCTAGTGTTACCGCTGAGCCATGGTAGCTTGCTACTGCTCTGGAACACTTAGGCTGGCCGGCATGTGTCCTTCTTCGTTCCTGTGTCTGTCCCTTCGGGGAAATGTCACGCTTTGAGTACCGGAGTCCTGTTAGCCCGCTACAGCCCGGTTTACCGGAGTCCTGCTAGCCCAGTGCTACAGCCCGGACCCACTTGCTGATGACCGACACGTTCGAAGCTGGGTCATGGATGCCTGTCCCTGTAAGTCTGTGCCACTTTGGGTTTACGACTAGTCATGTCAGCCCGGGCTCTTTATCATATGGATGCTAGCGACACTATCATATACGTGAGCCAAAAGGCGCAAACGGTCCCGGGAAAAAGGTAAGACGACACCCGTGGGGATACCGTGCGTGAGGCCGCAAAGTGATATGAGGTGTTACCAGCTAGATCGATGTGACATCGAGTCGGGGTCCTGACATCGCTAGCACCGTCTGGAAACTCTGTGCGGTGCGGGGCCGCAGGCCGGCACCTTGGATGATTTGGCACAGCCGATTGCCGCTCGCGTCCATCGCCTCCATATGTGCTTGTGGCTTCTGGTCACATGGTCTTGCATTGGAGTGAGCAGTGTTGCGTAGAGACTTGGGAGTAGATGGATTGGAGTGATGGGGCGCCTTTATTATATGAGACTCCAAACTCTGTTGCATTCACATCGTGCTGGCTCTAGTGTGCTTCTCCAATTAATTCCCTCTACATGTAATTGAGGATGCATCATTGACCGTTCAATGTCTGGGGAACCGCTACCCTCTTCCTCCTTGGTATTAAAGCACCTATGGACCCATCGACGACGAGGTGCCTATGGTGACTTCATAAATTTCAAGATGATACTTAGTGACGTGCGTGTGTGTGTTCATAGGGGTGAGTGTATGCGCGTGTATATGAGCGCTTGGTCTGTACTGTGTAAAAAACAACGTAAATGCGTGTCAAAAAGAGACTAGTCAGTATACTCAATATTGTGCACCTCGGAGAGGAAAACGATAGAACTAGTATGCATTTATTTATGGTGCAGATTCACTCATTTTGCTCCATATGTACTCCGTCTCGGTGTAGTCTAGTCACTTGTTGAAATCTCTAGAAGGGCAAATACTCCTTTCTGGTTTATAGGGCTATATTAGAAAGTAGTTGTACGTACTAGTACAATAGTGGGCTCACATAGCAATTTTGTCTCATGCAAGAGCCTGGCTATATGCGTGCTCCAATGTTCGCAACTCCAACGTTTGGTTTGCGCTTGTCTCTTTGCCTCTTCAAGAAGATGAACAATGATGTTACTACTGCTGCTTCTATAGTGTCGAATCCACTACTGCATGTCCATCCACGGCGAACGGGACGGATAGCTTGTTGTAGAAGTACTACTAAGCAAAAGCATGTCCTCGTTTGCGAGCAACAGCGCACATGGGCGAGGGAGAAGGCATGTAGTAAAGTCAAGCTTCTCCTCGTTCTACGTGTTGAGGCGACACATCATAGCACTGGCCCCACATGCTTGCCTCTAAACTTGGCTGAAAGACCCGTAGTGTACAATATATTTGCTGCAACCTCTAACATTTACCCACCACAAATTAAAATATATGTGGCCATATCAATCGTTCTGATGCAGAGGCCGAGGAGTCCCCCCTTTTTGAAAAAAAAAATATATATTCCTGTCTTGACCGGATGAGCGTGCAAACTACAATCACCAGGTTGACAGGTAGGGCCAGAAGACTATTTTAATTTTAAAAAAACTTCGAGACGGACACATAGCATGGAGCCGACCCCAACGATTTTAAGCTTACAGGCACGGTACACGCTATCTAGACTACTCTACACATGAAACTGCCACACGAGCGTCCGGGCTGCGCTTGGCTCTTCGCCTCTTCGGGAAGTCGAACAATGATGGTGTACTACTGCACTAGAGGAGTACTACAGTACGCTTCTGGCCATCTGATGCTGATTGAACTGCTGCATGTCCACCGCGTGCGGGAGGGAGAGCGTGTAGCGAAAGCTTCTCCTAGTCTTGCCAGCCACCACGCTCATGGGCGAGGGAGGGACGCTCCTGTCTTTGCTTGTATGACAGGTGGGCCCGACAGGTGTGTGGACAACCTGTCATATAGCCAAAGGCAGGTGCAGTTAAGTCCGCGAGGGAGAGGATAATCAAACTTCTCATTGATGTACGAGTTGACGCGACACATCAAAGCACTGCACTCGATATATTTCAATAATTTAGGGTTACCGATGCATTAATTACAATGCATGCATGCATGCTGTGACTCTCCTTTTGATACTTGCATGTGTTGATTTAATGCACCTTGAAGTAGTACTCCCTCCGATTCCTTTTACTTTGCGTATAACTTTTTCTTGTTTTTCTCCGATTAGTCTGCGCGTCCGCGTTGGATTCCATCTATGCCCCCGCTCGATTAGTTATGCCCCCATTAATCGCGCCAGTTTCCAAAGTAGAAAATGGCTACAGGCAAATGCGTGCAGCGCCGGATGCGGCTTGACCGCCTGGGGAAGCCAACTCAAGCGAAAAGGAAGGAGGAGCAGCCAACCATTGCATGCGCATTTACTGTCGATATTTATGCAGCTTACTCATGCGCAGGGGCAAATTTGTCTAGAAAACTCAAACTACTGCCTTCCTTGGTATGCAGGAGGACAGTTATGCGCAGAGTATAAAATAAGTGACGGTAAGGCTTTGTAATGCCCCGGACCAAGCGAGAGATGGTTGTGCACAAGGAGAGCAAGATCATGCAGACGGAACAGGAACCAACGAGGGAGCTCACTAAGGTCTCGATGGACCTCACCGTGCTCCATTGCCCCTTGTGCCTCCGCCCCTTGATGCCTCCAGTGTATTAGGTTCGAATACACCTCGTCCATTCGGTTGATTGAGCAAGGTGCAGGTTTCTTGATTGATGTGCTGTTCGATTGATTTCTGTAGTGCAAGGGAGGGCACCTGGCCTACGCGGACTGCCGCGTTGAGCGCCCCGGCAACCAGCGGCAGTGCCAGAAGTGCGAGCGTGGCGGTGGCTTCAACGTGCGGAACACGGCGGTGCACGCCGTTGTTTCATCGCTGAGGGTGGAGTGCCTGCACGAAGGCTGTGGGCTCTACGTCACTTACCACAAGTTGTCCGATCACCAGAGCGTGTGTCCGCTCGCGCCCTGCAAATGCCCTGTGCCTGTCTGTGGCTACGAAGGCCCGCTGCTGGCGCTCTACCACCACATCAGCAACGCACATCCCATGCCCGTGCATAGGATCCAGTACGGCAAGGTGCTCCAGCTGCAAGTGCCACTATCGGAGCCACAGCTCTTGCTATTTGCGGAGGAGGACCGCCGCGCATTTTTCTTGGTCGGGGCGTGCTTCACATCGGCGCGCCTATCACCGTGTCGGTCGTCTGCATCAGAGCGGGGGCGTCCCCACTGCCGCACTACTGGGCCAAGCTGTCTACGAGCGGCCCGCCGGGGGAGCCAAAAGGCACGACCGACGCCGTCGAGGTGGAAATGGAGGTGACAAGCAGCAAGGATCCCGGCGACGTCGACGTGCAGGAGCTGACCTTCTTGACAGTTCCGCCCAAGCTGCTGGTCGGGGCTAAGCTTGTGTCCCTCCAAATTCAGATTGACAAGCTCACGTCCTAAATGTTTCAACAGTTCCTTCTGTTTATCTTAGTAATATGCTAATATAGGGATTACCTTGGTCTACTTCAGCTTAAGAAATGGTTGGTTTTGGTGGCGATGCAGCAATTACTTCGACATCAGATCAGTAATTTCCAACAGTCAAACGGATATTTTGTGTCTGTTGGATATAAAGTTCCTTTGGGTAAGAAGTACTACTTGTCATCAAAATGGATAAAAGGAGATGTATGTAGACGTATTTTAGTTCTAGATACGTCCCTTTTTATTTATTTTGATGACAAGCACTCCCTCCGTTCCACAATACATGCCTTCCATTTGTCAAAATATAGATGTATCTAGACATGTTTTAGTATTTAGGTACATCCATGATAGAGCCAATTGGATGGTTGAGAACACTACAATTCGTAGCTACAGATGTGTGTGTGACTCCCAGATGCAGAGGCCGGGGGTCATCATCCTCCTTTTCGAGAAAAAACAGACGCGTGTGTGAGAGGATGAGTGCGTGCGTGCACCTCTTCTCTTCCTGTATAACATACTACTAAACTCAGAGTACAAGTTTTTGTGGGTGACACGATGGTGCGTGCGAGAAGTCCCAAGAGATAGGTTTAATGCGTAAAGGACTAGCCTAGAGGTCGCCACGCGGGTATTTATAAATTTTTAGCTTGCGTCTTGTCACATTCCAAATTACTCCATGCTATATTGCAGACCTGTTCACACCGATCACAACCTAAATGGTTTCCCACTTAGGAGCGTATTAGTACCATGCTATATTGAATTCCAAACCTGTTCACACCGATCACAACCTAAACGGTTTCCCACTTAGGAGCGTATTAGTACTCGGTTATAAATACTAGTATGCCAAGATGACTGCACATTCCTCCTCAACTCCTCATCCACAAAAACAAACAAGTCATTCAGCATCCTCCCCTTGCGTCTGCCATGGCCAACGTGAGTTCTGGGTTGAGAGATTGCCACCAGGGGGAGGCGAGCATGGAAGCGGAAGCAAGAGAGATGTCCCGCCTCGCTGCAAGAGCAGCCGACAAGTCCCGCCGCACGGAAGTAGCAGCACAGAGGTCCCGCCGCGCCGCTAAAGCAGCACGGAGGTCCCTCCGCCCCGTCGATGCAGCAGACTGGTCCGGCTGCACCACGGAAGCAGCAGAGATGTCCCGTGGCGCCACGAATGCAGCAAAGATGTCCCGCCACGCCGCGGCGGCCTGGAAAAATTTCTCGTGGGCAGGCGACGACTGTTACAGGCGCATGCATGTGATCGTCCATAGCCAGATGGATCAGATCTCCGGCTTGGCGAGGTTGCAGGACGACGTGAAAGCCTCGTTTGAACAGGCTACCGGCGTCATCCGGCAAGTAAGGGAGGGCAGCGCCACCTGCTGAGGGAGAAGATCGTCCAAAGTGCAGACCAGCAGATGGAGACCAGTGCCTTGTTGAAGAGGACCGGCGTCATCGTCAAGAAACTTATGGACGAGAATGACATGCTCCGCAACGAGCGCCAAAGGCTGGTGGAGGAATCTGTGGATGTTCTCAAGCAGCGTCTTGAGGACACGAAAGAGTTCATCGCCGCTCGCCGCGGAGACTAGTTCCCGCGGCCTGCAGCAATGCATCAAGAAAGTAGAGATCAGTGAGCCAGATACTTATCTTGCTTCTTCTTTTGCCCTTGTGTATTTCAGGCGTAGCCGCAAGTGGCCTTTTTAATTATCTTTCTAATTATGTAAGACAATTAATTGTCCTTATCTTTTTGTGGAAGATCAATGTTATGAGGCTGGAATGAAGAAAACTCTTGCTGTGGCGACCCTGGCGTTGCTGTTCTTCTAGTTGATGCTGCGCTTCCTTCAGTTTCCTAGTTTCTTTTGATGTAATAATCGGTTTAGAATGTGGATTGTGTCGTCGGTTGTGAAATGTTGGGTTCTAGCGCGGATGTTTGGCCTTTGTTGGCCTCTTGGGATGTTGCGATTTCAATCTGGTACTCCCTCCATCTCATAACGTAAGATGTTTTTTGACACTATACTAGTGCCAAAAAGCGTCTTATATTATGGGACGGAGGGAGTAGCTTTTAGTCCTTCGTGATAGGTTGGAGTTGTGCTGAACTTCTTGTGAATTATGATGGTTTTCAGTAATGAAAATCGTAAGGGGCAAGCCCTTCTTTGATAAAAAAAATCGTCCTTATATATTCATCAGTCTTGCTATAAGTCGCAGTAGATGCTATATAGGTCCGTCGGATCTTACATCAAGATCCGTGCTTTCAGATTTTCTTTTTTCCTCTCTTAAATCTCAGTCGAGTGAGACATAGCCACGCCATTAAACAGAGGCTCGGGCGCCATTAATGGAGACCTTGGGAGAGAGGTGGACGACAGATGGAGGTCAAAGGGCTCTCCTCCCAATAAGCACGTGCAGGGGTCTGATCGCACGCCTCTCGTACTCAAATAGCTACCCTCCACGGCGCCTCCTAGATAATAAAAAATGGGGACGTGTGGCGTCACGTAAATGGTACTAGTAAGTAGAACGCCCACGGTTTCAATAATACTTGTGTTTCCGATTGTAACATGACAACACTTGTTCCAAAATGACTTTGTTGATTATTAATGTGTGCGCCTTCGCAAATTGGACTGCAAATTTACCACAGCATGTTGGTGCCATGTCATGCCACCAAGCCAAGTTTCATTATGTTCATGCGTGTTTTGGTTTTACAGGAATTAAAAAACTATGTTTCTCAATGTTTCCAACCCAGCCACGACGCCCAGAATTTTGAATTTCATTCCCATTTATTGCATGGAACCTAGAAATTTAACCGAGGACACACATGTGATTTTTCAACCAACTTTGGTGCACTGGAACATGTGCTTGTATTTCAAATTTGAATTATGCACACAAAGGTGACACATTCCCTCCCAGAACCACGAGCCTTCTTGAGAGAAGTTCCGATTTGCAAGAAGCTTATACCGAAATTTGTTCCTATTCGTCCAATTTTTTTTCCATGGCATGGTACTACCATGACATGACACCATGCCAAGTTTCATGATTTTAAAACCAAGTTTCTCAATGTTCTCGACCGAGCCATGATGCCCAGATGTTTGAATCTTATTCTGATTTTTTGCATGGGAGTAGAAATTCACCTTAGGACACAAATGTGATTTTTCAACCAACTTTGGTGCATGGGAGCACGTGCTTGTAGTTCAAATTTGAATTATGCACATTACATGACCAAAAACTCAATTAATGTGTAAATAAGGCCAAACGAAGCCGGAACAATATCAAAATTTAACAGGGAATTCATGTAGTTCTATGTTGCCTTTGTCAATAAACTCAAGGGGGACAACATATATCATTTCGCACTCAAAGGTGACATGTTCCCTCTCAGAACCACGAGCCTTCTTGAGAGAAGCTTCGGTATGCAAGAAGCTTATACCAAAATATGTTCCTATTCGGCCATTTTTTTACCACAACATGGTAGTACCATGACATGACATCCATGCCAAGTTTCATGATTTTCAGACGTGTTTTGGATTTACAAGAATTTTGAAACCAAGTTTCTCAATGTTCTCGGCCAAGCCACGATGCCCAGAAGTTTTAATTTTATTCTCATTTCTTGCATGGGACCTAGAAATTCACCCGAGGACACAAATGTGATTTTTCAACCAACTTTGGTGCACAAGAGCATGTGCTTGTAGTTCAAATTTGACTTATGCACATTAAATGACCAAAGGTGACACGTTCCCTCTTAGAACCACGAGCTTCCAAATCGGCCCAATTTTTTACCACAACATGTTAGTGCCATGACATGACACCATGCCAAGTTTCATGATTTCCAGCCGAGTTTTGGATTTACATGAATTTAAAATCTAAGTTTCTCGATGTTCTCGGCAGAGCCATGACGCCCAGACGTTTGAATTTCATTCTCATTTCTTCCATGGGACCTAGAAATTCAACTAAGGACACACATGTGATTTTCAACCCACTTTGGTGCACCGGAGCATGTGCATGCAATTCATATTTAGATTATGCACATTAATAGTCCAGAAACTCAATTAATGTATAAAAAGGCCAAATGAACCCGAAATAATTCCAAAATTTAATAGGGCACTCATATAGTTCTTTGTTGCCTCTGTAAATAAAATCAGGGGGGAGGCAAATATATCATTTCGCACACAAAGGTGACACGTCCCCTCTCAGAACCACGAGGCTTGTTGAGAGAATCTCGGGTTTTGCAAGAGGCTTATACCAAAACTTGTCCCAATTCAGCCAAAAATTATACGTATGAAAAGAGGGTTTATATTATCCCGACCATCTCGCTACCTAGACCAATAATGTACTATGATTTGAATTAAACATAAAATGGATACAAATATTTGAATTGAGAGCGTATGGTACATGTAGTTCATAGTGAAATATGATTACTGCTATATGCAAGTCTTTTTGTTATCAAGATAATATTTAAATTATTGTATAACTTGACAACAATCATATTCAAATAAGGAAAATTGATTCAAATTTAGTCCATATGGTAGACGACAATATATATGTTCACATGGTGGAGTAAAATGTTCATATATGATGGAAGATCAAAATGTACGACTACATCAATTATAAACCGCAAGGTCACCTAATGATATATTCGAATTCAACATAACATGGATTCAAAAATTGAAATTCGAGATCATGGCATCTGTAATCATATAAAAAGGGACATTACTCTTTTGGTGGGAATTGATTTGTTTTTTGTTGTTGTTGAGGGAAGTTCGAATCGATTTGGTACTGTGCAGGGTAATCTTGTTCTCCCGATTTTTTTACATTTTCTTGTAGTTTTTTCAATGGCATCTATAGCAATATAGTAAAAGGGGACATGACTCTCTTGTGTCTTGTATGATTTTTTTACACGTTAAGTTTGTTCTGCCGAACCAGGAATCCGCACCTTGTTATCCCAAAATTTTCAAGCTCGAGTATCTTTTGTCTCACCTGCTTTGAAACTCCCGCTTCCTCAACCCGCGCCGCACCTTGTTATCCCGAAATTTGGACGCGCACGAGAACTCCCTCCTCATCCGAAATCGCTACCGCAGCCCAGACACGCGAAATCCCCCTTCTACCCCTCAGCCGGAAATGAAGCTCCACATCACGGTGTCAAAACCGGTGGGGGTATGCTGGTAACTTACCATACATTTCGGACAAGCGCGTCCCTAAGCTTGGCTTCCCCCTCCCCCTTCGCCCCCCTCCCCCCTTCGTACACCGAGGCCGCCAAAACCCGCGAAACCCCACGCTCCTCCGTCGGCCTCCCGGCCACCGCCCAGCCGGATACTCTTCCCTGACTATGTCGTCCACCGCAACAGCTCGTCGTCCCTCCTCCACCGCACCGGATGAGGATCCATTATCGATCTCGTCGTCCCGTCGGATCAGCCGCCCTGTCCTCCACCTCCAAGGAGCTGCCCCGACGTTCACCTCGTCTATGGCGCCACCTCAATCCCCACAGCACCGTCTTGACCTGCCCCACTGGAACCGTAGCACCCTCACCAATTCCTCTGATGAAGCCGAGGCCAACTTGGCGCTGTCGGTGCAAAACTGGCGGATCTCGGGTAGGGGGTCCTGATCTGTGCGTCTTAGGCTGATGGTAACAGGAAACAAGGGACACAATGTTTACCCAGGTTCGGGCCCTCTCGATGGAGGTAAAACCCTACTTCTTGCTTGATTAATAATGAAGATATGTGGAATACAAGAGTAGATCTACCACGAGATCATAGAGGCCAAACCCTACGAGCTAGCCTATGATGGTATGATTGTAATTGTGATCGGCCTTCTAAGGACCATGCTCTCCAGTTTATATAGACACCGGAGAGCTAGTGTTTACATGGCGTCGGTTTACAAGGAAGGAAACATAATATCCGGATCGCCAAGCTTGTCTTCCACGCAAAGGCGAGTCCCATCCGGACACGAGCCGAAGTCTTGAGTCTTGTATCTTGACGCTTCTATAGTCCGGACGATGTATATAGTCTGGCTGTCTGGATACCCCCTTATCCAGGACGCCCTCAGTAGCCCGTGAACCAGGCTTCAATGCGGATGAGTCCGGCGCGCAGTCTTGTCTTCGGCATTGCAAGGCAGGTTCCTCCTCCGAATACTCCAAGATTATCATCGAACACGTAGACTGTGTCCGGATCTGCAAAATGATCTTCACATACCACCGTAGAGAGAATGATACTCCAGCCGACAACTTTTAGAGGACGTGACATTCCATTAGGGCCAGGTCATTACTCGAACCGTTTTTTCACAACCAGCCACATCGCGTATTGCGAGGCGGTTTCCTTGACACGTCCTGTCAAAGCAGAGATCATGTCCCCTTATCACGGGATTCTCATCAATACGAGTATGGGTAATCCCCCCGCGCCATCAATCGTGGCGCTTGGGAAGTAAGCGATTCTCAACAGGCTAGTGGGGAAGCGCACCGCTTTCGTCGTCTCTATAAAGGGATTAGAGTTCCTCATTTTTACCCACTCCTCCTTCCTCCCCTCGCATACTCTTGCCCCCTCGAGCTCCAGCGCCCTAGTCCAGGTCTTCTCCGCATAGTTAGTCATGTCCAGAGCAGGAGGCAAGTGGGTGGCTTCCACCGCGACGGGGAGGAAGATCGCGAATCTTCAGGTGTCCGGATACTTGGCCGCAGACATAGCGCACCGTCTACCGGACGAGGGGCAGGTCATTCCAACTCTAGGACCCCACGAGAGGGTCGTGTTCCTTTCACACTTCATCCGTGGACTTGGGTTTCCACTCCACCCCTTCGTCCGCGGGCTTATGTTCTACTACGGGCTAGACTTTCATGATCTAGCTCCGAACTTCGTCCTCAACATCTCGACGTTAATCGTCGTGTGCGAGGATTTCCTCCGCATCAAGCCTCATTTCGTCTTGTGGCTCCAAACCTTTTGCGTGAAGCCGAAGATTGTGTGCGGCCAGCAAGCGGAGTGCAGAGGAGCCATGGTGGGAAAAATGCCTAATGTCACCTGGCCTGAAGGCTCCTTTGCGGAAACCCTGAAGGGGTGGCAATCGGGGTGGTTCTACATCACCGAGCCACGCGACGCCAACTGGGCGCCGGCCCCCGAGTTCCGATCTGGAACCCCTATGCGGCTCACCTCCTGGGAACAGAAGGGCATATTATGGGGTGAATCTGCAGAGCTGACCGTACTCATCAATTGCGTCAAGGGCATGAAGGACAAGAACATCAAGCTCATCAACATGATCCAAGTCATGCTCATTCAGCTGATACTGCCGTGCCAAAGGCAGGCATTCAATCTGTGGGAATTCGTCCCGGCCGAACACCGGACGCTCCAGAGGCTCTATGGCATGAAGCACAAGAACGCGTGGAAGGCGTTGTTCAAGGCCACCGAGGTACCTCCTCCCCTAACCGAGGACCGCGGGCTCCACGCCGCATGGCAACCTTCCCAGGTGAGTTCTCAGGCCGCCATCAGGTCTGGTTTTTCCCAATGTACTCATGGGGGAATTCCTAAGTTTGTGTATATTTGTTTTAGGAGTATGTGGAGACAGCGGAGCGGACTGACAGTCCGGCTCCGTTGCCGGAAAGCCCAACCACTGATCTTCTGACGAAGATGCTAGTCCCGTTGCCCTACAAGGGGCCGGAGAAGAAGGCCGATAAGAAGGCCCCGGGGACCCGGAAGGGTCTCCAAAGTAAGGTTGCGCAAGCCTTGTCCGAAGATGACGAGGTGCACTCCTCCCCCGAAGGGAAAGAAGAAGAAGAAGAGGTCGCCCCATCCGAAAAGGATGGGGGGCCTGAGATGGTGAATCAGGGGGCCAGGAGAGGCTCCCGGCGTAAGGCCGTCATACCCTTGTCGTCTGATGACGACGAGGCGGATTCCTCCCGCGGAGGCGGGGAGGAACAAGGAGAAACACCACCTCCCCGTGTCGGGGGTGGGAAGAAGAGGAAGGCCGCCCCGCTGGGGGAGACTGGGACGTCCAAGAAGGGAAAAGCATCCCTTCCGGACTACTCCGCAATCGCCGCCGATAGCGAGGAAGGGTGGCTGCCCAGGAAGAAGCCCCTTGTGCGGTCGTAAGTATCCGCGCTCAATCGTAATTTTCGCTTCATAATTTTGTTTATAATGTCGAACTTGTATGCAGTCCGGCCTGGGCCCATCCGGGAGTGTCGTGTTTGGACGGGTCCTTGAGTGAGTCAGCAATGAACTCACTCCCGACGGCCACGTCTCCTCGTCCTGCGGACGACACGGAGGTGTTGTCCCGAAGGCTCCCGACGATGGCGGAGGTGGCCCTGGAGGCGCCTCAAGGCGGCGTCCTGGGCGTCGGACTCGTGGGGTTCAAGGTCCCCACGGATCGTGTCGATGAGAGACACGGCAAGCCGGGCTCTCAGCCGAACACTGTTCCGGTGCCTTCAGTGGTTCCGGACTTAGGCGGGCAGCCCCTCGTTATGGAGGGAGGGCCGTCTATATCAAGGACTTCTGTTGCGCCCTAGGCGACGGATTGTCTACTGGATTCGCTTCGAGGCACTTCCCTAGATGAAGAGCACCGTACTCTCATGAGTGCGGTGATTCAGAAGGTATCGTCCACCAAGAGCGGACTAACCGAAGCCTGCACCAACCTCCTAAGAGGCTTTGAGGTAAGCAGTAAAAATATGTAAAATCACCACCAGGTAGGTAGTAGCCCCTGATACTCTGTTTGGTGTTAGGAAAGAAAAATCAAATTGAGGGTCAATTATAATCCTCAGAAGTCTAACAATAAGTGTTGAATGTAAATAAACAGGTTGTGCTGCTGGCCGCTGCTGCTCGCACGACCGAAATCACCGGCCTGATTTAGGATTTAGAGCGAGCACAGGGAGAGCTCGGCCTCGCGAGGAGGCAACTTGAAGAGAACAAAGGTGAATGATTCCCCTCTCTCATATAATAAATAGTCAATAAAATTTGATTATGCTAACGACGAGACGTCGTGATGTGGTAACAAAGGCCGCCACCGAAGTGGCGCCTCTCAGGAAGGTGTTGTCCGAGGCCGAACACAAATCGGCCTTGGAACTCAAAGAGCGCAAAAAGCAAGAGGCCCGAGTGGGCGAGGTACAAGAAGAGCTCCAGGAGCTCGGCAAGAAGCTCGAGTCTGCGGGGCGGGAGCTTAAAGCAAAGGAGGCCAAGCTTGCGAAGGCCCTTACAAATACAAAAGGCGCCAAGGACGAAGCCGAGAGGGCTCAGAAAGAGATCCAGGAGGCCAAGAAAATAGCAGCGGGTAAGAATTTTTTTATGCAAAGCAAACATGTGGAGGAGGCGTTTCTTTTACTTACTCGAATCCGGAGCTCTCCAGGGGCATTCGCAGACCTGCCATGCAGTGTATCAGATGCCGTGGAGTTCTACCGTGCCCAGGAGGGGAGCTCAACGGATAAGTTGTTCTGGTCCCAGTATGCTGGGGCCGAACATGCAACGCCTCTGAGTGACCAACTGAAGCAGTTGGTCGAACTCCACAAGGCGGCCGAAGTGGCTATGAATGATCTCATAGTCCGGATATGGCCTGGCGAGCTTGTGCCCACCAGCTACTTCGGCCTGATCAAGCGGATGGTGGATTCCTATCTGCGACGGGAAGTCATCAAGCGATCCGTTTGCATTGAGGGTGCCCACCGGGCCCTTGCCCGAGCCAAGGTGCATTGGGGCAAGCTGGATGCGGAGAAGCTGGTGAAGGACGGGCCGTCGGAGGGCAACCCGCATTGCGTCCCCGAGAAGTATTATGATGGCGTTATGAAGGGTGCTTGCGTCGTGGCCGATGAATGTAGAAAAGACATAATTTTTGAATGAATTCACTTCTGTCAAGATTGTAATTTAAAGACGAAGTTACTTGCGCTATGTAGCACTTTTGTGATTTAAAATATTACCTTCTGTGCGGCTGTTTATCAAATTCTGAAAGTAGGCCAGTCGTCGGCTTCCGCCCCTGTGTAACTAGTACTGGGGTGTTCGTGGAAAACCCGGACACTCTTTATCCAAATGTTTGGTCCCTTAAGGAGGTGAGCGAACCAGGCAATCGGACTATACAGCTTTATAACCTTCACTTAGCCATAGAAGTATATGAATTTAAATTTCGGCGAAGCCCCTCGAATTCGGAAGGCCGAACTGGGGCGCTATACACGCCTATATCGGAAAAAGCCGAATTAACGCCTAAAGCGGAAAAATCTTTAAGGATTTTAAGACCTCTCGAAGAGCGACCAGTCTCTTGCCACATCATGTCGGACAGTTTTGTGCTTTCTCTACTGAGGTGCTCGTCCGGAAGAACCAGGGCACAATCGCAGTATATCTCCCTATGGTACCTTAGCTGAATTAATGGAACGTAAGGTACGAAAGCAAGGGAGCCGGGCTATCCCAACCGTAACCCAAGACATGATTCGGAGCTGATGCATATATATAATGCTATAAGTTCGGGGTGCCGCACTGTTGAAAGTGCTCGGACTTGACTTGCCGTATTATGGGGTACCAGAAGAAGCCCCTGACAAACCACACGTACCAAAGTGTATGGATGCAAAATTAAATATACATTTATAAAAAATGCTCAAATAAAAATAAGTAAGCTGACATTATTTGTGGTCTCCCATTGATGAATAATACGTTTAACGTATGTTTACAATGTATGCATGAAGCGGAGACAAAATAGGATGATTTGACATATCCTATCCAGGGGCAGGTTACGTACAGATAGATAAAGCAGGAATAATGATCATAAATAGATTCCACCTGGGTGTTTCCTGCTGTGCCCAAAGCCGGTTATCTCCTGGGTTTCCTCTCCTATGTAAGTCCGACAATCCGGCTATTCTGGAGAAGCTGCACTAAAGCAATGTCCTTAAAGGTGAATGGAAAGGTTATGAAGTGATACCGTACTATTGACTGAGCCCCTGATACACCTCCGCCTGTGCCCATGGTATTTTGAGTGCGTAGTTGTGTACGCGTGGCACGAATGCTACTTTGATGGGATTTGAGCGGAGGCTAGACTGCTAGTCCTGCTCTTGTCGTGCCTTATGATCTTGCTGCGGGGTGTTCCACCCTCGCTTGACGGAGCTTGAAAATGCCGTCGTCGGATTGGTGGTTTGTCGGAGGAGGCCGCATTGTACTTCTACCGCAAGGGCCGCAGTATGTTCTTCTATACGGAGAGAGTGGTCCATGTTCTTGTTGACTGTTATGACCCCGCGTGGGCCTGGCATCTTGAGCTTGAGCTATGCATAGTGTTGTACCGCATTGAATCTAGCAAATGCAGTTCGTCCGAGCAGGGCATGGTAACCACCGCGGAAAGGGACGATATCGAAGATTAGCTCTTCGCTTCGAAAATTATCCGGAGATCCAGAGACCACTTCCAATGTTATAGAGCCCGTGCAACGGGCCTCTACTCTAGGAATGACACCTTTAAAGGTGGTTTTGGTGGGCTTGATCCTTGAAGGATTGATGCCCATCTTCCGCACTGTTTCCTGATAAAGCAGGTTCAGGCTGTTGCCTCCGTCCATAAGGACTCTTGTGAGGTGAAATCCGTCTATAATTGGGTCTAAAACTGATGCTACTAGGATGATCC
Organism: Triticum aestivum; assembly: GCF_018294505.1. Lineage (NCBI taxonomy): Eukaryota > Viridiplantae > Streptophyta > Magnoliopsida > Poales > Poaceae > Triticum > Triticum aestivum. The sequence continues at coordinate 547,781,484 of NC_057804.1, forward strand.
GTACGATCAAAGGTGATCGGACAAGCTGACCATGGGTTGAATTTGGGGACGACCGGCTCCATTTCATATACGTCCCGCAGTGCTTGCTTCCGTTCCCGCTTGGGGATGTGGGTGGCGTAGATCACGTTGACCGTTTTCACCTGGGGGGGGGGGATTTCTTCTAGCCCCCCATGTTCGGACGCCGGGGCTCATAGTCATCGTCGCTGTGTAGCCCCTTGTCCTTGTTTTCGGCGTTTATTTTGCCGGCTTGTTTAAAGACGCAGCAATCTTTGTTGGTGTGGTTGGCTGGCTTGTCCGGGGTGCCATGAATTTGGCATGAGCGCTCCAGTATACGGTCCAGACTAGATGGTCCTTGATTGTTGTGCATGAATGGTTTCTTCCGCTGACCGAATTTCGATCCACTCAATCCGGCATTGACCGCCGTATCCTCGGTGTTGTCGCCGTTGTTCCGTCGCTTGTGTCTGTTGCGCCGTGGCTTGCCATTATTGTCCCGGACATCTGAAGTTCCGGAATGTGGCGTAGTGCTACTGCGAGCCAACCAGCTGTCCTCGCCCGTGCAAAAGAGGGTCATTAGTATCGTAAGAGCTGCCATGGACTTGGGTTTCTCCTGGACGAGGTGTCTGGCGAGCCACTCATCACGGATATTATGCATGAAAGCCGCCAGGGCTTCAGCGTCCGGACAGTCGACTATTTGGTTCTTTTTAGTTAGTAACCGGGTCCAAAATTTCCTGGCCGATTCTCCGAGCTGTTGAGTTATGTGGCTCAAGTCATCGGCATCCGGAGATCGCACATATGTGCCCTGGAAGTTGTCAAGGAATGCATCTTCCAGGTTTTCCCAATTGCCATTGGAATTTGCGAGCAGGCTGTTTAGCCAGTGCCGGGCAGGTCCTTTGAGCTCAAGGGAAGATACTTGATGGCATGTAGATCATCTCCGCGGGCCATGTGAATGTGGAGAAGGAAATCCTCGATCCATACCGCGGGGTCTGTGGTGCCATCGTATGATTCGATGTTTACGGGTTTAAACCCTTCTAGGAATTCGTGATCCATCACTTCATCAGTGAAGCATAGGGGGTGTGCGGCGCCTCTATGTCGGGCTATGTCATGGCGCAGTCCGGCTGCATCTGACTGTTTGTATTCAGCCCGGCCGGATTTGCTATTAGTGTCTCCGGTATGACGGTCATCGTCATGTGCTTCGGCGCACCCCCGTGATCCGTAGATCGATATTGGTTGTCCTGCGGTGTTATCCAGTTTATCGCGCAGGTCCTGAGGATTACCCCAGGCTGTAGTAAACCGGTGCGGGGGTACGGGCTGGTATTTCGGCTGATATGCAGTTTTGTCCCGACCTTGAGGCGGTCGGTCAGCCGTGAGGCGCTCGAGTCTGTATTCATCGGCTGCCAGGACTTCTGTCTATCTGTCTGTGAGCAGATCTTGATAAACTTCGAGATGCTTCTTCTTCTTCTTCAGGCTTCTCGCAGTGGCAATAAGCCGGCGCTTGAAGCGCTCCTGCTCTGCGGGGTCGTCGAGTACGCCGAACTCATTGTCGCCGAGGCTAATCTCGTCTTCGGAGAGGGGCATGTAGTTGTCCTCCTCTGGATACCCGTCTGTCGCCTGTTCATCTGGGCTGTTATGCCCGTCTTCCTGTTCGGCCTGCTCGAAGGCAGGCTGTTCGGGGTTGTATTCATCGTCGGCACCGTCCAGATTATTATCATCTCCAGCACCGGTATTGCCTTGGCGGGGCTTGGAGCGGCGCTGGCGACGCCCATGCTTTGCTTTCTTCTTGGAGGGGGTATCCTCCCTTGCCTCATCGCCATTCGTTTCTTTCGGAGTGTCCACCATATATATATCGTATTAAGAGGTGGCTATCCACCGCCCTGTGAGTGGTGGCTCATGTATGTCTCCTGCATCGTCGTCCATACCGTCGATGTCTTCAAAGTCAAAGTCGAGCACGTTGGTTAAATCATCGATCTTGGCGACAAAGTGGGTGGTGGGTGGGCAGCGAATTCCTTCGTCGCCTGCTTCCCACTCCAGCCAGACATAGTTCGGCCCAGAGTCTCCTGACAAAGAGAGAGACTTCAATGAGTTCAGCATGTCGCCAAAGGGTGAGTGCTGAAAGATGTCCGCAGCGGTAAACTCCGTTACCGGATCCCAACCTGGCTCGGCTAGCTCGAGAGTGAGCAGACCAGGACCAACACTCGGATATGAGTCTGGGGTCTTGGATTACAGGCCTCCACAACAGTGGGACCCGTGTTCGGCTCTCCCGCCGATAAGTGTGCGGCCTGCGGAGCGGTGTCCAGCCCTCTGTCCATAGGCAACGCAACCTGCCCTGGATTTAGATCCAAGGCTTCTTCGGGGATGATGTCCCGGGCACTGTTCGACAGCAAGTCTAGGTCGTGCTCGTCGTAGCTGTCCAGCACTCCTTGCGTAGGATCGAGTCCATCAAAGATCAAATCTCCATGGATATCCGCCGTGTAGTTCATGTTTCCGAACCAGATCTGGTGGCCAGGGGCGAAGCTGTCGATCTGCTCCAACCGGCCAAGCGAATTGGCCCGCAGTGCGAAGCCGCCGAACACAAAGATCTGTCCGGGGAGAAAAGTCTCACCCTAGACCATGTTGTTGACGATTGAAGATGCCATCAAGCCTCGAAGCAACGACACAGAGGAACTCTCAATGAAAGCACCAATGCCGGTGTCAAAACCGGCGGATCTCGGGTAGGGGGTCCCAATCTGTCCGTCTTAGGCTGATGGTAATAGGAAAAAAGGGACACAATGTTTACCCAGGTTCAGGCCCTCTCGATGGAGGTAAAACCCTACTTCCTGCTTGATTAATATTGAAGATATGTGGAATACAAGAGTTGATCTACAACGAGATCGTAGAGGCCAAACCCTAAGAGCTAGCTATGATGGTATGATTGTAATTGTGATCGGCCTTCTAAGGACCATGCTCTACGGTTTATATAGACACCGGAGACCTAGGGTTTACATGGAGTCGGTTTACAAGGAAGGAAACATAATATCCGGATCACCAAACTTGTCTTCCACGCAAAGGAGAGTCCCATCCAGACACGAGTCGAAGTCTTGAGTCTTGTATGTTGACGCTTCTATAGTCCGGACGATGTATATAGTCCGGCTGTCCGGATATCCCCTTATCCAGGACTCGCTTAGGCGCCACCAAGGAGGTTCTACACTCATTGCTGCATTTTATCTTTTATTCGATCTCACGGGGCTGCCGGTGCTCGATACCGAGCAGACATGGCGTCTCCATCGACGGCGCCATCGCCGGCCACATCATCCATGGTGTCTCTCCCCCATGTAGTTGCTTCCTCGGCGGCGACTTCCACAACGGCACTAGCTGCAGCTACGCCGGCTCTCGCTCACGCTGTGGCTCTGGTCTTGCTGTCGGTCGCGCTGCTGCACTACTCCTGCTTTCGTTCGTGCTGCTGCTCTGCTCTTGCTCTCGCTTGCGCTGATGCTGCTACTGCACGACCTCTGGCAGCTATAGGAGTTGCTGCTTTAGCACTCGCTCGTGGTGCTACTGCACGACTTGCTCTCTGCTAGTGTGTTTCCTGCTTGAGCGTCTGCTGATTTAGATCACTTCGTCTCTGCTACTAGTGCTCGAACGCCCTAAACATCTATTGCAATGCTCTATTACTAGTTCAATTAGTTTCGATAGTAAAATTCAGTTTCGACTTTGAAGTTCATTTTCTTCAGTTAAGTTCGGAGTGAATAGTACTTCCAGCATCTATCGGAGCGGCCGTGGCGCGGCTGATGCATTTTACATCTAGCACTTTTTGGTGATATATTTTAAATCATCTATTGCAAATGATATTAGGGTCCCACTTCAGATTAAAGTTGTCTTGTCATGCTTCAGCGTCGTCGCTGTACACCTTAGCGGAGCTGCTCCAACGATGGAACTGTCCATCAAAGCGGAGCAGTACCCTCGGCGCCGTTTCCAGAGGCCTCGGATCTTCCTCCCCGCCTTCGACAGTGACACTAGCATCATCACCATCCTCCATGTCCAACCCAATGATGCTGAGGTCCACAAGGCTATGCCAAAGAGGTTGTACAGTCGTGGCATCACTTTGTTTCTCCATTCCTCTGTTCTTCCAATGCATGTGAGCAAAACACCCAGGTTGACTGAAATCCTATGTTTCCAAATGCTCTATTTTGCACGTGCATTCCTATCCTATTCCTGTGTTTTTCCTGTCCCTGCGTTTATAGAATCCTCCAATTCTAAGGAGCCCTTACAGATTTACTTCATTTGCAGATTGGCGTCAAAGAAAACTCTGTGTGTTATGTCCTGCTCCTGCCGTGTCGTCATCCACCCCACCTGAGGTGCACCATCGACAGAAGCGTTCACTACAGCAGAGATCCCCCTTGCAGAGTTTCTTTCGCCGCCTCAGATCATCTTCCCCGTTGCCGGCAGCCACGCCAACTACATTACCATCATCGACTAAGCAGATGAACCTGAGGACTACACAGTTCTGGAAGAGAGGTCGCAGTCTTTCGTGTGTGCTTACGTTATACATCGGTTATTATTACCTGTTACTTTATCGTTCAATCTTGAGTTTTGAATTGCCCTTGGGTCTCATATCGAGCCAACAACGAATAGTATCTGTCTACTATATGGTTCATCTGGGGTCTTCTATGTGGTTCATTTGTGTGGGCAACAAACAATAGATGATCCATTGTCTATCTTTTTAAACTGAAGCTATAATCTACCTGCTATCATTAGTTTTGGATCCATCCACTCATTTTCTACCATCAGTCTTGATTTTTGCATGCACCCCTTAGTCCTTACAAAATCTAACTATTTTTTATTATTATGCATGTCAGATATTGTACACAATCGTACTGAACATGTAGAGAAAAAGAGAAGACCGTTGCATGCGAATATAATGTCATGCAGACGCTGCTCCATGGTGGGCGAAGTGCCCCCCTCTGCTGCATTTCCAGATTGTATTCTAGAGGAAGATAACTATTCATATGGAGATTCAGAAGGAGCCGACCATGCCTGTTTACCACCTGAGGTGTTTGGTCTAACCTGGCATGCTGATGTTGGTCATATCATGCATATGGCCCCTTGCATTGCTTACATTATACATCTTATATGTCATCAGCTTAGTTTAGATTTTCTTTGTGTGAATGCCACCTATTTGGTTTCTATATCAAACTCCCACCATTCCTAAATATTTGTCTTTTTAGAGATTTCAACAAGTGACTACATACGGAACAAAATGAGTGAATCTACACTCTAAAATATGTCTATATACATCCATATGTGGTAGTCCATTTGAAATCTCTAAAAAGACAAATATTTTGGAACGGAGGGAGTATATGGGAATTATGCAATGCGATCTTCTTTAGCCAGGCATCACATACGTGAATCATGCAATGCCATCCTGTTTAGCCAGTCATCGTATATGTGAATTGTATTGTGCCATATTTTTTTTCCATAATGTATTCCATTTGTCAAAAATGCTTATACATTCATCTACTCTTCCTGTGCATCAGCCATTTGAGTCGGTCATGGGAAAATCTGGAGTGAAAACAAGGTCTTCTGAGCAGTCAGTGCTACCTGTGGATGCAGATTTCTTGCTAGTTACAGATAGCTCCTCAGAGGAGGATTCAGAGAGAGATGACCAGTCGTATCCCCCCCCCGAGGTGCATGTTCTAACTTGGCTGGGTTATATTTCTCATATCATGCATATGGTGTCTTGCATTGCCATGCAATCTGCTTAGATTAGACATGCTTTGTGTGAATGCCTCCTGTTTGCTTCCTATATTAGATATGCGAATTATGCAATGCCATGTTTTTCATCCAGTTATCATATATGTGAATTATGCACCGCCATGGAGCCAGGCATCATATATGTGAATTATCTCATGCCATCTTTTTTTTCATTACGTATTCCATTTGTTGACAATCTGTGTATATTGAACTACTCTTCATGTGTATCAGCCATTTGAGCCGGTTATGGAAAAATCTGGAGTGAAAACAAGGTCTTCAGAGCAGGCAATGGTACCTGTTGAAGCATATATCTCGATGGTTACAGGGAGCTCCTCAGAGGAGGATTCAGAGACAGATGACCAGTCCTATATCCCACCTGAGGTGTATGCTCTAAGTTGCAATGTTTATATTTCTCATATGATGCATATGGTGTCTTGCATTGCTTAGTTTAGACATCATATGCACAATATTGAATTCTATCTGCTTAGTTTAGAGATCGTACATGCGAGTGCGGGCTACTTAGTATATGAATCAATTATGTCAATTATATCATGCCATCATGTATACTTAGACAACATGTATGTGAATTATTTGATCCCAACCTATTTTAGAAAGACATCATATAGTATTGTCATGTCATCCTGTTTAGGTACTCATCATATGTTGAATTATGCCATTATATCCTGTTAAGTTATCCATCATATATCTGAAACTGTGTCATGCTATCCTATTTAGTTAGGCATCATATATGTGAAATTGTGTCATGATGTCCTGTTTGGTTAGACAACATATATGTGAATTACCACATCTGTCTATCATACAATGTCTTTATGTTAAATTTCTTTTCTTGTTTATCAGCCATTTGAATTGGAGGGGGTGATGGCAGTATCTAAGGGAGCAAAAACCCATTCTTCACAAAAGACAGTGCCACCCGTCGATGCAGATAGAACCATGGTTGTACTGGCCCACAAACTAGCCCCACCACACATAATCGAGACTCTTCCATATTGCACACTTACACCGTTGGGCAGAGAACCAGCTACAACCCATCTAACCGCAACCCCAGCGGATAGTAACCCACTTATAGTTGACAAAGAACCATGTCCACCATAGATTACCCCCACACGAGCAGTTTGTAAAGCTACTGCAGTGCCCAAAGCACGAAGACCACCACAGCTAACCCAAACTCAGCAGAAGAGCAACTGTTCTCAGGTCAGATTCCGTAGCTATGGTCCATACTCCTTTACTGTTGCATCACTGTATTTACTCATACCAACTACTTTCGAATTTGAAGGATCCAATTGAAATTCCAATGGCGCAACAGGTATGTTTTAAACCTATTTCTTTAACTGGATTGCTGTTCTAACTTCTTGCTCTATGTTGATTTCAGTTTAAGTTGTATAAACAGTTATGTTCTCATGTGATGCACATTACAAGTGTTGCCAATGATGTGTAGTTTCTCACAATTATATTCTGTCTATGCTGTTGTGTCTTAAAAATATATGAGTTGAACTGTGTCTCTATCTTGATTAGGGAACATAAACTAGAATGATATGGACAATACAGTGACCATAGTACATAGATATATGTTTGTTTCATGTTGTTATCCTGTCCACCTTACTACTGAACCGGTTTACCAAAATGAGTTTGGTATACTACAAGCTAAACCTGTGATGTGTCTGCTTGTTTCTCTTGTAGTATGCAAACAGAATATTGGAGAAGAGCACCCCACTCTGCAATGGTAGAGAAAGTAATGCAGATAAGGTTCAAGATAGTGAGACAACCCTGTTGGTCTCCAAGAAAGGTGATAAAAACGATCTTGTAGACAGTGAGAAAACCCCACAGTCCTGCGTTGATGTAGTGTTCGAGTTACTGGCCAGTACCGCTGGCACAAGCTCTTCGAACTCGCTGCCTGAATCACTTCGGCTTCTTCAGTCTCAGCTACAAGCTGAAATGCATCAGTCAGTTGTGCTGCGGCAAGAAGCCGAAGGACTGAGGAAGTCCCTGCAGAATTCAGATGCGTACTTTCTTGTGCAACAGCAAGCGCTGGAGGATTTAAGCGCTAAACAAGAGAAAGTTAATAAGCTTGCTAAGCATCTTGCCAGCATTATGGCTACCCAGGATATTCTTTCTTGAACTCTTCTGAAGTGGTTTCAGTTCAGGACTTGTTTTGCTGCGGTGTTTATATGCTACTGTGTTCCCTATATTTGCACTGGTGGTGAACTTTGATGCCCAGAGGATGTAATATGTGTAATAGCCGTGATAGCGTAGCATAAGTTGCATGCTTATTTATTTCCTTGTTGTCTTGTTTATTTGTTTGCTTGTAGTCAGTGCAGTTCTTTTTCCACGGTTTGCTAGTGGCTGCAATAACCTATTTTTTAAAACTAGGCCACGATAACCATGGGCTAATATTTACTGTAGTGACACTGGGCCTCCTACGGGCCGTAGAAACAGTGGGCCTTCTACGGTCCGTAGAAACAGTAGGCCTTCTATGGGCCGTAGAACCATTGGGCATTTTATGGGCCGTAGAAACAATGGGCCTTCTACGGGTCGTATCATCAATGGGCCTTATACGGGCCGTATGATCGATTGTCCAAACATGGGCCAATAACAGGCCGCATTATGGCCGTAAACGGGCTAGAGTTGGAATCGTCCGTTCATGGGCCGACCATAACGGGCCATCGTTAATAGGCTGTATTTGATGACGCTATGAAAACGGCCCAATGTATTAACGGACCACAAACGGGCCGACTGTAACCACGGGCTGAATTTGGCCCACAAGCAGAAAATGACAGTAACGGGCCGTAAGTAAACGAATGCTCGAAATGAGCCCAAGAATAAATTTTCTCTGAGAAGGCCGAAAGATAACATGGGCTGGAAACGGCCCAACTGAATAACGGGCCCTTAATGGGTATAAAGTGATACAGTGTTCATTACGCGCCAGTTTCACCACGGGCCGTTAATGGGTCTAAAGTGATACACTGTTCATTGCGGGCCAGTTTCACCACGGGCCGTTAATAGGCCAAGAGTTACATAGGGCCTCATATTGGCCGAAAGACATCATGGGCCATACATGGGCCAGAAGTGAAAATGGGTTGGAATCATATTGGATGGCCCAGATGACGCTACTGGGCCTAATTCGAATAGGGCGTAACGGGCCTTGGGTTAGCAGGCTGTAAATGGGCTATATGCGAACAAGCGGTTAACAGACTTTCCATGGGCCGGCCCGTCACCTTTTGACCAAGTCAAATGGGCCGGCCTTTTCACAGGAATGGGCCTCTATTGGGGTCGTGCCACATGTCGACGTATCATAGGCGCCTTATGTCCAATGAGTGGATGACATCTATCCCAACAACGAGCCAACACGTGTTTCCTCCAGCCAATGATGATTTTACACGTGGAAAATCCCCATTGGTCCGGGCTGTTAACGGGTTATCGGATCCAAAACCCGACCCGATAGCTTCACGGCGTTCCGTTATGGTGGATGCCACGTGTCGGTCACCCTTGACGAAAGCCCTTCTGTGACACGCGATTTATCGTCGTGGAAGTGGACACTTCCGTGATGATAATTTTGGTAATGTCATGGAACACTTCTACGACAGCACAAGTATGACTATCTTGATTCTGTCATAAATTTGTCATGGATGTACATGCATGACAGAAAACGCGACCTACTATGACAAACACGTATCATCACAGAAGTGTATTTTTTTGTAGTGAAAGGAATAGGTATGCGGTACGGTAAGTAAACCGTCTCCAAAACAACTCTAATGCAGTTTTGGAATATTTAAGAATTTTAGGAAGAAAGAAGTAGTCCGATAGGGACACGAGGCCCCCACGAGAGTGGAGGGCGGGCCCACCCTTACTGGGCGTGCCCCCTGTCTCGTGGACACCTCGTGTGCCTCCCGGACTCCGTTTTCTTGCACGTTACATACTTTGGTCGGTAAAAATTCATTATATAAACTCCCGAAGGTTTTGACCATTGTATCATGCAAATATCCTCTGTTTTCGTTTCAAGCTGTGTTTTGTTACAGATTTAGAGCAATATGTCATCTCAGGATACGGAAGGGGAAAGCTATGTGGCTGACTACCTTGCAGACCCTAAGGTCTACGGGGACTTGGAGCATGATGGCTGGACCTCTGAAGAAGAAGAAGACTATGAGCCTAAGGGAAAGGAGGAGACGAGTTCAGACAAGGACGAAGCCCCATTACCTCAGCTTGGGGACATGCATGTGGAGTTTAAAAAGTCAAGCCTCCCTAATAGAGCAAAGAGGCGAAAGATCGATTTTATCCCTTTTCGTCTCTTGCAGGAAAATAAACAAGAATTGTGCAAAAGAGTATTAAGCCTTGAGTAGGAGATCAAGGACCTTAAAGAGGAAAACACTATACTCAAGCGAAAGTTGACAAAGAAGCCTACATCATCACTACCTCCATCGCCTCCGAGGACTTAATTACATGGGTATGGGTACTCCCCTTGGCAACTGCCAAGCTTGGGGGAGGTTCCCCGATATCGTATCACCATCACACTCCTATCTTTACCGTTTTATTTAGTTCGATCCTTTTAGTAGTATCTTGATCTAGTAGATTGAAGTTTTGTTATCAAGTAGTTTTGAGTTTTGCTTTGTGATCTCTTTATGTAATCGAGTCCGTGAGCTATCTATAATAAAGATTAGTGTTGAGTCAAGGGCTTTGCTATGTTGCTATGATTCTAAGAAAGTAGAAAGAATAAAAGAGTTCATAATGATCTTATGGTTAGTGATGACTTCACACATAAAAAGTTTGAGGCATACAAGTTGTTGAGAGTTGATAAACATAGTTTTGGTCATCATTGCAATTAATAGGAAGTGATAAGGAAAGAGAGGTTCACACACATATATATTATCTTGGACATCTTTTATGATTGGGAGCACTCATTAAGTATGACATGCTAAAAGATTTTACGTTGGACAAGGAAGACAATGTAATGGCTTATGTTTTCTCACATCTCGGTTAAAGTATATTGTTATTAACCTTCCAAACATGTTGAGCTTGCCTTTCCCCCTTGTCGGTGTCAAAACCGGCGGATCTCGGGTAGGGGGTCCCACACTGTGCGTCTAGGCGGATGGTAACATGAGACAAGCGACACGATGTTTTTACCCAGGTTCGGGCCCTCTCGATGGAGGTAAAACCCTACTCCTGCTTGATTAATATTGATGATATGGGTAGTACAAGAGTTGATCTACCACGACATCAGAGAGGCTAAACCCTAGAAGCTAGCCTATGGTATGATTGTTGTTCGTCCTACGGACTAAAACCCTCCGGTTTATATAGATCCCGGAGAGGGCTAGGGTTACATAGAGTCGGTTACAATGGGAGGAGATCTTCATATCATATCACCAAGCTTGCTTTCCATGCCAAGGAAAGTCCTATCCGGATACGGGACGAAGTCTTCAATCTTGTATCTTCATAGTTCGGGAGTCCGGCCAAAGGTCATAGTCCGGCCATCCGGACACCCCCTAATCCAGGACTCCCTCAGTAGCCCCTGAACCACGCTTCAATGACAACAAGTCCGGCGCGCAAATTGTCTTCGGCATTGCAAGGCGGGTTCCTCCTCCGAATACTTCATAGAAGATGTTGAACACAAGGATAGTGTTCGGCTCTGCAAAATAAGTTCCACATACCACCCTACAGAGAATAATATCTGAACAAATCTAATCTGCTGACGTATTCCGCCGCGTGACATAACGCCATGGCCAAGCCTTTATTCGAATCATTTTACGTTCACCTCAGCGCGTTTATCGAGGTGGTTTCCTTGGCACGTCTTGTCAAAGCAGAGATCGTGTCCCCTTATTCCGGGATTCTCATCAATACGGGCGTGGGTAACCCAACCGCGCCATTAACCATGGTGCCTAGGAGGCGCTTAGGCACGCCTAGGCGCTAGGCAATGGCCAAACGCCTCACCTAGGGCGTAAATGGAGGTCTAGGCACGGCAAGCAAGGAATTGCCTACGCAAGAAAGAAATCATGCCACATACTGCACTATTATGCCAAATGAGTTATATTCCAATGGTAGTAGACGGTAATTAACTTATTTATGTGCCCTAGACTAATATCAACACCCATATAATAATCACAAATACAGTGCGAGTAAAAACTATATAACTGCCTAGGCCGCGCCTAGGGCGCTTAGGCACCGCCTAGGCACTAGGTGAAGGCCAACCGCCTCGCTTACGCCTACCGCTTTTTCCAACCTTGGAGATAAGCGAGTTTTATTAGGCTGGTGGGGGCTTATAGTTCTGGCCGCCCATATAAGGGGATAAGGATCCACCCTTTCCATTTACGCCTTCTTCCTCCTTTGCTTATCGATCCCTGCGCACTCAAGCTCCAGCGCCCAAGTCCGCACTTCCCACCTCAACCTTCTCCAATCATGTCCGGAGCGGGAGATAGATGGATGGCCTCCTCCGTCATGGAGGGGCAAATCAAAAAGTTGAGGAAGGCCGAATACTTGTCTGACGACATCGCGCACCGGATTCCAGATGAGGGGCAACTCATCCCCACCCCTGGGCCCCATGAGAGGGTCATGTTTCTCCCCCCTTTCCTCCGCGGACTGGGCTTTCCTCTTCACCCGTTCGTCTGGGGGCTCATGTTCTACTATGGCCTGGACTTCCACGATCTGGCCCCGAACGTCATCCTCAACATCTCGGCCTTTATCGTCGTGTGTGAGGCCTTCCTCCGCATCCACCCTCACTTTGGCCTATGGCTGAAGATCTTCAGCCTCAAGCCGAAGGTCGTGGGCGGCCGCCAAGCGGAGTGCGGAGGCGCCATGGTGGGGAAGATAGCCAACGTTACATGGCTCGAGGGCGCCTTCGTAAAGACCATCAAAGGGTGGCAGTCGGGGTGGTTCTATATCACCGAGCCGCGTGACCCTGAATGGGCAGCGGCCCCCAAATTCCGATCTGGCATCCCCACACGGCTCACATCTTGGAAAGAGACGGGCCTGTTGTGGGGTAGTCCGGAAGAGGTGATCGGACTCCAAACCTGCGTCCGAGACCTGGTGAACAAGAAGGTTAAGCTTGTTAACATAGTTCAGGTCATGCTCTTCCGCCGGATCCTTCCGTGTCAACGACGGGCCTTCAACTTGTGGGAGTTCGACGCAGCCCAGCACCAGACTCTGTCCCGGCTCTTCGACACAAAGCACGAGGATGCCTGGAAGGTGCTATTCAAGAGCTCTGAGGTCTCCCCTCCCGTCACCGAGGATCACAGATTCTGCGCCAAGCGCCAAGCCACTGAGGTAAGATTGCTTTTAGTCCTCCACGGGACACTTGATTTTCATAGTTTGACTCCATGTAGGATCTAAACTCCTGCTCCTTTGACAGGACTGGAAGAGGACGTCCGGACAGTTTGACTGTCCGACCCCTTTGCCCGAAGGCCCAGCAGATGCACGCTTGACGAAGCTGCAGGTTCCGGCACCTCACGTGGTGCCGGAGAATAAGGCCAAGAAGAAGGCCACGGGGACTCGAAAGAGTTCCCGGTGCCTGGTGGTGTCGGATTCATCGCTGGACAACCCCAAAGCACCCTTCGTCTCTGAGGACGAGGAGGAGGAGGAAGAAGAAGCCTCTCCCCCTCCAACGGGGGGAGGAAAGAAAAGGAAGGCCGCCCCAACTGGGGAGGCCGGAGGGTCCAAGAAGCGGAAGACCCTTCTACCAGAATACGCCTCCGATGCCAAAGATGGCGGGAAGGAATGGCCATCCAGGGTCAAGCCCCTGGCAAAATCATAAGTATCCGGATACCCGAATAACTTATGGCGCTCCTCTATTATACGGTACCTTCTGACGCCAAATTCAATCATGCAGTCCGCCCAAGGCTCAGCTCGGCGATTCGTCGAGCGGCTCCCTGGATTCGTCGGATGTGAATAGCGCTTCACTTCCGACGGCCTCCTCCCCGCTCCCTGTGGACGACGCCGAGGTGGAGTCCCAAAAGGGACTAAACCAGGAGGAGGTGGTCCTGGGGGCGCCGCAAGGCGACCTCCCGGATTCCAGGCCCAAAGGGGGTAAAACCCCAGAGGTGTCTAAGTTCGGCCCTGGGTCGGACACTGCTCCGGAACCTTCAGTGGTTCCGGAGTCCGGCAGGCAGCGCCTTCGTAAGAAGGGCAAGCCTACGACGCCGGCGACCTCCGTCCAACCGGAGGCGCCGGACAATTTGCTGGAGGTGCTTAACGGCGCCTCCATCGACGAGGAACACCGCACTGTTATGAGTGCGGTCATTCAGAAGGTTCGGTCTGCCAAGAGCGGGCTGAATGAAGCCTGTAACAGCCTTCTAACAGGCTTTGAGGTAAGTTTTAAGATATGTAAGAATATTACCGCATAGACAGCTGAGGATCTAAAAAGATATACGCAGGAGTCTAACATAAATATGTCAATATGCGAATGCAGGCTGCGCTGCTGACCTCTGCCGCACTGACTGCGGAGGTCGACACATTGAAGCAGAACCTCGAGCGGTCAAAGAACGAGCTCGGACGTGCCAAGAAGCAGCTCGAGAACAAGGAAGGTAAGTAATACCTTATTAAAGTAATACCTTATAGAAAGGATTTGGTTGCAAAAAATGACAGGAATAACGTGGGTATTGCAGGGGCCACGACCGAGGTGGCGACCCTGAAGGAAGCGGTGTCCAAGGCCAAAAACAGTGTGGCCTTGGAGCACACCGAGCGAGAGAAACAGGAGGCGCGGGTGGCGAAGGTGCGGCAAGAGCTCCAGGCTCTCGTGGAGAAACACAAGAGTTTGGAGCGTGACTCGAAGACTCGAGAGTCCGAACTCGCCTTGGCTCTTGAGAGTGCCAAAACCGCTAAGGCTGAAGCCCAAAAGGCCCTCCAGGAGATCGAGGCAATAAAGAAAATAGCGGCGGGTAAGGCATTCTTTATGCAAAGCAAGCATATAAAAGTGAATTATCTGTTACTTACCCGAATCCGGAGCTCTCCAGGAGCGTTCGCCGATCTGCCCCGTAGTGTGTCTGATGTTGCCGCGTTCTACCGAGCCGAGGAGGTGAGCTCGACAGAAAAGGTGTTCTGGTCTCAACATGCTGAGGCCGGACATCCGGTGCCCCTGAGCGACCAGCTAAAGCAGTTGGTCGAGCTCCACAAGGTGGCCGAACAGGCCATGAAGGGCCTCATAGTTCGGCTGTGGCCTAGAGAAGCCATGCCTGGGAGCTACTTCGGTCTGGTGCGGCGGCTGGTGGACGCTTGCCCATGGATTGAAGTCATCAAGCGCTCCTTCTGTATTGAAGGTGCCCGTCGGGCCCTTGGCCGTGCTAAAGTGCACTGGGGAAAGATGGACGCCGAGAAGCTTGTGACGGACGCGCCCCCACCGGGCAAGGAGTATCGCAAGCCCGAGATGTATTATAAGGGCGTCCTGAAGGGTGCCCGCCTTATAGTGGGCGAATGCTCCAAAGATGTAATTTTTTAGTAGACTCGCATCTGTTATCCTGTACGCTGAAAACTTTGTTCATATGTGCTAAGCAACGCTTGTTAATTTAAAATATTACCTTCTGTGCGGCCGTTTATCAAACTGAGAGATGCAAGTCGTCGGCTTCTACCCCCATGCCATGAGTGCTGGGGTGTTCGGGATAAACCTGAGCGCTCTTGTTCCCATTCTTGGGTCCATCTAGGAAGGCGCTCAACACAATGAACAAGGCCATTAGACTTATAATGCTTTATCACTCTCACTTAGCCATAGAATTCTATAATTTTAAATTTCGGCGAAGCCCCTAGTATTCGGAAGACCGAGTTCGGGGCGCTATCCATGCCTAGGCCAGATGAATCCGGCTCCTCGCTCTAAGTGGCATAAGTCTTTAGGGACTCTAAAAACCTCGTGAACAGCGACCGATCTGTCGCACTATCATGACGGTCAGTTTTAGCTTTCTCTACTAAGGTGTTAACCCAGCTCACCTGGGGCACAATCGCAGTAGTTCTCCCAACGCTACCTTAGCCAACATTGCGGAACGTAAGGTACCAAAACATGGGAGCCGGGTAAACCCAACTATTGACCCAAGACATGATTCGGAGCCGATGCATATAGTGCTATAAGTTTGGGGTGCCGCACTCATGAGAGTGTTCGGTCTTCTGACACCGTGTTATGGGGTGCTTAAGCCCCTGGTGTATTGGCCGTACCAAAGTGTACGGTTGCATAATGTCATGACTGAACATATTTGTATAAAAATAGATGAAGACAATAATAGATAAGAGCTATGTATTGTTTATTAAAAAGGGCTGCTATGAAAGCAGAACGATACAAATAGTGCGATAAGCAAGAGATGGGATTATTTGGCATGTCCCCCTCTAGGGGCAAGCTGTGAGACTTTAAGTAAAACATGTATTTAGCTCGTTATAGAGACCACCTGGACATTTGACGTGGCTTGTTCTCTCCCTGGCTGTTGCATCGTGTGTTCGGCAAGTGTATTGCCGGACAGGCCTTCCGCATAGTTGGGTCCTGAAAGTATATATAAAGAGAGGAAACGGCAGAATAGGGAGCCCCTAGTGCGGTTGAGCCGCATTCTGGGCGTGCCGTGGTTGCGCCCCTCCCCTTATGCCCATGGTATTTCCAAAGCGTAATTATGTATGCGTGGTACCACTATCGCCATCTTGCGAGGGCTGGGGCTGGGGCCGCACTGCTATGCTTGCTCGGAACGTGTTGGCCGGTTTTGTTGTAGGTTACTTCGGGCGCGCTTGACGTTCGGAGGGAGCGTTCGGTGTTTCCATTTACCGTAATGACTCCGTGAGGGCCTGGCATCTTGAGCTTGAGATATGCGTAGTGCGGCACCGCACTGAATTTTGCGAATGCGGTTCGTCCGAGCAGGGCGTGATTGCCACTGCGGAATGGGACTATGTCGAAGATTAACTCTTCGCTTAGGAAATTATCCGGGGATCCGAAGACCACTTCGAGTGTAACCGAGCCAGTACAGCTGGCTTCTACACCTGTTATGACGCCTTTAAAGGTTGTCTTTGTGGGTTTAATCCTCGAGGGATCTGTACCCATTTTTCGCACTGTATCCTGATAAAGCAGGTTCAGGCTGCCGCCACCGTCCATGAGGACTCTAGTGAGGTGAAATCCATCAATGATTGGGTCTAGG
The DNA here is from genome assembly GCF_018294505.1 of Triticum aestivum. Lineage (NCBI taxonomy): Eukaryota > Viridiplantae > Streptophyta > Magnoliopsida > Poales > Poaceae > Triticum > Triticum aestivum. The sequence continues at coordinate 547,798,310 of NC_057804.1, forward strand.
ACCAATGCGGCGAATCCACCGTGACGGATGCTAGTGGGGTGGTCCCTTCGATCAAAAGTGATCGGGCAGGAGGACCATGGGTTGAAATTTGGGGCGACTGGCTCCAACACATAGACGTCCTTGAGAGCATGCTTCGCTCCCTTTTGGGGATATGGGTTGCGTATACCATGTTCACTGTTCGCACTTGCGGGGGGAAGCCCTTCTGTCCTCTGTTGTTCAGCGGCCGGGGCTCCTCCTCGTCATCGCTATGCAGCCCCTTGTCTCTGGTTTCGGCACTTAACTTGCCTGCCTGCTTGAACACCCAACAATTCATGTTGGTGTGCTTGGCTAGTTGTTCGGGGGTGCCATGTATCTAGCACGAGCGATCGAGTATTCGGTCTAAACTGGATGGGCCCGGAGGGTTTCTTTTGAATGGCTTCTTCCGCTGACCGGGTTTAGAGCCTCTGAATCCGGCATTAACTATCATATCCTCAGTATTGTCGCCGTTAATGCGGCGCTTGTGCTTGTTGCGACGTGACCTGCCATTGCTGTCCTTGGTATCCGAATTGCCAGGGCTCTTGGTTATGTTATTGCTATGAGCTAGCCAGCTGTCTTCTCCCGCGCAAAAGCGGGTCATGAGTGTCGTGAGGGCTGCCATAGATTTCGGCTTTGCCTGTCCTAGGTGCCGGGCAAGCCATTCATCTCGGATGTTGTGCCTGAAGGCTGCAAGGGCCTCGACATCCGGACAGTCGACTATATGATTTTTCTTGGTTAGGAACCGTGTCCAGAATTGTCTAGCCGATTCCTCTGGCTGCTGGATTATGTGTCTTAGGTCATCGGCGTCTGGTGATCGCACATAAGTGCCTTGGAAGTTGTCAAGGAACGCGGATTCCAGGTCCTCCCAGCAACTAATTGACTCTACTGGCAGGTTGATAAGCCAATGCCGAGCTAGTCCTTTAAGCTTGAGCGGGAGGTATTTGATGGCATGTAGATCATCACCACGGGCCATGTGGATATGAAGGAGATAATCCTCGATCCATACCGCAGGATCTGTTGTGCCATCGTATGATTCGATGTTTACGGGTTTACAACCCTCGGGGATTTGATGATTCATTACTTCGTCTGTGAAGCATAGTGGGTGTGCGGCGCCCCTGTACTGGGCTATATCGCGACGTAGATCGGATGAGCTTTGTCTGTTGTGTTCGGCCTGGCCGTATTTATCATATCCGGCGTGACGGTTATCGTCACATGACGTGGGGCGCCCACGCAATTCGTAGATCTATCTTGTTTGCCTTGCCTTATCCTCCAATATGTCTCGCGGGTCTGTTACGTTTCCCCGTGCTCTGGTATTCTTGGAGCGGCACCGGGGTGCGGCTTGGGTTGAGGGCCGAAAGGCCTCTTTGTCGCGGCCACGGGGTGGCCGATCGGGTGCATCATACACTGGTGATGTAGGTTTAGTTGCTTCCTCCTCTAGTTGGGGTAGCAGCCTGCGCTTTGGGTAGCTTTTGGAGGGGCGTTCGAGTTTATACTCTTCGGCCACCAGGACTTCAGTCCATCTACCGGCTAGCAAGTCTTGGTCAGCTCTAAGTTGCTACTGTTTTTTCTTGAGGCTGCTTGCCATGGCCATAAGCCTGCGTTTGAAACGCTCTTGTTCGACGGGATCCTCTGGCACGATGAATTCGTCATCGTCGAGGCTTGCCTCGTCTTCGGAGGGAGGCATATAATTGTCGTCCTCGACCTCCCTGTCTGCCGCTCTCTTATGAGGGCTGGCTCCTCCGTCCTCCTGCGCCGAATCCTGCTAGAGGGGGTTGTCTTCAGCACTGTCTGGGGTGTTGTTGTCTCCAGTGCTAGACTCGTCGTTTTTTCTTTGGCGGGATTTAGAGCGGCGCCGCTGATGATGGCGCTTGGGTTGCTTCTTGGAGGGGTCGTCCTCCGTTTTTTCATCGTCATCCCCTGCTTTGGGGGTGTCCACCATGTATATGTCATATGACGAGGTGGCTTTCCAGTGCCCTATAGGTGCTGGTTCTTGGTCGTCTCCTTCATCGGCGTCCATACCGTTGATGTCTTCGGAGTCAAAGTCGAGTATGTCGGTTAGATCGTCGACAGTGGCTACAAAGTGGGTGGTGGGTGGGTTTCGAATTTCTTCGTCGTCCGCATCCCAACCATGCTGACCATAGTCCGGCCAGGGCTCTCCTGACAAAGAGAGAGACTTTAGTGAATTCAGGATATCGCCAAAGGGCGAGTGCTGAAAGACGTCCACGGCGGTGAACTCCATGATCGGAGCCCAATTGGGCTCGATCGGAAGCGGTGCGGAAGATTTGGAGTCCGGAATGGAGTCTGGCACCTTAGAGTCACAGGCCTCGCAAAGGACTAGGCTGGTATTCGGCTCCATCGCCGTAGAGATTGCGCCTCCTGGGGCGACGTCCTACCGTCCGTCCCCAGCTGGCGCAGTCGGCTCTGAGCTAATGGTCGGAGCGGGCACCTGAGCAGCGCTCTGGGCGCTGTCCGGCGGCAGAGCTAGATCATGCCCATCGTGACAGTGCGGCGCACTCAGCCGTGGCTCGAATCCGTCGAAGATCAAGTCCCTGCGGATGTCGGCCGTGTAGTTTAAGCTTCCAAACCTGACCTGATGGCCAGGGGCGTAGCTTTCGATCTGCTCTAAACATGTGGGCATATTTTTCGACATCGGCTTCCGCTGGATGACAAGCGAGGTCTAAGCTTGGGGGAGTTGATACATCCATTTTGAATCATGCTTTTATATCAATATTTATTGCATTATGGGCTGTTATTACACATTATATCTCAATACTTATTGCTATTCTCCCTTATTTTACAAGGTTTACCATGAAGAGGGGGAATACTGGTAGCTGGAATTCTGGCTAGAAAAGGAGCAAACATTGGAAACCTATTCTGCACTGCTCCAAAAATCTTGAAACTCCACGAAACATGTTTTTGGAATTAATAAGAATTATTGAGCGGAAGAAATACATCAGGGGGCCCACACCCTGGCCAGGAGGGTAGGGGCGCGCCCCCTATCTCCTGGGCCCCCTGGTGGCCCCCCGGTGTCCATCTTCTACTATATGAGGGCTTTTACCCTTGAAAAAATCGTGGGCAAGCTTACGGGACGAAACTCCACCGCCATGAGGCGGAACCTTGGCGGAACCAATCTAGAGCTTCGGCAGAGCTATTCTACTGGGGACACTTCCCTCCGGGAGGGGGAAATCATCACCAACAATCCTATCATTGGGAGGGGTTCAATCTCCATCAACATCTTCACCAGCACCATCTCCTCTCAAAACCCTAGTTCATCTCTTGTATCCAATCTTGTATCAAAGCCACAAATTGGTACTTGTGGGTTGCTAGAAGTGTTGATTACTCCTTGTAGTTGATGATAATTAGTTTACTTGGTGGAAAATCATATGTTCAGTTCCTTAATGCATATTATTACTCCTCTAATTATGAACATGAATATGCTTTGTGAGTAGTTACGTTTGTTCCTAAGGACATGGGTGAAGTCTTGCTATTAGTAGTCTTGTGAATTTGGTATTGTTCGATATTTTGATGAGATGTATGTTGTCTTTTCCTCTAGTGGTGTTATGTGAACGTCGACTACATGACACTTCACCATTATTTGGGCCTAGAGGAAGGCATTGGGAAGTAATAAGTAGATGATGGGTTGCTAGAGTGACAGAAGCTTAAACTCTAGTTTCTGTGTTGCTTCGTTAGGGGCTGATTTGGATCCATATGTTGAATGTTGTGGTTAGGTTTACATTAATACTTCTTTTGTAGTTGTGGACGCTTGTAATAGGGGTTAATCATAAGTGGGATGCTTGTCCAAGTAAGGGCAGTACCCAAGCACCGGTCCACCCACATATCAAATTATCAAAGTACCAAACGCGAATCATATGAGCGTGATGAAAACTAGCTTGACGATAATTCCCATGTGTCATCGGGAGCTCCTTCTTCATTATAAAAAATTGGCCAGGCTTATCCTTTGCTACATAAAGGATTGGGCCACCTTGCCGCACTTTATTTAGTTTCATTGCTTGTTACTCGTTACAATTTATCTTATCACAAAACTATCTATTACCTACAATTTCAGTGCTTGCAGAGAAAACCTTACTGAAAACCACTTATCATTTCCTTCTGCTCCTCGTTGGGTTCGACACTCTTACTTATCGGAAGGACTACGATAGATCCCCTACACTTGTGGGTCATCATTCGTACATCAAATGTACTATTATTTGGAATCAACATCAAGTGTATTCAAAAAAATAGAATTCGAGTTCATTTAGTACACATAGTTCATATCTATCTCTATAGTAATCACGTGGTGTGTTATTAAGGTAATACACGAATGATGGTTGAAGTTGGCAACAATCATGATTGTAGATTCTTATTGAAATAGAGAAACAAATTTAAATTTAGTTCGAATTGCAGCGGTAGTATAGACATTTGGAATGCACTAAAATGTTGGTATGAGTAGGTTACATGCATTATACAACAAGCGAAAAAATTTAATCGGACATAACATGGATTCATACTCCCTCCTTCCATCTATATTGGGCGTAATGAGATTTTTACGACCGCCTTTGACTATTGACAAGATTAATAGTACATGACATGCACAATGTGACAATTATATCGTTGAAAGAACCTTTCAAAGACGAATTTAACAGTGTTCTTTGTGTAAGTTGTATGTCATATATCATTGCTCTAATATTCTGTCAAAGATAGCATCAAAAAACACATTAGGCCCTATAAAGATGGAAGGAGGGAGTAGCTTTGAATAGAATTTGTATAGTAAAATGGGGCAAGACTCTCTCTTTGTGTGGTGTGAATAGTTTTATTTTTTTCGTTTTTTTTGGTTGAGGGAAGTGCGAATTGATTTGGTACATACAAGTACAATATAACTACATGTTAGGCTTGTCCCTAAAATTCAACCCACGTCTTCTTATATCCCAAAAATTCAGATATCGTGCTCCCAAAACTGGCGCCTTCACAACCCGCACCTTGCTATCCCGAAATTACAACGCGTGCGAAAACTCCCTACGGCTGCCAAATCTCGGCACGTGAAATCTCCCTTCTTACCCTGAGCCGAAAGGGCCGCTAGTTCAAATCGGTGGGGGGTCCTTTTGTAACACATCCTACATTTTGGATAAGCGCGTCCCTAAGTCATGCTTCACCCCGTCCCATCGCCCCCTTTTCGCCATTCAAAATCCCAGGCCGCCATAACCTCTCTGCTCCAGCCGCGAAACCCCACCCTCCTCCGTCCGCCACCTCACCGCTGCCCAGCCGGAGTCTCTTTCCCGACGACATCGTCCACCGCAACAGCTTGACGTCCCTCGTCCACCTCCCCGGATGAGGATCCGTCGTCCATCTGGCCGTCCCGCCGGTTCAGCCGCCCCGTCCTCCACCTCCAAGGAGCTGCTCCAACGATCGCCTCGTCTATCGCGGCTGCTCCATCCCCACATCATCGCCTTAACTTGCTCCACCGGAACTGCAGCATCCTCACCGACTCCTCGGACGAAGCCGAGGCCTACTCGGCGCCACCAAAGAGGTTGTACACTCATCGCATCGCACCTTCTCCTTAACTCGACCTCCCGGTGCCGATGGTGCTCCAACCCGCACCCCCGTGGAGAGGCTACCTTGAAGCCGATGCCGTGGGCGACATCTCCATGGTGGCTCTCCCCCAGTGCGAGGCCCCTTTCGCGGCGGTGGCCATACCATCCGGATCTGCTGCTGCTGCTCCGGCTCTCGCTCGCGCTGCTGCTGCTGCTCCGGCTCTCGCTCGATCGCTCGCTCGCCCAGCTGCTGCTGCTGCTCTCCACCTCGCTCGTGCTGCTGCTTTGCTCCGATTTAGCCACACTTCAGTCGACTCAATTGACTTTTGGGTCAGTCGATTTTCAGGGGTTGGGGGGGGGGGGCTTGCCAGAGTTAAGGAAGAACCACCCGCAGCGGGGACGAGGGCTCGCCAGGGAGGTACCCCACTATCTATCTTAGGGTTCAGGGTGGGAGCGGGGGGCCTAGACGGCTAGCCGGGGCGGCGCTAGGGATTTGTTTCGGGGCGGCGAGGCGACTCTAGGGCCGGCGGTTCGGCCAGTGGTGGCTGGCGGCTCAGGGGGTGCAGGTTGAAGATGAACTGCAGGCCCTCCCTAAACTACATGTCAAGTGCCTCTCTGCTACCATTGCGTCCAGTTTCGACAGTAGCATTCAAATTCCACAGTAAATTTCAGTTTTGACAGTTAAGTTCAGAGTCAACAGTTTTTACCTCATCTGTTGTAGTCAGGTGGTCTTTGGTGATGTAAATTTTAGATCCATTTTACATCATCTATTGGAGATGCTATTAGAATCCCACTTGAGATTGACGATGGCTGCCTTGTGCTGCTTCAGCCTTGACGTCTTACGGCTCACCGGAGCTGCTCCAACGATAGAACAATCCATCACAATAGAGCAGTGCCCGAGACACCATCTACAGATTCCTCAGATCTTCCTCCACACCTCCGACAGCCACCTCTGCCTCAACTGCTTCAGCGACCAACCCAATGATGCTGAGGTCGACACGGCTACGGCAAATAGGTTGTACACTTGTTGCATCACTTATTACTATACATTCACATCGATCCATTAGGGCTATTTTGGTTCAACGGAAAAACATAGCAATAGGGAATTTTCCAATGGCACTCTTCTATTCAATTATTCATGCATTTTATTGAAAGGAATGAAGCAAAACATCCACCTGGACCTACTTTTCAAAATCCTATGCATGAAAACAAGACCAAGTGCATTAGTGCCAGAATAACATTCTAACTGTACACGCTTTCATATGGTTTCACTTTATTTTGGTCATGTTTCTTTGCATTCCTCTGCTCTTCCAATTCCTGTAAACTAAACACCCAAGTTGACAGAAATCCTGTTGGGGATATAACTACTGAGTGTAAACCACCCAGGAGGGGCCGGTTCACCCTCAACTATATTGGAACCCACAAAGACTTGGAAGATGGCGTTTTACTGATAAAACTTAAAATCCCGGAGCCCAAGGGCAGATTAGGGCCCATAGTGGTAAACCACCATAGTCATGTAACTTGTATTGTAAGATAAGGAAAGGAGAGACCTAGCCGAACACTTGTATGAGTCGGCCTCGGGGCTCTGTAAACCGGTCGGGCGTCAACCCGTGTATATAAGGGGACGACCCGGTGGCAGTTCAGGGACAAGAAACAACAACTCGATAGCCAGGCATAGCTTGTTTAGCTCCCTGGTTAGCGAGACCCCAACAATCCCATCACAACTAGACGTAGGCCTTTACCTTCATCGAAGGGGCCGAACTAGTATAAAAACCCTCGTGTCCTTTGTCCGGTTTAACCCCTTAAAGCTAACCCGTCGTGATGGCTCCACGACTAAGTCCTTCTATGAGGACATCTGACGTGATATTTCCACGATAGTTGGCGCCCACCGTGGGGCTATAGCACGATGGTTTCGTGTTCTTGAAGGGCAGATTTGAAGGACTTAAAGGATACACAGTGGGCCGGATGACCAAGAGTCGTCGCAGCAAGCTCTACATCAATGACGCAGGCAGGGGCCCCGAGGCCGGCTCAATCGAGTACGGGTACCGGGTCCCCTTCGGCGGAATTCACGTCTTCATCGGCAAGATCGGTGAACCGGGCCCTAAGCCAGACATCTGCACTGACCTTGTCTAACCGGCTGAGCATGCAAGTCCCGCCCGGATTCAGCCTGCCATGAAGCGTGCGTTCGTGGGATGTGTCCATGGGATCAGATCTAAACCGGTGTCTAAAGGTGAGACGGCCGCTTATTCCGACGGCGAATCATCCGCTGGTGAAACCGAATCCCTGTACCAAGTTCAGGATGGCGTGTTTTAAGGGTATTCTGATGGCACTAGTATTCCGGAAATTCTTGAACCGCCGAACCACGTCAGAATCTTCATGGCCGGAACACAGCCAACCTTGCAAAACTCTACTGCGGTAGCATCCGGACCGGTGGCAGGGGCAGGAGGCTCCGCGCACCGGCCGGCTCAAGTTCTCTCCGGTTTAATGGATTCTTGGGCGACCTTGTTGACCACGGCAGTTACACCAGCAATGCAGGATCAGCATAATGCGGACATTGCAAGGCTGAAGGATCAGATAACACAAGCCAAGGAAGATTTGGCAGCGGAAGAGATCCGGATGACTGAGGAGCGGGCCGCTTTAGATGCCCAGGCGTAGAGGATTCAAGCCGAGAATTATCGACTTTTGATGGATCAGAACGCTTCAAATGAAGTATTCAAGAGGAGACATCGATCTCACTTGCCGGCGGATTACAATGTGATGAACCTCTTTGGTACGCCAGGAGCAGGGACTAGCAATCCGGCCGCAGTGAACCGGACTATTGCACCAAGGACGGGGGCGCCGGATCAACCTCAGGTGATGGGTCCACCATGGCAAACGGATAACCTGCCACCGTATACTACACCCCTGTTGGGTCACTTCTCTACCCCTTTGGACAATATGATAGCAGCAGCATCCCGGCTGGCAGCTATTCCGATAGAGGGTGAATCGCCAGCAGCGGTTGAGACATGGCGGGCTAGGGATCTTCTTCAAACAGCTATGATGCAGCAACAGGCTTACTCGTATAGCCGAGACAGGATTCACTCGACCCCACGTCCGACCAAAAGCTATAGCAGGCATATAGATGAATCGGAAGTGTCCAGCAGTGCGCGGCGCCGCATTGTCCCTCAAGGGCCTAATCCGGCGCGTGGTGGTGTGAACGCTCAGGACGTGGTGGATAATGGCAGAGCATGAAGGGAGGCCGCTTTAGCAGCACAACATACGGGTCGATATCAACCCGCCCCGGTTTAGCCAGCAGCTTCAGTAGACCGAGGCACCGGGCTCACTTTCAGTTCTTGGGGAGTGTCTTGTCTTATTCTAGCTCTCTGTAATGTGCGACTGCCTAAGGACTTCAAGGGCCCACGTAAGGTACCAAATTACACTGCTGATCAGCCACCCGAGGCATGGGTGGAAAGTTATGAGATGGCTATGGAGATGCTGGATGTGGACGTAGCGGCTTGTGCAAAGTACTTCACGATGATGTTGGAGGGAACAACCTGTACATGGTTGAAGAATCTACCAGCTAACTCTGTCGAGTCATGGGACCAGTTGAAGGCCCGGTTTATAGCCAATTTTAAGGACACGTGTAAACAGCCTATGTCCATTGTGGATCTTGATGCATGTGTTCAAGGGGAGAACGAGTCAACAACTCATTGGGTGCGCCGGGGTTCAAGCAATCATCACTCTAGAATTCAATTGCCAGTTTAAGTCACTAAAGATGAAGTTGGGACGGCTCAAGCGCCACTGCAATGACATGGGCACCCTTATGGCTGCCCTGGTCAAATATGTCGATTCTGATAATACCAAGGATCCCGATTCTGATGAGGAGAAACCGGAGAAGGGAAAGAAGAACAGCGGTGCAAAGGCACAGCACCACAACCAAGGAGGCCATGGGAATAATGGTAAGCGCAAAGCAGATTCAGATTTTGTGGCTAATGCTAATGTGCAGTGTCGTAAGGGTAAACCGCCCCGGCATGGTGGCGGAATGAATCTGGAGCGTTTGTTGAACCTGCCCTGCCCAAAGCATGGGGCCAAGGAGGTTCCTGCAACACATCTCTGGAAGGATTGTCACATTATGAAGGAGGTCAAAAACTCTGATCTTTTCCGGTATGATCAGGGTCCATTGGGCGGTTCAGGACCCGGTTTTGATGGTGGCGGCGGTTCAAGCTCTGGATTTCAGAATAATCAGGGCAACCAGAACAACCAGGGTGGTAACAACCAACAGAATAATCAAGGAAATCAACAACAGTCGGGTTATCAGAGTCACCCAAAGCAGTTGAATGGTGGGCAGTACCATGTATTCACCACTAGTTTGTGCAAGCATGATCAGAAGCTTCACAAGAGGGATGTTAATGTTGTTGAACCGGCATTACCATGTTACCTGCGGTGGTCCGAGCAACCTATTGTGTGGAGCAGAGAGGATCATCCGCCCTGGGTTGACAATCTGGGTCACCTGGCCTTGGTGGTGGCACCTCAGGTGGAGGTTATAAGTTCACCAAAGTGCTCATGGATGGAGGGACAGTATCAACATTCTGTATTATGAGACCTTCCGTCACATGGGGTTGAAAGACAAGAGCCTTAAACCGTCAAACACTGTTTTCCATGGTGTGGTGCCAAGTAAATCGGCATATCCTGTTGGTAAGATCACTTTGGAGGTTGTGTTTGGTGATGAACATGACTCCCGGTCTGAGACATTGACCTTTGAAGTGGTGAGGATCCAGAGCCCGTACCACGCACTATTTGGGCGACCAGCTTATGCAAATTTCATGGAAAGGCCTTGTTATATTTACTTGCGGCTTAAGATGTCGGGTCACAAAGGAACCATCACGGTTCACGGAAGTCGTAAGATCTCTTTGGATTGCGAGGAAGTAGATGCGGCCTATGCTGAGTCGGTTTGTGCTACAGAGGAGTATAAGTTCTATAAAGATAATATTGATCCGACAGATATGACCCCTCTGAAGAAGCCCACAACTGAGCATGACCCGAACCTGACATTCAAACCGGCTGATGAGACTAAACTTGTTGACTTTGTTCCTGGCGGTTCGTCCAAACAGTTTAGCATCAGCACAAATCTGGATCCGAAATAGGAAAGCGCGCTCATCGAGTTCATCCGTGAGAACCGGGACATTTTTGCATGGAAGCCTTCTGACATGCTAGGTGTACCGAGGGAACTCGCTGAGCACACTCTCAATATTGATCCCAAGTTTAAACCGGTCAAGTAATTTTTTCGTGGCTTTAACGAGGAGAGACGCAAGGAAATTGGTGAAGAGGTAGCCCGGCTGTTGGTTGCTGGGTTTATCGTTGAAGTGTTTCACCCAGAGTGGTTGGCTAATCCGGTGCTTGTTCTTAAGAAAAACGGCACTTGGCGCATGTGTGTGGATTACACAGATTTGAACAAAGCTTGTCCGACCGATCCTTTTGCTCTCCCGCGTATTGATCAGATCATTGATGCGACGGTGGGTTGTGAGCGTTTGAGTTTCTTGGATGCTTATTCAAGTTATCATCAGATCAAAATGGTAGTTAAGGACCAGGAGAAGACCGCCTTCATCACTCCCTTTGGAGCCTTCTGCTATGTTTCTATGCCCTTTGGGCTCAAGAGTGCCCAGGCAACTTATCAGCGCTGTGTGCAAAATTGTCTTCATACTCAGATTGGGCGCAATGTCCATGCCTATGTTGATGACATTCTGGTAAAATCCGGGAAGAAGGAGACATTGATAAGTGATCTCAAGGATACCTTTGACAATCTGCGTGTTTACAAGATGATGGTCAATCCGGATAAGTGTGTTTTTGGTGTTCCGGCAGGCAAGCTTCTAGGTTTTCTGGTGTCCAATAGAGGCATTGAGGCTAATCCAGAGAAGATCAAAGCGATTACAACATTGGCTAAACCGGCATGCATCAATGATGTTCAGGGTCTAGCAGGTCGAATTGCAACCCTAAGCCGGTTTATCAGCCGTTTGGGAGAGAAGGCAATCCCTCTATATCAGATGTTGAAGAAAACAGACACCTTTGTGTGGAGTGATGCAGATAATGTGGCGTTTGAAGACTTGAAGCAGCAGTTGGCTGAACCGCCGGTCCTTGCTGCTCCGGTTGACAAAGAGCCCTTGTTATTGTACGTGGCTGCTAATGCTTGTGCTGTTAGTGTGGCAATTGTGGTGGAGCGCAAGGAGGCTGGTAAGGAATATCCGGTTCAACGACCAGTTTACTATATCAGTGAGGTGCTTATCGAGTCAAACCAGCGATATCCGCATTGGCAGAAGCTGGTATATGGAGTTTTATGGCAAGTCGAAAGCTCAAACAATAATTTCAAGGCCATCCCATTACAGTTGTCAGTTCAGCTCCTTTGGGTGATATAATTCAAAACAGGGAGGCAACTGGCCGGGTTGCAAAGTGGGCGATTGAGCTTGGTCCACATGGTTTGAAGTATGTGCCTCGAACAGCCATCAAGTCTCAAGCACTTGTTTACTTTATCAATGATTGGACCGAGTTACAAGCAACAGAGGACAAACCGGATAATACATACTAGACTATTCACTTTGATGGATCCAGGCAATTGGAGGGCTTGGGGGCTGGAATTGTCCTTACTTCCCCTCGGGGTGATAAAATTCGTTATGTCCTCCGTTTAATGTTCCCCTGTACTAACAATGCAGCTGAGTACGAGGCTTTGCTCCACGGGCTCCGTGTGGCCAAGGAGATGAATTTAAGCCGGGTATGATGCTTTGGAGACTCTGATTTGGTGGCTCAGCAAGTCTCTGGTACTTTTGGATTCTAAGGATCCACTCATGGTGGCTTATAGACATGAGGTGGATATTGTGGCGGGTCACTTCAAAGGGTATCAGGTTGAGCATATCGATCGGCACAAAAACGAAGCAGGAAACGCTTTAAGACGGCTGGGATCTCAGCGTAAACTGGTACCTCCCAATACTTTTTTAGATATCTTGCATAACCCGTCTGTTAAGTTGCCTACAGAGGAGGATTTAGTTGTTCCTGATCCGGAGGCTCAATTGGTGGATGCTTTACATGTTGTGCCGGATTGGACGGTTCCATATCTGGCGTATATGAACCGGGGTGAGTTACGAGATGATGAAGTCCTGGCCTGGCAGATAGTCTGGCGCTCCAAGTCCATGGTTATTCACAATGGCGAGTTACACCACTGCAGCATGTCAGGCGTATTTCAGCGTTGTGTTTCTCCGGAAGAAGGACAAGAGATCTTACGGGAAATTCATGAAGGGGATTGTGGTCATCATGCCAGTTGAAAGTCCCTGGTTGCTAAAGCTTTTCGTCATGGGTTGTACTGGTTGACGGCTCATGCTGATGCGGAGGATCTGGTAAAGCGGTGTGACGCTTGTCAGAAGTTTTCATGCCGAGCTCATGTTCCAGCTCAAGAATTGAGAATGATTCCATCACTTGGCCGTTTGCCACTTGGGGGCTTGATATGGTAGGACCCTTTAAGCGTTCCAAGGATAAAAAGACCCACCTACTGGTGGCGGTTGACAAGTTCACCAGATGGGTTGAAGCGGAGCCTGTCAGCAAGTGTGATGCGGCTACGGCGGTTCAATTTCTCAAGAGGATTTCTGTCAGAGAGAGCACATCCGTCTTGACTTAGCATCCGTGGCGCACCCCCAGACCAATGGGCAAGCGGAGAGAGCTAATCAAGAAATCTTGAAGGGTATCAAACCCCGGCTTATGGTTCCTTTAAAACGGACGCCGGGTTGTTGGGTGGAGAATTGCCTTCTGTGTTATGGAGCATCAACACAACCCCTAACGGATCGACGGGTTACACACCTTTCTTCATGGTGTATGGGGCAGAGGCAGTCCTCCCAAGTGATATTCGTCATGATTCGCCCCGGGTTGCCAATTATGTTGAAGCGGACAATGAGCAAGCACGCCAGGAGGCGTTGGACCTGTTAGATGAAAAACGGGATATGGCTTTGGCTCATTCAGCGATTTATCAGCAAGACCTGCGGCGATATCACAGCCGCCAGGTTAAGACAAGAACCTTTCAAGAAGGCGACTTGGTGCTCCGGCTCATCCAGGATCAGACCGATATGCACAAGTTATCCCCACCTTGTGAAGGACCCTTTGTGGTCAGCAAGAATCTGCATAACGGATCATACTACCTCATTGAAGTTCGAGACAACTCACGCAGCTCTAAGGAGGAGACCCGGCGGCCGTGAAACATAGCTCTCCTACGGCCTTACTACACTTGAGCCATAGGCTTCTCTTATGTACATATTTCGACAATGTATATATTATGATCAATAAAATAAACCAGCATCCTTGCTATAAGCAGGACCTCTGCTGTTTTTTCTCAAATATCCTTTGATTTACATGGGGGCTTCGGCTGACAAAGCGGAGTACTACCTGTTAAACCGACTATCATGCCACAATACAGCTTGGGAGCATCACACCCAAGGGGCCAAAGAGAGTCTGGATGCTATGCACATCTCAAACATAGGCACCCAATGAGCACAGCTCATCAAGTTACTTGGGGGCTCTTTGTGTAAAGTAACAAAGAGTTTGAAAGGACCCTTGTAGCTGGGTATCGACCCACAGCTTGGAAGCCTGGTATATTTACTTAAAACCCCGGGTTAACCTGCCTTCATCAAGTAAGCCACTCCTATCCAGGTAATCCTGGCATGACCCGCCGAACGTTTGACAGTTACTCTCATTGAGACCCTGAACTTGTCAAAGTTAAAATGGTGATTGGTTAGTTGGAGGCCCATCTTAAAAGGCTTTGTCAAATGGTTTAACTCAGCGGCCTAGCAGCCCACGAAAAGCCTCGAATTTGGGCCTGGCAGCCCTCGAAAAGCCTCGACTACACGGTTTTATTTGCCTTTGTCACTATTTATTTTCTTTGACAAATTCTATGTTGAACCGGTATCTTTTGATCTGGTATGGCTTTTTCAGTCATCATGTTAACCCGGTGTTTGTTAACCCGGCTTGGTTTTCAACTACAAGTTGACAGACCTTATTATCAAACTGGAGTTTATTAACCCGGCCTGGCTTTGACTACTTGTTGCCAATTTTGATCATCTAGTGTTCATCATAACCCGGCATGACTTATTATACGCCATCAATATATGGTGGAGTTATACAAATTCAAGATTTGGGTCTTCACCCTTATTACAATCAAAGTTGGTAAACCAACTAAAGTGATATCACATCACAGGTATGAGTTATTTCATATTTCTTAAGGTTTGATTATGAATCAGGCTTTACCTTGGGCATTATGACCCGTCCAACGGTAAACCGCCAGGACAAGCTTTCTATATGCAGGCTTCAGGATCGCATTATCAAAGCATAATCAAACATTGCATTTATCATAGGCGGTTCAACAAAAGTCGTGCATCAGCACAACAAATCAAAGAGTTTTAACTAGCCTATTACAAGGCATTTTGAGGCCCAAAATGCTGATTTTTCTTACACAACAAAGTTTGTCAAAGAAACACAAATGCTAGATTAAGACTCATTGCCAGGACGATGTGAAGTTGAAGGATCTTCAGGCGCCGGTTCAACCTCCTCCTCTCCACCCAGAGGCTGGAAGTCAAGGGTGGTCCAGTCAATCCGGGTTAGAGCCTGAAAGACAGCTTCTTCACTTATCAGATTGGACGGGTCAACATCAGGGGCGTAAGTGTGCTTACGAATTGGCTGGATAAGGTTTTGCACTTCTGTCACAGTTGTATCAACCCGCTGATTCCTCTCGTCATAAAAAGACTGATGAACCATCAGGTTAGCCTCTGCAGCAAGTTGACTTGACAGCGGACGCATCTCCTTTGTCATAGCTTTGAGTGTTTCATTATCAAATGCTAATCCGTCTGCCTGTTCATCTGGAAATCCCTTGGCAATGTCAACCGGATCCAAGTCAGATATCCATGCTTTGGCCTGAGTCAGTGCCAGTAAAGCGCCAGCCCTGGCAGCAGATCGCTTCACCTCCTCTATCTGAGCCGGTGTCATGGATAATCTTGCTAATGTGTCCTTGATCAATGTTGGTGCCGGTCTGTTGTATGAAGATGCAGAGATGACTCGCTGAGCACCGGTATACAGTTGCTCAATCAACGTATAGGCCGCTTTTAGCTTCATCCGCATGTTTGTCTCAAGATGAGTAATGCGATTTCCTGCGGAGTTAAACCGGTTTAAGAAATTCAAGTTAAACCGGTGGAGTTGATAGTACTACATAGAAGGTGTTCTAAGGTACTTACCAAACACGGCAGTCGTCATGGATTTCACTTGATGCTTCAGACCCATCAGTTCTTCTTCCACCGGTTTAAGGGCTGCTTCAGCATCTTTTGCCCGCTTCAATAACGCAGCCCTTTCAGTCTCCCAGTTGGTGCGTTTAGTTTTGAAGCCCTCTTTAAGTTGCTCCATGGCCGACAAGGCACCCTTGAGCTCTTCTTTTGTTTTAGAGGTCTCTTCTTGCTGTAACTTAAGGATTTCTTGAAGATCGGCGGTTTGGGATTCTTTGGACTTCATGTCAGCCTGCAAAGTCAGATGAAACAATAGTTAAAAATCCCTTAAAGTCCCAAGCGCATAATAAATTATACACTTGTCACTTGGGGGCTAATGTGGATTGCTTTTTAAAGTGAGTATTTTTCAAGTCCCAAGGCTCAATCCAGGTATATAGCTTGGCACTTGGGGGCTACTGCACATTTGATCAGTCATAAAGGAAAGGCAATTAACAAGGACAGACAGTCCCGGTTTGTCCTCAAGAAGACAAACCGGCCCTTGGGGGCTACTACGTTGAAGTGTTTTTTATATCAAAGTCCCGATTTATCTTTAGGAGATAAAGGCCCTTGGGGGTTACAATGGAAAAGATATACAGAATATAACAAGTTTCAAAGTATTCATACCTCATAGCGCTCCTTCATCAGGTTCACCAAACCGGCTTCAAAGTCACGGCTAGTGTACAGGTGGTTTAAAAAGCCGGAATGAAGTTCTTCAGCGCTAAGGTTGAAGAAGTTGGATAAATCCGTTTTTCCCTTTCCCCTTGCCCATAGCAGTGAATTCCTCCTTGGCGGTATGTTTGGCCAAGATAACCGGATTACCAGGACTGGTGTGAGCCGTGCCAGTAATTACACCATCATCATCGTCATTTCTTGGTGGACTTGGTGGACTTGGTGGATTGCTGGTACCCCTGGCTGGACTTGGTGTTGGTGAACGTTGCAGAAAATAATAAATTTCCGACGATTTCACCAAGATCAATCTATGAGTTCATCTAGCAACGAGATAGAGGAGTGCATCTACATACCTTTGTAGATCGAGCGGAAGCGTTCAAGAGAACGGGGTTGAGGGAGCCGTACTCATCGTGATCCAAATCACCGGAGATCCTAGCGCCAAACGGACGGCACCTCTGCATTCAACACATGTACGGTCAGCGTGATGTCTCCTCCTTCTTGATCCAGCAAGGGGGAAGGAGAGGTTGATGAAGATCCAGTAGCACGACGGCGTGGTGGTGGATGCAGCAGGGATCCCGGCAGGGCTTCGCCAAGCGTCTGCGGGAGGGAGAGGTGTACCAAGGGGGAAGGGAGGCGCCAAGTGCAAGGGTGCGGCTGCCCTCCCTCCCCCCCTCTATATATAGGGTCCCCAGGGGGGGCTCCGACCCTAGGAGATGGGATCTCCTAGGGGGGCGGCGGCCAAGGAGGGTGCCTTGGCCCCCAAGGCAAGTGGAGGCGCCCCCTCCCCTAGGGTTCCCAACCCTAGGCGCAGGGGGGCCGAAGGGGGGGTGCACCAGCCCACCAGGGGCTGGTTCCCCTCCCACTTCAGCCCATGGGGCCCTCCGGGATGGGTGGACCCCTGGGACCCTTCCGATGGTCCCGGTACAATACCGGTGACCCCTGAAACTTTCTCGATGGCCAAAACTCGACTTCCCATATATAATTCTTTACCTCCGGACCATTCCGGAACTCCTCGTGACGTCCGGGATCTCATCCGGGACTCCGAACAACTTTCGGTTTGCTGCATACAAATATCTCTACAGCCCTAGCGTCACGGAACCTTAAGTGTGTAGACCCTACGGGTTCGGGAGACACGTAGACATGACTGAGACGGCTCTCCGTTCAATAACCAACAGCAGGATCTGGATACCCATGTTGGCTCCCACATCCTCCTCGATGATCTCATCGGATGAACCACGATGTCGAGGATTCAAGCAACCCCGTATACAATTCCCTTTGTCAATCGGTATGTTACTTGCCCGAGATTCAATCGTCGGTATCCCAATACCTCGTTCAATCTCGTTACCGGCAAGTCACTTTACTTGTACCATAATGCATGATCCCGTGACCAGACACTTGATCACTTTGAGCTCATTATGATGATGCATTACCAAGTGGGCCCAGAGATACCTCTCCGTCATACGGAGTGACAAATCCCAGTCTCGATCCATGTCAACTCAACAGACACTTTCAGAGATACCCGTAGTATACCTTTATAGTCACCTAGTTACATTGTGACGTTTGGTACACCCAAAGCACTCCTACGGTATCCGGGAGTTACACGATCTCATCATCTAAGGAAAAGATACTTGACATTGGAAAAGCTCTAGCAAACGAACTACATGATCTTGTGCTATGCTCAGGATTGGGTCTTGTCCATCACATCATTCTCCTAATGATGTGATCCCGTTATCAATGACATCCAATGTCCATAGTTAGGAAACCATGACTATCTATTGATCAACGGGCTAGTCAACTAGAGGCTCACTAGGGACATATTGTGGTCTATGTATTCACACGTGTATTACGATTTACGGATAATACAATTATAGCATGAATAAAAGACAATTATCATGAACAAGGAAATATAATAATAATCATTTTATTATTGCCTCTAGGGCATATTTCCAACAGTCTCCCACTTGCACTAGTGTCAGTAATCTAGTTACATTGTGATGAATCAAACACCCATAGAGTTCTGGTGTTGCTCATGTTTTGCTCGCGGAAGAGGTTTAGTCAATGGATCTGCGACATTCAGATCCGTATGTACTTTGCAAATATCTATGTCTCCATCTTGAACATTTTCACGGATGGAGTTGAAACGACGCTTGATGTGCCTAGTCTTCTTATGAAACCTGGGCTCCTTGGCAAGGGTAATAGCTCCAGTGTTGTCAAAGAAGAGAGTGATTGGCCCCGACGCATTGGGTATGACTCCTAGGTCGGTGATGAACTCCTTCATCCATATTGCTTCATGTGCTGCCTCTAAGGCTGCCATGTACTCCGCTTCACATGTAGATCCCGCAATGACGCTCTGCTTGCAACTGCACCAGCTTACTTCTCCACGATTCAACATATACACGTATCTAGTTTGTGACTTAGAGTCATCCAGATCTGTGTCGAAGCTAGCATCGACGTAAGCCTTTACGACGAGCTCTTCGTCTCCTCCATAGGCGAGAAACATGTCCTTTGTCCTTTTCAGGTACTTCAGGATATTCTTGACCGCTGTCTAGTGTTCCTTGCCGGGATTACTTTGGTACCTTCCTACCAAACTTACGGCAAGGTTTACATCAGATCTGGTACACAGCATGGCATACATAATAGATCCTATGGATGAGGCATAGGGGATGACACTCATCTCTTCTTTATCTTCTGACATGGTCGAGCATTGAGCCGATCTCAATCTCACACCTTGCAATACATGCAAGAACCCTTTCTTGGACTGATCCGTATTGAACTTCTTCAATATCTTATCAAGGTATGTGCTTTGTGAAAGACCTATGAGGCGTCTCGATCTATCCCTATAGATCTTGATGCCTAATATGTAAGCAGCTTCTCCAAGATCCTTCATTGAAAAACACTTATTCAAGTAGGCATTTATGCTGTCCAAAAGTTCTATATCATTTCCCATCAGAAGTATGTCATCTACATATAATATGAGAAATGCTACAGAGCTCCCACTCACTTTCTTGTAAACGCAGGCTTCTCCATAAGTCTACATAAACCCAAACGCTTTGATCATCTCATAAAAGCGAATGTTCCAACTCCGAGATGCTTGCACCAGCCCATAAATGGATCGCTGGAGCTTGCATACCTTGTTAGCATTCTTAGGGTCGACAAAACCTTCCGGCTGCATCATATACAGTTCTTCCTTAAGATAGCCGTTAAGGAATGCCATTTTGACGTCCATCTCCCATATCTCATAATCATAGTATGCGGCAATTGCTAACATGATTCGAACGGACTTCAGCTTTGCTACGGGAGAGAAAGTCTCATCGTAGTCAACTCCTTGAACTTGCCGATAACCCTTAGCGACAAGTCGAGCTTTATAGATGGTAACATTTGTTTTCTATCGCTCGCCGATCATCGGGCAAGTCTGTCAAAGTCCATACTTTGTTTTCATACATGGATTCTATCTCATATTGCATGGCTTCAAGCCATTCGTTGGAATCTGGGCCCACCATCGCTTCTTCATAGTTCGAAGGTTCACCATTGTCTAACAACATTATTTCCAGGACAGGGTTGCCATACCACTCTGGTGTGGAACGTGTCCTTGTGGACCTACGAAGTTCAGTAGCAACTTGATCTGAAGTACCTTGATCATCATGATTAATTTCCTCTCCAGTTGGTGTAGGCACCATAGGAACATTTTCCTGAGCTGCACTACTTTCCGGTTCAAAAGGTAGTAATTCATCGAGTTCTACTTTCCTCCCACTTACTCCTTTCGAGAGAAACTCTTTTTCCATAAAGGATCCGTTCTTGGCAACAAAGATCTTGCCTTCGGATCTAAGGTAGAAGGTATACCCAATGGTTTCCTTAGGGTATCCTATGAAGACGCATTTTTCCGACTTGGGTTCGAGCTTTTCAGGTTGAAGTTTCTTGACATAAGCATCGCATCCCCAAACTTTTAGAAACGACAGCTTAGGTTTCTTCCCAAACCATAATTCATACGGTGTCGTCTCAACAGATTTAGACGGAGCCCTATTTAAAGTGAATGTAGCTGTCTCTAGAGCGTATCCCCAAAATGGTAGCAGTAAATCGGTAAGAGACATCATAGATTGCACCATATCCAATAGAGTGCGATTACGACGTTCGGAAACACCATTACGCTGAGGTGTTCCAGGCGGCGTGAGTTGTGAAACGATTCCACATTTGCTTAAGTGTGTACCAAATTCGTGACTTAAATATTCTCCTCCACGATCTGATCGTAAGAACTTTATTTTTTGGTCACGTTGATTCTCTACTTCATTCTGAAATTCCTTGAACTTTTCAAAGGTCTTAGACTTGTGTTTCATCAAGTAGACATACCCATATCTACTCAAGTCATCAGTGAGAGTGAGAACATAATGATATCCTCCGCGAGCCTCAATGCTCATTGGACCGCACACATCAGTATGTATGATTTCCAATAAGTTGGTTGCTCGCTCCATTGTTCCGGAGAACGGAGTCTTGGTCATTTTTCCCATGAGGCATGGTTCGCATGTGTCAAATGATTCATAATCAAGAGACTCTAAAAGTCCATCTGCATGGAGCTTCTTCATGCGCTTGACACCAATGTGACCAAGGCGGCAGTGCCACAAGTATCTGGGACTATCGTTATCAACTTTACATCTTTTGGTATTCACACTATGAATATGTTTGACATTACGTTCGAGATTCATTAAGAATAAACCATTGACCATCAGGGCATGACCATAAAACATATCTCTCATATAAATAGAACAACCATTATTCTCGGATTTAAATGAGTAGCCATCTTGTATTAAACGAGATCCAGATACAATGTTCATGCTCAAACTTGGCACTAAATAACAATTATTGAGGTTTAAAACTAATCCCGTGGGTAAATGTAGAGGTAGCGTGCCGACGGCAATCACATCGACCTTGGAACCATTCCCAACGCGCATCGTCACCTCATCCTTCGCCAGTCTCCGCTTATTCCGCAGCTCCTGCTTTGAGTTACAAATATGAGCAACGGCACCGGTATCAAATACCCAGGAGCTACTACAAGCACTGGTAAGGTACACATCAATTACATGTATATCACATATACCTTTAGTGTTGCCGGCCTTCTTGTCTGCTAAGTATTTGGGGTAGTTCCGCTTCCAGTGACCCTTCCCTTTGCAATAAAAGCACTCAGTCTCAGGCTTGGGTCCATTCTTTGACTTTTTCCAGGAAACTGGCTTACCTGGCGCGGCAACATCCTTGCCGTCCTTCTTGAACTTCTTCTTACCCTTGCCTTTCTTGAACTTGGTGGTTTTATGGACCATCAACACTTGATGTTCCTTTTTGATTTCTACCTCTGCTAACTTCAGCATTGATAATACTTCAGGAATAGTTTTCACCATCCCCTGCATATTGTAGTTCATGACAAAGCTCTTGTAGCTCGGTGGGAGTGACTGAAGGATTCTGTCAATGACCTCCTCGTCCGGGAGGTTAATGTCCAGCTGGGACAGGCGGTTGTGCAACCCAGACATTTTGAGTATGTGCTCACTGACAGAACTATTTTCCTCCATCTTACAACTATAGAACTTGTCGGGGACTTCATATCTCTGGACCCGGGCGTGAGCTTGGAAAACCATTTTCAGCTCCTCAAACATCTCATATGCTCCGTGTTGCTCAAAACGCTTTTGGAGCCCCGGTTCTAAGCTGTAAAGCATGCCGCACTGAACGAGGGAATAATCATCAGCACGTGACTGCCAAGCGTTCATAACGTCTTGGTTCTCTGGGATGGGTGCTTCACCTAGCGGTCCTTCTAGGACATGCTTTCTTGGCAGCTATGAGGATGATCCTCAGGTTCCGGACCCAGTCCGTATAGTTGCTGCCATCATCTTTCAGCTTGGTTTTCTCTAGGAACGCGTTGAAGTTCATGTTGACATGAGCGTTTGCCATTTGATCTACAAGACATTTTTTCAAAGATTTTAGACTAAGTTCATGATAATTAAGTTCATATAATCAAATTATTTAATGAACTCCCACTCAGATTAGACATCCCTCTAGTCATCTAAGTGTTACATGATCCGAGTCGACTAGGCCGTGTCCGATCATCACGTGAGATGGACTAGTCATCATCGGTGAACATCTCCATGTTGATCGTATCTTCCATACGACTCATGTTCAACCTTTCGGTCTCTTGTGTTCCGTGGCCATGTCTGTACATGCTATGCTCGTCAAGTTAACCTAAGTGTTTTGCATGTGTAAATCTGTCTTACACCCGTTGTATGTGAACGTTAGAATCTATCACACCCGATCATCATGTGGTGCTTCGAAACAACGAAATTATTATGGGGGATCACTTTCTTGAAATTATTATGAGGGATCATCTTATTTACTACCGTCGTTCTAAGTAAACAAGATGCAAAAACATGATAAACATCACATGCAATCAAATAGTAGTGACATGATATGGCCAATATCATATAGCTCCTTTGATCTCCATCTTCGGGGCTCCATGATCATCTTCGTCACCGGCATGACACCATGATCTCCATCATCGTGTCTCCATGAAGTTGCTCGCCAACTATTACTTTTACTACTATAGCTAATGGTTTAGCAATAAAGTAAAGTAATTACATGGCGTTAAATCATTGACACGCGGGTCATACAATAATTAAGACAACTCCTGCCGGTTGTCATACTCATCGACATGCAAGTCGTGATTCCTATTATAAGAACATGATCTCATACATCACAATATATCATTCATCATTCATCACAACTTTTGGCCATATCATATCACAAAGCAATTGCTGCAAAAACAAGTTAGACGTCCTCTAATTGTTGTTGCATCTTTTACATGGCTGCAAAAGGGTTCTAGCAAGAATGTTTTCTTACCTACGAAAAAGCCACAACGTGATTTGTCAACTTCTATTTACCCTTCATAAGGACCCTTTTCATCGAATCCGATCCAACTAAAGTGGGAAAGACAGACACCCGCTAGCCACCTTATGCAACTAGTGCATGTCAGTCGGTGGAAACTGTCTCACGTAAGCGTACGTGTAAGGTCGGTCCGGGCCGCTTCATCCCACAATACTGCTGAAGCAAAATAAGACTAGTAGTGGCAAGAAAGTTGACAACATCTACGCCCACAACAGATTTGTGTTCTACTCGTGCAAAGAGAACTACGCATAAACCTAGCTCATGATGCCACTGTTGGTGAACGTTGCAGAAAATAAAAAATTTCCTACGGTTTCACCAAGATAAATCTATGAGTTCATCTAGCAACGAGAGAGAGGAGTGCATCTACATACCCTTGTAAATTGAGCGGAAGCATTCAAGAGAACGGGGTTGAGGGAGTCGTACTCGTCGTGATCCAAATCACCGGAGATCCTAGCGCCGAACGGACGGCACCTCCGCGTTCAACACACGTACGGTCAGCGTGACGTCTCCTCCTTCTTGATCCAGCAAGGGGGAAGGAGAGGTTGATGAAGATCCAGAAGCATGACGACGTGGTGGTGGATGCAGCAGGGATCCCGGCAGGGCTTCGCCAAGCGTCTTCGGGAGCGAGAGGTGTAGCAAGGGGGAAGGGAGGCACCAAGTGCAAGGGTGTGGCTTCCCTCCCTCCCCCCTCTATATATAGGGTCCCCAAGGGGGCGCTGGCCCTAGGAGATGGGATCTCCTAGGGGCGGCGGCGGCCAAGGGGGGTGCCTTGCCCCCCAAGGCAAGTGCAGGCGCCCCCTCCCCTAGGGTTCCCAACCCTAGGCGCAGGAGGGCCCAAGGGGGGGCGCACCAGCCCACCAGGGGCTGGTTCCCCTCCCACTTCAGCCCATGGGGCCCTCCGAGATGGGTGTCCCCACCAGGTGGACCCCCGGGACCCTTCCGGTGGTCCCGGTACAATACCGGTGACCCCTGAAACTTTCCCGATGGTCGAAACTCAACTTCCCATATATAATTCTTTACCTTCGGACCATTCCAGAACTCCTCCTGACATCTGTGATCTCATCCGGGACTCTGAACAACTTTTGGTTTGCTGCATAGAAATATCTCTACAACCCTAGTGTCACCGAACCTTAAGTGTGTAGACCCTACGGGTTTGGGAGACAAGTAGACATGACCGAGACGGCTCTCCGGTCAATAACCAACAACGGGATCTGGATACCCATGTTGGATCCCACATGCTCCTCGATGATTTCATCGGATGAACCACGATGTCGAGGATTCTAGCAACCCCGTATACAATTCCCTTTGTCAATCGGTATGTTACTTGCCCGAGATTCGATCATCGGTATCCCAATACCTCGTTCAATCTCGTTACCGGCAAGTCACTTTACTCGTACTGTAATGCATGATCCTGTGACCAGACACTTGGTCACTTTGAGCTCATTATGATGATGCATTATCGAGTGGGCCCAGAGATACCTCTCCGTCATATGGAGTGACAAATACCAGTCTCAATCCGTGTCAACTCAACAGACACTTTCGGAGATACCCGTAATATACCTTTATAGTCACCCAGTTATGTTGTGATGTTTGGTACACCCAAAGCACTCCTGCGGTATCCGGGAGTTACACCATCTCATGGTCTAAGGAAAAGATACTTGACATTGGAAAAGCTCTAGCAAACGAACTACATGATCTTGTGCTATGCTTAGGATTGGGTCTTGTCCATCACATCATTCTCCTAATGATGTGATCCCGTTATCAATGACATCCAGTGTCCATAGTTAGGAAACCATGACTATCTGTTGATCAACGGGCTAGTCAACTAGAGGCTCACTATGGACATATTGTGGTCTATGTATTCACACGTGTATTACGATTTCCGGATAATACAGTTATAGCATCAATAAAAGACAATTATCATGAACAAGGAAATATAATAATAATCCTTTTATTATTGCCTCTAGGGCATATTTCCAACACTTGGCGGATCAGCAGCCGGGCTCGGCGGATCAGCAGCCGGGCTTGGAGGGGTAGCATGAGGGCTCGACAGATCAATATGAGTGGCCGGGTCAGCCTCCAGCGGATTAGCCTCGGTATTCTCGCCTTGTGGGATGGAATCATCCATAACATCGGTATTTCTACCGGTATCCTCAGCAGCCCTCTCCGGTTCAACTTCACCAATGGGGGTATTGGTTTTAGCCTTCTTTCTCAGGCGAGCTTTGGCACTGTGACATCACAACAAAGATTAGCACGGTAAACCGAACTATGAAGGAAAAATATGAAGAACAATATACTTACCCAGGGACCGTTTTAAGGGGAGGCAGCTAAGTGGTTGATGAACCGCCAGATGAATTGGAAGACGCCTGGTAATTTGAATTAGATGGATTAAGTGGGTATCTGAAGAAACCCTTCAAAGGATAAAGTTTTTCGGGAGAACAAATAACCTCTGGACGACGTTTCCGGGTTGGTGTATCCGGTAAACCGGAAGAAGTGATTTGCTGGCCACTGTGCCAGTTGTGCGACGTTCTTCAGCTTGTTGTGTCTTCAAAGAAAATTTTGGATCCAAATAAGCAAGAGGGTGAGAGTATTTTACTTTCCGAACTGCACGGCGAAATCTTTGAACTGGCACAAGATCTGAATCGGAGGAAAGAGAGATTACCTTAACATGGTCTACAAGACTGGCTGCCGCATTATCCTGGGAATAGTCATTGTCAATAAGGAACCAAGTGAATCAAGTTCTACCTCTGGATCTGATTCGTCAATATCTTCTGGCGGATCAGAAGACTCGGTGGTTTTATTCTTGCCAGCTTTCTTGGTGACTTTGCTCTTTGCAAGAGGAGCCCTAGCCGGTTTAGTACGTTTCCAGAAGGAGTTGTTGGCCTGCAAAATTAAAACAAAAGAGCATTAGCACATTGTTAAAGCGGAGGCGAATCATTGAGCATTAAGTTAAACTTTACCGCTGGCGGTTTGTTGGTGGCGCAAAAAGGTGGCAACCCGATTTGACTGCATGCTATGATCGGTTCGTCCAGCATCTTCTTTACAGATTCAGTAACTTCAATATCTGTCATTACTACTTCATGATATTTTTTAGGATCCTTGACGTTGCCCGTATATTCATGCATTAATCCGGGGCGGCGACTTAAAGGCAAGATACCCCAGGAAACCCAGCAGCGGATGAGATCAATACCAGTCAAACCGTTGGCCATGAGAGCCCGGAGCTTGGCGAGTTGAGGCGCATAAGTTTTTCGTTCTTTGGCAGTTAAGCATAGAGGTAACAGGTGGCCGTTGCTAAGTCGGTGAGGGCGGTAACCCGGCAAGGGATTTTCTCCAGCAGGGGCAGTATTCCGGCAATAAAACCAAGTTTGGTTCAAATCTTTAGGATGGCTGTGGTGTTTTGCATCAGGAAAATCAACTTCTTTTCTCTTCTGGATTGATACCCCACCAAGTTCCATGTTGGGACCGTCAGAGAACTCCGTGCGGTGGTTTAAATGAAAAAAATCCCAGAACAGCTCCACAGATGGTTCGTCTTGAAGGTAAACTTCACACAATACTTGAAAGTTGCATATATTGGACACGTAATTTGGTCCAATATCTTGTGGATGAAGTTGAAAGCTTGCAAGGACTTCCCGGAAGAATTTTGATCCGGGCGGGCTGAATCCCCGGTCTAAGTGTTGCATAAATACAATCACCTCTCCATCTTGAGGTTCAGGAGGGCACTCAGAGCCCGGAACTCGCCAATGAAGGACCCTTTTTGAGGCTAAGGCACCAGTGGTGACATATCTGTTGATTTGTGTCTCCGTGATCCAGGACGGAACCAAATTGCAAGCAGAGAATTGTTTGGTCATCTTGGAAAAGCAAACTGTGAAAGAAAAAATTGAAGCTGGTTTTGGTATACTACTCAGTGTTAAACCGGAAAATTGCTATTCAAGTCAAGTTGGCGGCTTAAGTGAGGACTAATGGTGTATGGCGGATTGACTCTCAAGGGTTAAACCGCTCTTAGGCAGAAGAGCCAGAGCTGAAAATCTACTAAGTGTTTATAGAAACAGGTTTCACAATGTGGGAGTATAATTTTGGATCTACCGTGGATAAGTAAAGAAAACTTTCCTGAGCCCTACAATGGCGCTAAGAGGAACAGAGACGATCCAGACAAAGTCCGTTCGGGAGCGGCAAGACACTACGGTATGGTGAACTAACAAAATGGATCTAGCTGCAGATCAAAGCTAGCAGGCGCATATATAAACTCAGTAAAAAGACTAAGGGAAGGGCGCAGAAGAACTAATGAACGGAAACGAACATGGATGAACTCGAAGCCCTAATGGAGATCTAGGGTTACAGGAAAGTGAACTTACCAGGGCCACTCAGTGGCGGAGGAGCACGACAGGGTTTCTGGTACGAACAGGGTGATGCAGCGGCCTTGGTCGGTGTAGATTCGAAGGTCGATGGCGGCGGCGGCGCTGGGGTCCTTCAGGTCGCAAGGAGGAAGACGAAAAGAAAGGGGAGAAAATGGAAGGGCATGTCAGGCTTATTTATAACAGGGCAGAAGATAAGCAACAGGCGCGAGAATCAAGGAGTCCAAAGCGGCAAGGGGTGCAGCTGTCACCTTGATTTCTGGGATGCCATTAAATGAAGGGAATCTTTTTAATCATTTTTTACAGAGTTGACGTCATGATGATTCATTGTTGTGATCAGAGGATGATGTCACGGCGGTTTAACAAAGTTCATAAGAGAAAGACATCATGGCGGTTTACGAGAAATGAAGGAAGATGTTCACATGATTTTTCTAAGTACTGAAGATTGACATGAACAGGTTCAAATCAATCTGGGGCCTAATGTTGGGGATATAACTACTGAGTGTAAACCGCCCAGGAGGGGCCGGTTCAGCCTCAACTATATTGGAACCCATGAAGACTCAGAAGATGGTGTTTTACTGATAAAACTTAAAGGCCCTGAGCCCAAAGGCGGATTAGGGCCCATAGTGGTAAACCGCCATAGTCATGTAAGTTGTATTGTAAGATAAGGAAAGGAGAGACCGAGCCGAACACTTGTATGAGTCAGCCTCGGGGGTCTGTAAACCGGCCGGGCGTCAACCCGTGTATATAAGGGGACGACCGGCCGGCGGTGGTTTAGGGACAAGAAACAACAACTCGATAGCCAGGCGTAGCTTGTTTAGCTCCCTGGTTAGCGAGACCCCAATAATCCCATCACAACTAGAGTAGGACTCTACCTTCATCGAAGGGGACGAACTAGTATAAAAACCCTCGTGTCCTCTGTCCGGTTTAACCCCTTTAAGCTAACCCGTCGCGATGGCTCCACGACTAGGTCTTTCCACGAGAAATCATGTGTTTACAAATGCTCTGTTTACCATGTGCATTTTCCTATCCTATTCCGATGTTTTCCCTATCCCTGCGTTTTAAGAATCATGCAAGCCAAATGAGCCCTTACAGAATTACTTCAGTTACA
Source organism: Triticum aestivum (assembly GCF_018294505.1). Lineage (NCBI taxonomy): Eukaryota > Viridiplantae > Streptophyta > Magnoliopsida > Poales > Poaceae > Triticum > Triticum aestivum. The sequence continues at coordinate 547,827,159 of NC_057804.1, forward strand.
GGTATGTGTCGAAGGGAACTTTGTGTGGTTTGTCCTGCTCCTGCCGCGACGTCGTCCACCTCACATGAGTTGCTCCATCGACAAAAGCATCCACCAAACCAGACATCATGACTCCTGACCGTCTTTCGCCACCTCACATCTCCTTCCCTGCTGCCGGCACCCACCGCAATGGCATCACCATCAGTGACTCAGCAGATGAACCTGAGGAGTACACGGGTCCACAAGAGAGGTCGCACTCTTTTGTTTCTGCTTATGTTATGCATTGCTTAAACTTACCTGCTACTTTATCGTCCTGTTCAGCTCTTGGACTCCCAAGTCAGGTCCAAATTAATGTTCAAACTTGAGTTCTAAATTAGTTGTGGGGCACATATCGAGGCAACAATGAAAAGTATGTCTGTCTAATATCTGGTTCACCTAGGGTATGCCTATGTTGTTCATCTTGGGTGGGAAACAAATAGTAAAGCAATCATCATCTGTCTTTTTATTAATTTAAAGCAATCATCAACCTGCTATCATTATTTTTGGATCCATCCACTGGTTTTTACCATCACTCTAAATTTCTGCATGCTCTCCTTACATAATCTCACCATATTTTTTTTGTATGCATGTCAGATATTGTACACAGTCATGCTGAACATGTATAGAAAAAGAGAAGAGTTTTGCACGGCAATACAATGTCATGCAGGCATCGCTCCATGGTGGGTTCAATGGCAAACCCTCACCACCCCTCTCCAGATTGTAATCCAGAGGAAGATATCTATTCTGAGGCGGATTCAGACGCTGCTGACCACTCCTATTTACCCCCCAAGGTGCTTGCTCTACCTTGGCATGATGATGTTAGTCATATCATGCATATGTTGCCTTGCAGTGCCTACTTTTGACATCATATATGTCATCTGCTTAGTTTACACATGTTATGTAATGCCACATCTTTAGTTTATATATCATATATGGGAATTATGCAGTCTCATGTCTTTTAGCCAGCCATAATATATGTGAAATGTGCAATGCCATCTGTAAGTGCATCTAGTGCCCCTTAGTGATTTTGGTGTATTGAAGACTTATAGGTTAAGGACTGATGCGTTTGTGAGTGTACACGGGCCTATAAGTCTATGAGGAGTTTGATATTTATAAAGAAAGTCGACCCCTAAAAATGAAGCTCTTCAACTGAAGACTTTGTATTTCTGAAGACTTTGAAAGTGAATAAATTGGTGTGACCTTGAAGACTTGGTAATCATTCGAGGAACATGAAGTGTGAAGACTTTTGTTTTTATAGTTTCACTTTCTATTTCTTGAGTCATAGGAATCACCGTACTGTTAAAGGGGGTCGAGGAAATACTAAGAAAAAATTTCCATGTGATTCTCAACTCAAAATCCTACACCTACCAATCCCTTAGAGTGAAGCCATTGGAAATCTCGCACAGTTCAGTCATATTCTTCAGTGACAGAGACGAAGTTCTTCTGGTCTCTGAGGAATTTGTTCTGACCAAGGAGTTAGGAATTCTCCAGTGCGGATTGCCTACAAAGTGAGGAACATGATAGCCCTGAGGTATTTGAGAGTCAAATATTCCGACCGTTGTTGTGCTATGAGCCAGCTGTCCCAAAATATATACCCACCTAACAGTCATATCAGACAAGGGCATTTACGTCTTATCATGTCGGGCTGTTCCCTAGGCTATAAATAGCCGCCCCCTGCAACCACTAGCTGGTTGGCTGCTCCGAGAGAAACTTACACTTGTCAATTGAGAGCAACCCATCCTCCGAAGACTTTGAGCAAAAATCATCAAGTGAGGAAAACCCAAACCCAAACCTACAAACCCCCAAGTGATTGAGCATCAATGAAGAGATTGATCCTGCGTGGATCCGACGCTTGTTTCCTTTGAAGACTGTGCTTCTTCCAGATGGTTAAGCGTCAAGGTCTAGAGCATCCAAGAGGAATTGTGGATCGCCGAGTGACCGAGTTTGTGAAGGTCCAGAAGTCACCTGAAGACTTATCATGAGTGATTGGGTGAGGTCTGTGTGATCTTAGCTCAAGGAGAATACGGTGAGGACTGTGTGTCCGGGACTGGGGGTCCTCGAGTTTAAATACTCAGCCGCTCCAACCAGATGTACAACTGAGACAGCAGTTGGAACAGGTCTACCAAATCATTTTCTTCACCGAGCTTACTGGTTCTATTTCCTCAACTCTTTAATTTCCTCATCTCTGTTGTTGTGTGCTTGTTCATATCTGTTTGAAGACTTTGACTGAAGACTTTCTCAATTTCCTTAGTTCAATTTCTTCAGTTTGTCCGTCTTCATCTTGTGTTATCCTGTGTTTACGCTTTCTGTACTCTATGCTTGTCCTCAATTCATCATGATGACTATGCGTGTGTTCTGCTATGTTTACTTTTGAGTACTTATTCCGCTGCAAGTAGTTCTTCATTTAGGAATTTCCTCACCAGCAAATTCCTCAGTGAAGAATTCATAAAAATCGCCTATTCACCCCCCCTCTAGTCGATATAACGCACTTTCAATTGGTATCAGAGCAAGGTACTCCCTTGTTCTGTGTGATTTTGGTTTAACCGCCTAGAGTTTCAGTTATGTCGACCGCAGGTATGATCAAGGTCTCTGCTGGGTGTCCTAGCTTCGATGGAATGGACTACCCCTACTGGAAGAATAAGATGTGAATGCATCTTGAGGCAATTGATAACGATCTCTGGTATGTTGTGGAAAATGGTGTTCGCTCAGTCACACCTTCCCTGAATGTTGCTGATGTGAAGAGATCCAAGCAACTCGATTCTCAAGCGAAGAATATCATATGTGGCCATCTGAGCAAAGGGCAATATGGTAGAGTGAGTTCTTTGGAAACTGCTAAGCTTATCTGGGATAGGCTCTCCAAAGTAAATGAAGGAGTCTCAACTCAACGTGACTCTCGCGTTGATGTTCTTCGCAATCTCTTCAACTGCTTCAAAAGACTCGACTATGAAAATGTTTAGCAAACTTCAATTGCCTCACTCATATCTCAAATAAGCTTCAAGCACTTGGCACCACTTATATCACTGACCATGAGGTGGTGAAGAAATTGCTGAGATCGCTTGATTCTTCATTTGACACTCTGGCACTGATGGTTCAAGAACATGCTGATTACAAGTCACTTGATCTTGCTGATATCCTCGAAAGGCTAAACACTCATGAGTTCCAGCTTGCTAAGAAGAGAGATCTCTATGGTTCGAGCTATGGCAAACCACGTGCTCTGAAGGCCAAGGCAGTCTCTGAGTCTAAAGAAGAGGACTCTACTAGTAGCCTTGGTGATCTTGAAGAACTGAGCCAGGAGCTAGCACTGCTCATGAAGAAATTTCAGAAGTTCTCAAGACGTGGCCGCTTCGGAAAATCCTCAAGGAGCAACGATTCCTCATCTAGTGACTATAAGAAGAGGCTATGTCACAAATGCAAGAAACCTAGCCACTACATTCAAGATTGTCCTCAGTGGGACAAGGAATTTAAGAAGAAGAAATACAAGGATTACAGTTCTGATGATGCCAAGAGGAAGAAGAAATCTTCAAAATCTTCATCATTAAAATCCTCAAAGCCTTCATCTCACAAGAAGAGCAGCTCCAAGAAAGCTCAGGCATTCATTGGCAAGGAAATGGATTCTGAGGCTGAATCTGAGGAACATGAGGAATAGGAGGCATCCGAGGAGTCCGAGTCTGGTGTGGCAAGCCTAGGTCTTGCTACCACGTTCGTCAGCAAGTCTATCTTCAACTCTGAAGAAAATGGCAACACCAACAATGCTGATGAAGGCAATGATGACTATGCTCCCACCTATTGCTTCGTGGAAAAAGGTGCCAAGGATGATCAACCCAAAGCAAACGAGTGGGTCCTCGATAGTGGATGTACGAATAACATGACTAGTGACAAGAATCTCTTGATGGACACTCCTTTATCACCGTCACATCTGAAGCATATCATCTTCGCTGACAAAGGCAAAAGTCAGGTATTGGGTCTAGGTAAGGTTGCAATCTCAAAGGATCGACACATGGACAAAGTCATGCTTGTCGAGTCCTTAGGATACAACCTCATGTCTGTCTCAATGCTTTGTGATCTTGATGTGGTTGTTGTCTTTGGCAAATATCGTTGCGTTGTGATCTGGAAGCTGATAATTCCAAAGTCTTCGAAGGCTTTAGGAGAGGAGACTTGTACATTGTTGATTTCTCTATAGGACCAAAATCGGCCGTGTGCTTACTTGCAAAAGCTTCAGAAGGCTGGCTATGGCGTCGACGACTTGGTCATGCTGGCATGAGGAATTTGCACACGCTTGCGAAGAAGAAGCATGTCATTGGCATTGAGAATGTCAAATTCCTCAAGGATCACTTATGCGGAGCTTGTGAAGCTGGAAAGATGACCAAGGCCAAGCATCCATCGAATACTATCATGACTACCACTCGACCATTTGAATTGCTTCACATGGATCTCTTCGGCCCTAATCATTATTCTGCTGTTACAAATTATGCATCTCTATATTGCTTTGTTATCGTTGATGATTATTCTCGTTACACATGGGTGCACATTGTCACTTACAAACATGAGGTGCAGGAAGTCTTCAAACGATTTTCCTTGAGGGCTTCAACCAACTTTGGTGTGAAGATCAAGCACATCCGAAGTGATAATGGGACCGAGTTCAAGAATTCTGGTCTTGATGGCTATCTTGATGAACTTGGTATTACTCATGAGTCATCTGCTCCTTATACTCCTCAGTAGAATGGCGTCATGGAGCGCCAGAACAGAACCCTCGCTAAAATGGCTCACACAATGCTTGATGAATACAAGACACCTCGTCGTTTCTGGATTGATGCAATTGATACTGTGTGCCACATCATCAGCAGAGTATATCTTCACAATTTCTTCAAGAAGACTGCCTATGAACTCCTCACTGACAAGAAACCCAATGTGAGTTACTTCAAAGTCTTCGGAGCTAAATGTTGGATTAGAGATCCGCATCACAATTCTAAATTTGCACCGAAAGCACATGAGGGTTATATGCTTGGTTACGGAAAGGATTCGCACACCTACAGAGTCTTCAACAGTGTTCTTCACAAGGTTGTTCAAACTGTAGATGTGCGGTTTGATGAAACTAATGCCTCGCAAAGAGAGCACCTACCTTCTGTGATAGATGAACCAACACCTGAGGATTCTATCAAGTTCAAGGCTACTGAGGATGTCATTCCAACCGAAGAATCTACTTAAGAAGTCACTCTAGAACATGATGAACGTCGAGCTGGCGCACCTGAAGAAAATGGTGCTGAAGTAAATGCTCCTCAAGGAAATGTTGATCAAATTCCTCGAAGACAACCCACTCATCCTCGCATTGCTAACAAAGTGCAAGTCGAGAAGATCATCGATGAAATTGAAGCACCCGGTCCTCTCACTCGCTCAAAGGCTTCACATTTATATAACTTTTGTGGGCACTTTGCTTTTGTGTCTATCACAGAGCCCACTAAGGTTGATGAAGCATTTCTGGAGTCTGAGTGGATTCAAGCTATGCAAGAAGAATTACATCAGTTTGAGCTCAACAACGTTTGGGAACTTGTCAAACGTCCAGATCCTCGCAAGCACAACATCATTGGCACAAAATGGATCTACCATAACAAGCAAGATGAAAATGGCCTTGTGGTGAGGAATAAGGCACGTCTTGTAGCTCAAGGCTACAAACAGGTTGAGGGTATTGATTTGGATGAAACTTTTGCACCTGTTGCTAGACTTGAGGCTATTCGCATATTACTTTCTTATGCTAACCATCATACTATCACTTTATATCAAATGGATGTGAAAAGTGCATTCTCAATGGTAAGCTTGAGGAAGAAGTATATGTTGCTCAAACCCCAGGTTTTGAAGAACCAAAGAAACCTGACAAAGTATTCAGACTCAACAAGGCCCTGTATGGCCTCAAGCAAGCCCCTCGGGCGTGGTATGATACTTTGAAGGAATCCCTCATGAAGAAAGGCTTCAAACCAGGTTCACTCGAGCCAACTCTTTTCACTAAATCTTATGATGATGAATTATTTGTGTGCCAAATATATGTTGATGATATTATCTTTGGCTGTACTAACCAACGCTATACTGATGAATTTGCCTATATGATGAGTGAAGAATATCAAATGTCTATGATGGGAGAATTGAAATTCTTTTTAGGTCTTCAAATTCATCAATAGCGCAAGGGCATATTCATATCTCAGGAGAAATACCTCAAAGATGTATTGAGGAAATTCTACATGCAAGAATGCAAAGGGGTCAAAATTCCAATGCCCACAAAGGGCCATCTATGCACTGATGAAAATGGTAAAGACTTCGATCAAAAGGTATATCGCTCCATGATTGGCTCTTTATTGTACCTATGTGCATCTAGGCCAGATATTATACTTAGTGCTCGCATGTGTGCCCGATTTCAAGCTACACCGAAGGAATCACACCATAAGGCTGTGAAGCATACTCTTCGATATCTAGCTCACACACCAACACTTGGATTATGGTATCCCAAGGGCTCTTCATTTGATCTCATTGGATATTCAGACTCTGACTATGCTGGCGATCGCGTGGACCGCAAGTCAACATCAGGCATATGCCATTTCCTCAGACGATCCTTGGTATGTTGGTCCTCAAAGAAACAGAACAGCGTATCACTCTCCACTGCAGAAGCTGAGTACATTGTTGCTGGATCATGCTGTGCTCAATTACTATGGATGAAGAAAACACTCAAGGACTATGGCATCAACATGAAGAATGTGCCCCTCTACTGCGACAATGAGAGTGCTATCAAGATTGCTCATAACCCAGTTCAGCACTCGAAGACAAAGCACATCCAGATTCGTCATCATTTTCTTCGTGATCATGTGTTGAAGGGCGACATCTCCATCAACCATGCTAGCATTGAAGATCAACTAGCCGATATCTTCACTAAGCCCTTGGATGAGAAGAGATTTAGCAAGTTGCGGTGTGAGCTAAATATCCTAGAATCTTCGAATGTTCTCTGAAATGGACACACATCCTAACACTTATGCTGACTTGATGACTTAGATGGGCAACACACGAAGTAACATTTTTCTTCAAATCAATGAAGACTAACCCTCTAAGTGTGAAGAAATTAATGAAGAAATTGATTCTCAAAGCCCCACGACAATTGTACGAAGTGTCTGAAATCAGCCTTCTTATACAGTGGGTTACGACACCAACCAAAGTTGAACATCTTCAATTTGATTTTTTCTTCGTTTTTGAAATTCCTCAGTTTTTCAACTTCTTCAACTTTGCATTTGTCTTCACTCTTTCCGGTGTTGATATTCATTCAAATATATATATATATATATATATATATATATATATATATATATATATATATATATGAGTTTTATGTCCTCTACAGCATTCACTTATTGCTATTTCTTCAAGTTGATTTCTTCTGCTAAGTGAATGTGATCGGACCCTTCCCCCTCTATGCTAAACTCAACCCACTCTATTCACAAATTCTTCATGTGCGTTCTAATTTGAAACTCATTCAAAATCTACACTATGTCCTTGACAGCTGAAGAAATTGCGAACACAAACTTAAAATAATCTTATCTAAATTTTCGGCTTTGCCGCTCAATCCGTTCCGCATCCCATGACAATACTTATCCATTCACCCACGATCCTACAAGATCGCCACCTCACAGTACGTGGGTGACACATGTCACGTGAATGAGAAGGGCCAGGGGCACGTTCTTTCAAAATCTTCGGGCGTACAGTTTTTCACCTCCGCGATAAATACCTCTGCCTCTTCCTCACTTCACTTTTACTCCGCTAGACCTCACTCTCGCTCGAGCTTCCCGAAACCCTAGCACCGCCGCTACTTCATCGTCACCGGTGCGGAAGAGCTTCACTGCCTCGACCTCATCACCGTCGTACTCGCGCCGGTTGTGGATTTCTTCGCTCTGCCGCCGCCGTAGCCGTCTTCCTCTACCAAGTTAGGGCGTGGAAGATCTGAATGGACGAACTTCACTCCTACTCTTCCCAGTTTGTCGTGTTCTTCACTTCGGGTAATTAAAAGTTACTTTTACTACCCGCTTTGATTCATGTGTTTTCTTGAAAATCTTCAAAGGTGTTTATTCTTCAAATCTTCACACACTAAACACCTCACATGTTATTTGTTCTTGATTCATTTCTCTAGGCAATGATTTTCTTCAAGATTCCTCAATTGTGTGGATTCTCAAATCTGTACAACTCTGGAACCTAAGATAAAGAACACTTAGTGAAATTCTTCAAGACTCATCTGGTCAAATTCCTCAAACCTATTTTTTGAAAATCTTCTGAGAACGCATATGACCTCTCCAAATTCCTTGCAACTATACTCTATTCGCAGGTACAAATGTCCACTGCTGAATCACTAGGTTCTCATCAACTTAACTCATTTGCAGTGTTCCTCGAAGAAAAGTTGCATACCTCTTCAGAAACTTCAGTTGTTCATATTCCTAAGCTGAAGAAAATGGGCGATGGTAAGAAGCCACAGAAGGGAGGAAAGAGGCCTAAGGTAAATACTACGTTTGAAATCCCTGAGGACATTTATGCTGGGTACTGCACACCCCCTGAGGAAGATAGAAATCAACACAAGGTGCGCATTCAAAAGATAGAGAAGATATGGGCACGAGAATGGAGGGAGGACAGGTATGTTACTCCTAAGTACATGAAGAAATTCGCGCTCAACCCACCATGCTAAAGACCTCCATTGGCACCTTGCCAATGATACGTCTCCGTCGTATCTATAATTTTTGATTATTCCATGCCAATATTCTTCAACTTTCATATACTTTTAGAAACTTTTTATATTATTTTTGGGACTAACATATTGATCCAGTGCCCAGTGCCAGTTCCTGTCTGTTGCATGTTTTATGTTTCGCAGAAACTCAATATCAAACGGAATCCAAATGGGATAAAGACGGACGGAGAATTATTTTGGAATATTTCGGATTTTCCGGAGGAAGAATCAACGCGAAACGGTGTCCGGGGTGGCCACGAGATAGGGGGGCGCGCCCTCCCCCCCTGGGCGCGGCCTGGGATCTCCTGGGCCACCCGTAAGGCGGTCGACGCTCTTCTTTTGGCGCAAGAAAGCTAATTTTATGAGAAAGATCTGGGTGAAATTCACCCCAATCGGAGTTACGGATCTCCAGATATAAAGGAAACGGTGAAGGGGTAGAAACAGGGAATGCAGAAATAGAGAGATAGATCCAATCTCGGAGGGGCTCTCGCCCCTCCCAAGCCATGGGAGCCAAGGACCAGAGGGGAAACCCTTCTCCCATCTAGGGAGGAGGTCAAGGAAGAAGAACAAGAAGGGCCCCTCTCTCCCCCTTGCTTCTGGTGGTGTCGGAGCGCTGTCGGGGGCCATCATCATCACCGCGATCTTCACCAACACCACTGTCATCTTCACCAACATCTCCATCACCTTCCCCCTTCTATATCCAGCGGTCCACTCTCCCGCAACCCGTTGTACCCTCTACTTGAACATGGTGCTTTATGCTTCATATTATTGTCCAATGATGTGTTGCCATCCTATGATGTCTGAGTAGATTTTCGTTGTCCTATCGGTGATTGATGAATTGCTATGATTGGTTTGAGTTGCATGTTTTATTACTAGTGCTGTCCTGTGGTGCCCTCCGTGTCGCGCAAGCGTGAGGGATTCCCGCTGTAGGATGCTGCAATGCGTTCATGATTCGCTTATAGTGGGTTGCGTGAGTGACTGAAACACAAACCCGAGTAAGGGGATTGTTGCGTATGGGATAAAAGGGGACTTGATGCTTTAATGAATCTTTAGTAGTTGCGGATGCTTGCTAGAGTTCCAATCATAAGTGCATATGATCCAAGTATATAAAGTATGTTAGCTTATGCCTCTCCCTCAAATAGAATTGCAATAGTGATTACCGGTCTAGTAACATAGTCAATTGCTTAGGGACAATTTCATCACTCCTACCACCACTTTTCCACACTCGCTATATTTAGTTTCTTGCATCTTTATCTAAACAGCCCCTAGTTTATGTTTACGTGCTCTTTATTATCTTGCAAACCTATCCTATCACTCCCACAAAGTACTTCTAGTTTCATACTTGTTCTAGGTAAAGCAAACGTCAAGTGTGTGTAGAGTCGTATCAGTGGCCGATAGTACTTGAGATAGTATTTGTTCTACCTTTAGCTCCTCGTTGGGTTCGACACTCTTACTTATCGAAAGAGGCTACAACTATCCCGTATACCTGCGGGTTATCAAGACCTTTTTCTGGCGCCGTTGCCGGGGAGTCATAGCATGGGGTGAATATTCTCGTGTGTGCTTGTTTGCTTTATCACTAAGTAATTTTTATTTGCTGTTCTAAGTTGTTCTCTATCTTTAGTGATGGATATGGAACGCAAAATACCAAAAAATTAGATGTACTTGCTACTCATGAAGATGGGGTAACTCCTAAAACCCTCGATTCTCATTATGCGAAAGATATTATGTACTACTTTGATAATCCTGAGAAAGCCCCATTCAACTTCATAATGGGAGACACGTTGGATCAACGTGAATACTTTAGGGATTATCGCTCGACACAAAAAGGGAAACTATTATGGGATCAATTTATTATGCTGCGTTGGTATGCCTGGAATCTATGCTTGAGATATGATATTACTTGTTGCTCTAGGATGGAGGCTCCACACCTCCCCTTTTCATGCAAGTTTAACAATAATGAAACCTTAGCTTCCTATGGTAATGGTATATATGATTACTATGATGTGGAACAAATAGAAGAATTTGTTGCTTTTAAGGCTGCCTATGATATTGAAGCTTTGTTTGAAAAGTATGAAGCTTTTGATGATGATGGTTATAGGCCGGAAAATCTTGCTATACTTGGATATTGCTATGAAAATTATGAATACAATTACTATATTAATGCTTTTATGAAGAAAGTTAACGCTGTCCAAGAAGAGACTAATATTTTGCAGGAAGCTATGGAAGAAGAAGTTGATGAAACAGTGAGCCCATTGGATGAAAAAGATGATGAGGAGAGCGAAGAACAAAAGGAGGAAGAGTGGACTAGCTACCCGTGCCCACCTTCTAATGAGAGTAAGTCTTCAACTCATACATTGTTTAATTTCCCTTCGTGCTTACCGAAGGATGATTGCTATGATGATTGCTGTGATGATTGCTATCATCCCGTTGATTCTCTTGAAATATCCCTTTTTGATGATGCTTGCTATGCTTGTGGCCAAGATGCCAATATGAATTATGCTTATGGAGATGAACTTACTATAGTTACTTATGTTAAACATGAAATTGTTGCTATTGCACCCACGCATGATAGTCCTATTATCTTCTTGAATTCTCCCGACTACACTATATCAGAGAAGTTTGTGCTTAGTAAGGATTATATTGACGGGTTGCCTTTTACCATTGCATATGATGATTTTGATGAATGTAATATGCATGTTCTTGCTGCTCCCACTTGCAATTATTATGAGAGAGGAACTACATCTCCGCATCTTTATGTTTCCAACACGATAGAATTGCAAGAAATTGTTTATACTATGCATTGGCCTTTACTATGTGTGCATGAATTGTTCTTTTATGACATGCTGATGCATAGGAAGAGAGTTAGACTTCGTTGTTGCATGATATATGTTACTTTGTGCTCACTACTAAATTACAAATCATTGTTAATTAAAATTAGCTTTGATATACCTTGGGATCCGGGTGGATCCATTACTTGAGCACTATATGCCTAGCTTAATGGCTTTAAAGAAAGCGCTGCCAGGGAGACAACCTGGAAGTTTTAGAGAGGCATTTATTTCTGTTGAGTGCTTGCATATAGTTTAAAAACAAAAAAAGAGGGTAACCTAAAAACTTTTCGAAAAGGAAAGTGAAAGTGAGAGAGATAAGCATTGTTGAAGTGGGAGAGCTCCTTGAACTTTGTTCATGCTCACGGAAACTTTGTGAATCTTGATTACAGAAACTTTTCATCAAAAATAATTATCCCCTTGTAAAATTCCATTGTATTATAAAAATAATGTGCCAAGGTTTGCCTTTAGGATATTTACAATGCTTGTTGGTTTGTACGGTGTAGGACAGAAACTTTGGCTATAGTGCACGATTTTACATTTTTAACTGGAACGTCAATTGGTTCTGATTCCATTTGCACTGTCTTGCTATACAACTTGTTTATTTTTCCTAATTTTGGTAGAATGTTTGGGGTACCATAAGTATGGTGAATGTTCATATTGCTACAGACTGTTCTGTTTTTGACATATTCTGTTTTTGATGCATAGTTTGCTTGTTTTGATGAATCTATCATTTTATATTAGTGGATTAAGCCATGGAAAAGTTATGTTACAGCAGACACAATGAAAAAATGAAATTGTTTTACTACAGTACTTAGAGTAGTGATTTGCTTTATTATACTAACAGATCTTACCGAGTTTTCTGTTGAAGTTTTGTGTGGATGAAATGTCTAATCGAGGAGGTGTCGATATGAGGAAAAGGAAGAGAAGCAAGAGATCAAGTGTGGGGATGCCCGAGGCACACCAAGTAAATATTCAAGGAGACTCAAGTGTCTAAGCTTGGGGATGCCCCGGAAGGCATCCCCTCTTTCTTCAACAAGTATCGTTATGTTTTCGAATTCGTTTCGTTCATGCATTATGTGCAAGTCTTGGAGCGTCTTTTGCATTTAGTTTTCACTTTTCTTTTATGCACCATGCTGGTATGAGATAGTCCTTGGTTGATTTATAGAATTCTCATTGCACTTCACTTAAATATTTTGAGTATGGCCTTATAGAATGCTTCATGTGCTTCACTTATATCATTTGAAGTTTGGATTGCCTGTTTTTCTTCACATAGAAAACCGCCATTTGTAGAATGCTCTTTTGCTTCACTTATACTTGTTAGAGCGTGGGCATATCTCTTGTAGAAAGAATTAAACTCTCTTGATTCACTTATATCAATTTAGAGAGATGACAGGAATTAGTCATTCACATGGTTAGTCATAAAATCCTACATAAACTTGTAGATCACTGAATATGATATGTTTGATTCCTTGCAATAGTTTTGCGATATAAAGATGGTGATATTAGATTTATGCTAGTGGGTGGTTATGGATTATAGAGGCACTTATGTTGAGGTTTGCAAGTCCCGTAGCATGCACGTATGGTAACCGTTGTGTGACAAATTTGAAGCATGGGGTGTTTCTTTGATTGTCTTCCTTATGAGTGGCAGTCAGGGACGAGCTATGGTCTTTTCCTACCAATCTATCACCCTAGGGGCATGCGTAGTAGTACTTTGCTTCGGGGGCTAATAAACTTTTGCAATAAGTATATGAGTTCTTTATGACTAATGTGAGTCCATGGATTATACGCACTTTTACCTTTCCATCATTGCTAGCCTCTTCGGTACCGTGCATTGCCCTTTGTCACTTTGAGAGTTGGTGCAAACTTCGCCGGTGCATCCAAACCCCATGATATGATATGCTCTATCACACATAAGCCTCATTATATCTTCCTCAAAATAGCCACCATACCTACCTATCATAGCATTTCCATAGCCATTCCGAGATATATTGCAATGCAACTTCCATCATCATCATATACATGACTTGAGCATTTATTGTCATATTGCTTTGCATGATCGTAAGATAGCTAGTATGATGTTTTCATGGCTTGTCAGTTTTTTCATGGCATTGCTATGCTAGATCATTGCACATCCCGGTACACCGCCGGAGGCATTCATATAGAGTCGTATCTTTGTTCTAGTATCAAGTTGTAATATCGAGTTGTAAGTAAATAAAAGTGTGATGATCATCATTATATAGCATTGCCCCATGAAAAAAAAGGAAAAAAAGGAAAGGCCAAATAAGCCTAAATAAAAAAGGGGGCCAAAGAATCCTACCGAAAAAGAAATTAAGAAAAAAAAGAAAAAAAAAGAAAAAAGAAAAAAGAAGAAGAAAAGGGGCAATGTTACTATCCTTTTTCCACACTTGTGCTTCAAAGTAGCACCATGTTCTTCATATAGAGAGTCTCCTATGTTGTCACTTTCATATACTAGTGGGAATTTTTCATTATAGAACTTGGCTTGTATATTCCAACGATGGGCTTCCTCAAATGCCCTAGGTCTTCATGAGCAAGCAAGTTGGATGCACACGCACTTAGTTTTCAGTTTGAGCTTTCTTACACTTATAGCTCTAGTGCATCTGTTGCATGGCAATCCCTACTCCTCGCATTGACATCAATTAATGGGCATCTCCATAGCCCGTTGATTAGCCTCGTCGATGTGAGACTTTCTCCTTTTTTGTCTTCTCCACAAATCTCCATCATTATACTCTATTCCACCTATAGTGCTATATCCATGGCTTGAGCTCATGTATTGCGTGAGGGTTGAAAAAGCTGAAGCGCGTTAAAAAGTATGAACCAATTGCTCGGCTCGGCATCGGGGTTGTGCATGATGAGAGCATCTTGTGTGACGAAAACGAAGCATGGCCAAACTGTATGATTTTGTAGGGATAAGCTTGCTTTGTCCTTGTTGTTTTGAAAAGACATGATTGTTTTATTGGTACGCTCGAAGTATTATTGTCTTTTATGTCAAATGATAGACTATTGCTTTGAATCACTCGTGTCTTAATATTCATGACATGATTAGACATATGATCAAGATTATGCTAGGTAGCATTCCACATGAAAAATTATCTTTTTTATCATTTACCTACTCGAGGACGAGCAGGAATTAAGCTTGGGTATGCTGATACGTCTACGTCGTATCTATAATTTTTTATTGTTCCATGCCAATATTCTTCAACTTTCATATACTTTTGGCAACTTTTAATATTATTTTTGGGACTAACATATTGATCTAGTGCACAGTGCCAGTTCCTGTCTGTTGCATGTTTTATGTTTCCCAGAAAACCAATATCAAACGGAATCCAAATGGGATAAAAACGTACGGAGAATTATTTTGGAATATTTGGGATTTTCCGCAGGAAGAATCAACGCGAAACGGTGTTCGGGGTGGCCACGAGACAGGGGGTGCGCCCTACCCCCCTGGGCGCGGCCTGGGCTCTCGTGGGCCACCCGTAAGGTCGTTAACGCTCTTCTTTTGGCACAAGAAAGATAGTTTTATGAGAAAGATCTGGGTGAAAGATTCACCCCAATCGGAGTTACGGATCTCCAGATATAAAGGAAACGGTGAAGGGGTAGAAACAGGGAACGCAGAAACAGAGAGATAGATCCAATATCCGAGGGGCTCTCGCCCCTCCCAAGCCATGGGAGCCAAGGACCATAGGGGAAACCTTTCTCCCATCTAGGGAGGAGGTCAAGGAAGAAGAAGAAGAAGGGGCCCTCTCTCCCCCTTGCTTCCGGTGGCGCTGGAGCGCTGCCGGGAGCCATCATCATCACCGCGATCTTCACCAACACCGTCGTCATCTTCACCAACATCTCCATCACCTTCCCCCTTCTATATCCAGCAGTCCACTCTCCCACAACCCGCTGTACCCTCTACTTGAGAATGGTGCTTTATGCTTCATATTATTATCCAATGATGTGTTGCCATCCTATGATGTCTGAGTAGATTTTCGTTGTCCTATCGGTGATTGATGAATTGCTATGATTGGTTTGAGTTGCATGTTTTATTATTGGTGCTGTCCTATGATGCCCTCCGTGTCGCGCAAGTGTGAGGGATTCCCATTGTAGGGTGTTGCAATGCGTTCATGATTCACTTATAGTGGGTTGCGTGAGTGACTGAAACACAAACCCGAGTATGGAGATTGTTGCGTATGGGATAAAAGGGGACTTGATGCTTTAATGATATGGTTGGGTTTTACCTTAATGAATCTTTAGTAGTTGCGGATGCTTGCTAGAGTTCCAATCATAAGTGCGTATGATCCAAGTAGAGAAAGTATGTTAGCTTATGCCTCTCCCTCAAATGGAATTGCAATAGTGATTACCGGTCTAGTAACATAGTCAATTGCTTAGGGACAATTTCACAACTCCTACCACCACTTTTCCACGCTTGCTATATTTACTTTCTTGCATCTTTACCTAAACAGCCCCTAGTTTATGTTTACGTGCTCTTTATTATCTTGAAAACCTATCCTATCACTCCTACAAAGTACTTCTAGTTTCATACTTGTTCTAGGTAAAGCAAACGTCAAGCATGCGTAGAGTCGTATCAGTGGCCGATAGGACTTGAGAGAGTATTTGTTCTACCTTTAGCTCCTCGTTGGGTTCGACACTGTTACTTATAGAAAGAAGCTACAACTATGCCGTATACTTGCGGGTTATCAGCCAACTGGCAGATCCCACCGGCCTCAAGCGCGGTGAGGACTATGCTGATGAATGTGCAAAGCGCTAGGCCAAACCGGCCAAGCAAGCAAAGGAAGCAGTGAAGAAATTCAATGCGGACTCTGCTACTGCTGCTACCGCTGCTGACGCATCTGCTAGTCAGCCGAAGAAGGCGATGCCAAAGAAGCCTGCTCACATGTCAAGCGCTTCTTCTTCAATGCCCTCACGGCCAAGCTCCTCAGCAATGCCCTCAAGGCCAGAATCTTCAAAGCCCTCATGGCAAATTCCTCAGTCTGCTCCTCCTCCTCCAAAGTCCTCAGCTCCTCCGACAAAGTCTTTAGCTGCTCCGACAAAATCCTTGGCACTTGTGCATCTTTCCACGTGCCAAAGGACCACAGGCCTCTCAATTGCCTCAGGAGCATCTACAAGTTCCTCTGCTGCACCAAATCTCTCCTGGCCCCTCTCTGCTGAAGAAAAAGGCCACTGCTGGACGAGGCCTTCGACCCAGTCCTCATAAGAAGCAGGTCGTCTTCCAAGTTCCCTCTGATGAAGATGATGCTGATGATGAAGAAGTTGCTGAAATCATCAGAGACAGGCAAGCCAGGGCCGCTACAGCCAAAGGTAGCAACGTGCCACTCCTGTTGGATCCAAAGTTGATCCTCGACTTCATTGACTTATGGCACAAGGACCCTAACACACCTTTGCCGGAGATGAATCTCACTCCTGGTCAAAGTCATGTTCTGACTGCCTTCATTGAGGAAGAAAAGTGGAAATTTGAAGAAGGCAGAAAGCTCAAGAAAGCGCAATACAAGAAATAGTGCAACCTCAAGGACAATGTCCTCACTCTCACACCTGATCATCTCCTTGCCTTGCAAGCTGAAATCAAGCAATTGAGTGATGAGTTCGATCGGTACTACGCTGATTGGAAGGGAGCCAAGGTTCGGTTTGTCAATCTGACAAAGAAAATCACTTCAAGTGCTGCTCCTCCTGTGCACATTGAAGGAACACCGGCTGAAGCATCTGCTCAGCCTACTGAAGAACATGCCAGCACCGCTGATGACAATTAGGCTGCTGAAGAAAAGGAGAGTGCCAGGGCTGATGACTCCATTCCAGCCGCTGAAGATATTCCCAGGGCATCAACTAGTGGTGCGCCTGAAGAAAATGAAGAAATCAGGGCAACTGCAATAGTTGCGCTTGAGGAAAATGATCAAAGTCCACTGCACCTCCTGCTCCTACCCCAACTTCAATCCTTCCATCTGCATTAGATGCAAAGAAGACCAAGGCTGCAGAGCGTGCAGCTGTGAAGAAAAGGAAGGCATCAGCTTCATCAGATTCTTCACCTCCGAAGAAAATGAAGCCTTTGACTAGTTCAACTGAAAATCCAATTGATGCCATTCCTGTCTCTTTCATGCCATCAAAGGACCTTGTTCCGTTTGGTGAAGATGATGTGATTCTCGAGGAATCGGATGAAGAAACTCCTTCTGCTGCTTCAACAGAGCAGTTGGATGAAGAAATTGAAGTGGATAGAATCCCTTCAACCCTAGTCGTCTCCTCACCTATGCCTCCGTTCACTGCTGAAGAGGCAGGTGTTAAAGAAATGGAAGATGAGGATTTGGACATTGGCTATACCACACCCGTGCTCAATGAAGACTTTTGGGAAAGTCAGCACCCCAACTCTCCAGTGTTCACTCCACTCCAAGCAATTCCGCAGTCCCCAGCTGCAACTGAAGTGCAACTGGGATCTGAAGAACCTCGTGCAACCCCGTCCGTCCATGAAGAAATTCCAGCCACTAGTGCTGAAGAAAATGTAAATGAAGAATTGCAGACCCAGGCTGAAGCTGCAGAAGAGCCTAAAATTCCTCAGCCTAAGGAACCTGAGATTGCGATTCTTGAAGTGGTGATGCAACTGACTGACACTCCTCAGCCCAAGCCAAAGGATCCCTTCTCAAAGAAGCAAAAATTCACGGCTGATGATTTCTTCGGCGAGCGTGTATTCTTCACTGAATTCAATCCATATGACAATGCTCGTCTTAGAAGGAAGCGCTTCTGGACTGCCAGCCAGGCCAACTTCTATTCCTCAGTGCTCTTCAACAAGGAAAAAGTATTCGAGCATGAGCGCATTCCTCACGTGGACATGGAATCCATGCCTTGCTTCACACAAGTCCTCAGCATGACTCACGATGCAGGCTTGCTCAACTTCTGCTCTGACATCATTGACTGGAATGAAGAGCTAATTCTTCAGTTCTATGCGACGTTGCATATCACTGGCGAAGCAACTGACATCAACACTTGGGTGTTGGACTGGATGACCGAAAACACTCACTACAAGGCACCAGCCTCTGAATTGCTTCGTGCCTTGCCACTCAGTCCTCCACCTGAAGGTGCTCGTTGTCTGTATGATGAGCCTGAACTCACTGCTCACTATATGCAAGTGCTCATGAAGCCGCTGAAGCCTGGTCAAGCCCCAAGGACCAAATTCCTCGTGAAGGAATTGCTATATGTGCCAAGAACCATCTATCGCATACTGACGAAGACTATGAGTCCTATCAAAGGCCATGACTCATCCGATGAAGAAGTTATTGGGATGATGAAGAATATGTTGTTCAACATAATGCATGGCATCCCCATAAACTATCATGATTTCTTCATGAGGACTCTCGCAAATGTTGCACTTTCACCTTTTGAGCTAAAAGCCTTATGCTCCATGGATCATGAGATTCCTCAGATCAAGGTCTTCACTCAACTACAAGGTTGATTTTCAGAATCACCTCAGCTACTTGCCCCCCATTGAAGTCCTCAAGGGGACAATTTCCTCATCTGATGAGAAGGGCAAGTAACCAGCCGTTATCAATGAAGGCATTCGTCCATTGGATGGTCAGTTCTGCAAAGCTGCATCTTACTCCACCAATGACGACTCTGCCACTCATGACTCTACTGCCAATGCTCCCAAGTCAAGTCCTCAAGCTACTGCTCCTCGTGTGATGACTGACCATGAACTTCTTATAAATCTTCACCAGAAGGTGGATCGAAACAACAAATGGGTTAAACGTCAGTTTGGTTCTATTCTTCACAACATGACCTCTACACATAATGTTGTGAAGAAAAACCATTTCTACCTCCATGAAGTTCTTTATCGCACCTGGGCTATTCTGTCACATCTCTATGGTGAAGAAGATCTGAAGCAAATGGGCTTCACGGAAGATTTTGACTGGTCTGCTCCCCCTCCGAAGAAATTCAAGAAGGTCAAGGTTCCTTCCTTGGTGGCCAGTTCATATTCTTCATCGCGCGACACGGACGAGTATGAAGATTTGGACGACACTGCAGCAGGCCCTACATCGACTCAAGACCCCAACAATGCTGGCGCTCCTCCATCTTCATGATATTCTTGAGGGGCGTTAGTCCTTATTTTCAATCCTTTTGGTCATTCGATGACAAAGGGGGAGAAATTTGAGTTAGTCTTCAAGTGGGTCTATCATATACGGTGATAGATCTTCAAAGGGGGAGAAATTCTATTGACTTTGCTGGATCGAGTTGTAATCTTATACTCTATGGTGGCCTGATACTTTTGTTGTGTTCTTCTGCATGCTTATTCCTCATCAATGTTAATGCACGCATGCTGAATTACATCAGTCACCATATTTCATCATGCATTTCCAATTCTTCATATTATATGTCAAATGCATGTATGAATTAGAAGATATAGGGGGAGATCTCCATGATTATACTCTTCAAGTGTGCATTGCTTCAAAAGCGAATTCCTCACTATGCACATCTTCAAGGGGAGTTCTTCTATATCTTGCAATCAAATTCCTCAATATCAGTATTTACACTTCATATGTTTATCCCCGTTGAAAACTTAACCTATATTTGTTGGGGAACGTAGCAGAAATTAAAAAAATTCCTACGAGTCACCAAGATCTATCTATGGAGAAACTAGGAACGAGAGAGAGGGGAGTGCATCTACATACCCTTGTAGATCGCTAAGCGGAAGCGTTCAAGAGAACGGGGTTGAAGGAGTCGTACTCATCGTGATCCAAATCACCGGAGATCCTAGTGCCGAACGGACGGCACCTCCGCGTTCAACACACGTACAGCCCGAGGACGTCTCCTCCTTCTTGATCCAGCAAGGGGAGAGGAGAAGTTGAGGGAGAGCTCCGGCAGCACGACGGTGTGGTGGTGGAGCTTGCAGTTCTCCGGCAGGGCTTCGCCAAGCACTACTACTACGGAGGAGGTGTTGGTGAGGGAGAGGGCTGCGCCAGGGCCAAGGGTGAAGCTCCCATGCGCCTCCCCCCTATATATAGGGGTGGAGGGGGCTGGTTTCTTGCCCTCCAAGTCCAGTGGGGCGTTGGCAAAGGTGGGAGGAAAGAAATCCCATAATTTCCTTCCCCACCGATTGTTATCCCCCCTTTTTAGGGATCTTGATCTTATCCCTTCGGGATATGATCTTATTCCTTCTAAGGGGGGATCTTGGTGCGCCTTGACCAAGGGTGTGGGTCCTTGCCCCCACTACCCACGTTCATGTGGGTCCCCCCATGTTGGTGGGCCCCACTCCGGAACCTTCTAGAACCTTCCCGGTACAATGCCGAAAAATCCCGAACATTTTCCAGTGGCCAAAATAGGACTTCCTATATATAAATCTTTACCTCCGGACCATTCCGGAACTCCTCGTGATGTCCAGGATCTCATTCGGGACTCCGAACAACATTCGGTAACTGCACACCAATTCCCATAACAACTCTAGCGTCACTGAACCTTAAGTGTGTAGGCCCTACGGGTTCGGGAATCATGCAGACATGACCGAGACAACTCTCTGGCCAATAACCAACAGCGGGATCTGGATACCCATGTTGGCTCCCACATGTTCCACGATGATCCCATCAGATGAACCATGATGTCAAGGATTCAAGCAATCCCGTATACAATTCCCTTTGTCTAGTGGTATTGTACTTGCCCGAGATTCGATCGTTGGTATGCCGATACCTTGTTCAATCTTGTTACCGGCAAGTCTCTTTACTCGTTCCGTAACACATCATCCCGTGATCAACCCCTTGGTCACATTGTGCACATTATGATGATGTCCTACCGAGTGGGCCCAGAGATACCTTTCCGTCAACCGGAGTGACAAATCTCAGTCTCGATTCATGCCAACCCAACAGACACTTTCGGAGATACCTGTAGTGCACCTTTATAGCCACCCAGTTACATTGTGACGTTTGGTACACCCAAAGCATTCCTACGGTATACGGGAGTTGCACAATCTCATGGTCTAAGGAAATGATACTTGACATTAGAAAAGCTTTAGCATATGAACTACACGATCTTTGTGCTAGGCTTAGGATTGGGTCTTGTCCATCACATCATTCTCCTAATGATGTGATCCCGTTATCAACGACATCCAATGTCCATGGTGAGGAAACCATAACCATCTATTGATCAACGAGCTAGTCATCTAGAGGCTTACTAGGGACTTGGTGTTGTCTATGTACCCACACATGTATCTGAGTTTCCTATCAATACAATTATAGCATGGATAATAAACGATTATCATGAACAAGGAAATATAATAATAATAACTAATTTATTATTGCCTCTAGGGCATATTTCCAATAGTCTCCCACTTGCACTAGAGTCAATAATCTAGTTCACATCGCCGTGTTATTAACATTGACAGGCCACATCGCCATGTGACCAACATCCAAAGAGTTTACTAGTGTTACTAAACTAGTTCACATCACCATGTGATTAAGACTCAATGAGTTCCGGGGTTTGATCATGTTTTGCTTGTGAGAGAGGTTTTAGTCAACGGGTCTGCAACATTCAAATCCGTATGTATTTCGCAATTCTCTATGTCATGTTGTAAATGCTGCTTCCACGCTCCACTTGGAGCTATTACAAATGGTTGCTCCACTATACGTATCCGGTTTGCTACTCAGAGTCATTCGGACAGGTGTTAAAGCTTGCATCGACGTAACCCTTTACGCCGAACTCTTTATCACCTCCATAATCGAGAAACATGTCCTTTATTTACTCCAAGGACAATTTTGACCGCTGTCCAATGATCCATTCCTGGATCATTCTTGTACCCCTTAACTGACTCATGGCAAGGCACACTTCCGGTGCGGTACACAGCATGGCATACTATAGAGCCTACGTCTGAAGCATAGGGGACGACCTTCGTCCTTTCTCTCTCTCTTCTTCCGTGGTCGAGCCTTAACTCTTCACTTCATACCTTACAACTCAGGCAAGAACTCCTTCTTTGACTGATCCATCTTGAACACCTTCAAGATCATGTCAAGGTATGTGCTCATTTGAAAGTACCATTTAGCGTTTTTGATCTATCCTCATAGATCTTGATGCTTAATGTTCAAGCAGCTTATTCCAGGTTTTCTATTGAAAAACACTTTTCAAATAACCCTATATGCTTTCCATAAATTCAACATCATTTCTGATCAACAATATGTCAACAACAGATACTCATCAGAAATTCTATAGTGCTCCCACTCACTTCTTTGGAAATACAAGTTTCTCATAAACTTTGTATAAACCCAAAATCTTTGATCATCTCATCAAAGCATACATTCCAACTCCGAGATGCTTACTCTAGTCCTTAGAAGGATTGCTGGAGCTTTGCATATTTGTTAGCATTCTTCGGGATTGACAAAACCTTCTAGTTGAATCACATACGACCTTTCCTCAAGGATATCGTCGAGGAAACAATGTTTTGACATCCTATCTGCAAGATTTCATAAATCATGCAATAATTGCTAATATAATTCCAACAAACTCTTAGCATCGCTACGAGTGAGAAAGTCTCATCGTAGTCAACTCCTTCAACTTGTCAGAAAACATCTTAACGACAAGTCGAGCTTTCTTAATGGCGATACTTACCATCATTGTCTGTCTTCCTTTTAAAATCCATCTGTACCCAACGGCCTTACGACCATCAAGTATTTCTTCCAAAGTCATGGATCCTCTCTCGGATTTTATGGCCTCGAGCCATTCATCAGAATCCGGGCCCACCATCGCTTCTCCATAGCTCGTAGGTTCATTGTTGTCTAGCAACATGACCTCTAAGACAGGATTGCGTACCACTCTGAAGTAGTACGCATCCTTGTCGACCTACGAGGTCCGGTAGTGACTTGATCCGAAGCATCATGATCACTATCATCAGCTTCCACTTCAATTGGTGTAGGTGCCACATGAACAACTTCATGTGCCCTGCTACTCACTGGTTGAAGTGATGGTTCAATAACCTCATCAAGTCTCCACCATCCTCCCACTCAATTCTTTCGAGAGAAACTTTTCCTCGAGAAAGGACCCGTTTCTAGAAACAATTACTTTTGCTTCCGGATCTGAGATAGGAGGTATAACCAACTGTTTTGGGTGTCCTATGAAGATACATTTTTATCCGCTTTGGGTTCGAGCTCATCAACCTAAAACTTTTTCACATAAGCGTCGCAGCCCCAAACTTTTAAGAAATGACAACTTAGGTTTCTCCAAACCATAGTTCAAACGGTGTCGTCTCAACGGAATTACGTGGTGCCCTATTAAAGTGAGTGCGGTTGTCTCTAATGCCTAACCCATGAACGATGGTGGTAATTCGATAAGATACATCATGGTACGCACTATATCCAATAGGGTGCAAATATGATGTTCGGACACACCATCACATTATGGTGTTCCAGGCGGTATTAATTGTGAAACAATTTCCACAATGTCTTAATTGCGTGCCAAAGCTCGTAACTCAGATACTCATCTCTATGATTATATCATAGACATTTTATCCTCTTGTCACGATGATCTTCAACTTCACTCTGAAATTACTTGAACCATTCAATAATTCAGACTTGTGTTTCATCAAGTAAATATACTCAATATCTACTTAAATCATCCGTGAAGTAAGAACATAACGATATTCACTGCATGCCTCAGCACTCATTGGACTGCACACATCAAAATGTGTTACTTCCAACAAGTTGCTATCTTGTTCCATTTTACTGAAAACGAGGCTTTTCAGTCATCTTGCCCATGTGGTATGATTTGCATTTCTCAAGTGATTCAAAATCAAGTGAGTCCAAACGATCCATCTGCATGGAGTTTCTTCATGCTATACACCAATAGACATGGCTCGCATGTCTCAAACTTTTCAAAAATGAGTGAGTCCAAAGATCCATCAACATGGAGCTTCTTCATGCGTTTTATACCAATATGACTTACATGGCAGTGCCACAAGTAAGTCGTACTATCATTACTATCTTATATCTTTTGGCATGAAAATGTGTATCACTACGATCGAGATTCAATGATCCATTCTTTTAGGTGCAAGACCATTGAAGGTATTATTCAAATAAATAGAGTAACCATTATTCTCCTTACATGAATAACCGTATTGTGATAGACATAATCCAATCATGTCTATGCTCAACGCAAACACCAAATAAAAATTATTTAGGTTTAACACCAATCTCGATGGTAGACGGAGCAAGCGATGCTTGATCACATCAACCTTGGAAACACTTCCAACACACATCGTCATCTCACCTTTAGCTAGTCTCTGTTTATTTCGAGTTACTAACACTTAGCAACCGAACCGGTATCTAATACCCTGGTGCTACTAGGAGTACTAGTAAAGTACACATTAATATAATGTATATCCAATATACTTCTATCGACCTCGCCAGCCTTCTCATCTATGAAGTATCTAGGGTAATTCTGCTCCAGTGGCTGTTCCCCTTATTACAGAAGCACTTAGTCTCGGGTTTGGGTTCAACCTTGGGTTTCTTCACTGGAGCAGCAACTGATTTGCCGTTTCATGAAGTACCCCTTCTTACCCTTGCCCTTCTTAAAACTAGTCGTTTCACTAACCATCAACAATTGATGCTCCTTCTTGATTTCTACATTCGCAGTGTCGAACATTGCGAATAGATCAAGGATCATTATATCTATCCCTGTTATGTTATAGTTCATCACGAAGCTCTAGTAGCTTGGTGGCAATGTCTTTGGAGAAACATCACTATCTCATCTGGAAGATCAACTCCCACTCGATTCAAGTGATTGTTCTACTCAGACAATCTGAGCACAAGCTCAAGATTGAGCTTTTCTCCCTTATTATGCAGGCTAAGAAAATCGTCGGAGGTCTTATACCTCTTGACGTGGGCACGAGCCTGAAATCCCAATTTCAGCCCTCGAAACATCTCATATGTTCTGCGACATTACAAAAATGTCTTTGGTGCCTCAATTCTAAACCATTTGACATTACCGAACTATCATGTAGTCATCAAAACATGTATGTCAGATGTTCGCAACATCCACAGACCACGTTCGAGGTACAGCACACCGAGCGGTACATTAAGGACATAAGCCTTCTACTGTCCGCATAATTGCTACTGTCAACTTTCAACTATATTTTATCTAGGAAAATATCTAAAATAGTAGAACTAAAGCGCGAGCTACGACATAATTTGCAAAAACCTTTTGACTATGTTCAGGATAAACAAGTTCATCTGATGAACTCCCACTCAGATAGACATCCCTCTAGTCATCTAAGTGATTACATGATCCGAGTCAACTAGGTCGTGTCCGATCATCACGTGAGATGGACTAGTCATCATCGGTGAACATCTTCATGTTGATCGTATCTACTATACGACTCATGCTCGACCTTTCGGTCTCTTGTGTTCCGAGGCCATGTATGTACATGCTAGGCTCGTCAAGTCAACCTAAGTGTTTCGCGTGTGTAAATCTGGCTTACACCCGTTGTATGTGAACATTAGAATCTATCACACCCGATCATCACGTGGTGCTTAGAAACGACAAACTTGCGCGACGGTGCACAGTTAGGGTAACACTTTCTTGAAATTTTAATGAGGGATCATCTTATTTACTACCGTCGTTCTAAGCAAATAAGATGCATAAACATGATAAACATCACATGCAATCAAAAAGTGACATGATATGGCCAATATTATTTTGCTCCTTTTGATCTCCATCTTCGGGGCTCCACGATCATCATCGTCACCGGGATGACACCATGATCTCCATCATCGTGTCTTCATGAAGTTGTCTCGCCAACTATTACTTCAACTACTATGGCTACCGGTTAGCAATAAAGTAAAGTAATACATGGCGTTGTTCAATGACACGCATGTCATACAATAAATTAAGACAACTCCTATGGCTCCTGCCAGTTGTCATACTCATCGACATGCAAGTCGTGATTCCTATTACAAGAACATGATCAATCTCATACATCACATATCATTCATCACATTATTTTTGGCCATATCACATCACATAGCATACTCTGCAAAAACAAGTTAGACGTCCTCTAATTGTTGTTTGCATGTTTTACGTGGCTGCTATGGGTTTCTAGCAAGAACGTTTCTTACCTACGCAAAACCACAACGTGATATGCCAATTGCTATTTACCCTTCATAAGGACCCTTTTCATCGAATCTGATCCGACTAAAGTGGGAGAGACTGGCACCCGCTAGCCACCTTATGCAACAAGTGCATGTCAGTCGGTGGAACCTGTCTCACGTAAGTGTACGTGTAAGGTCGATCCGGGCCGCTTCATCCCACAATACCGTCGAAACAAGATAGGACTAGTAATGGTAAGCATATTGAACAAAATCAATGCCCACAACAACTTGTGTTCTATTCGTGCATAGAATCTACGCAATAGACCTAGCTCATGATGCCACTGTTGGGGAACGTAGGAGAAATTCAAAATTTTCTACGCATCACCAAGATCAATCTATGGAGAGACTAGCAACGAGAGAGAGGGGAGTGCATCTTCATACCCTTGAAGATCGCGATGTGGAAGCGTTACAAGAACGTGGTCGGTGGAGTCGTTCATGAAGCGATTCAGATCACGGCCGAATCCGATCTAAGCACCGAACAACGGTGCCTCCGCGTTCAACACACGTACAGCCCGGGAACGTCTCCTCCTTCTTGATCCAGCAAGGGGAGAGGATAAGTTGAGGGAGAGCTCCGGCAGCACGACGGCGTGGTGGTGGAGCTTGCAGTTCTCCGGCAGGGCTTCGCCAAGCACTACTACTACTACGGAGGTGTTGGGGAGTGAGAGGGTTGCGCCAGGGGCAAGGGTGAAGCTCCCATGCGCCTCCCCACTATATATAGGGGTGGAGGGGCTGGTTTCTTGCCCTCCAAGTCCATTGGGGCGTTGGCAAAGGTGGGAGGAAAGAAATCCCATCATTTCCTTCCCCACCGATTGCTATCCCCCCTTTTTAGGGATCTTGATCTTATCCCTTCGGGATATGATCTTATTCCTTCTAAGGGGGGATCTTGGTGCGCCTTGAACAAGGGTGTGGGGCCTTTACCCCACTACCCATGTTCATGTGGGTCCCCCCATGTTGGTGGGCCCCACTCCGGAACCTTCTAGAACCTTCCCGGTACACTACCGAAAAATCCCGAACATTTTCCGGTGGCCAAAATAGGACTTCCCATATATAAATCTTTACCTTTGGATCATTCTGGAACTCCTCGAGACGTCCGGGATCTCATACGGGACTCTGAACAAAATTTGGTAACTGCACACTAATTCCCATAACAACTCTAGCGTCACCGAACCTTAAGTGTGTAGACCCTACGGGTTCGGGAATCATGCAGACATGACCGAGACAGCTCTCTAGCCAATAACCAACAGCGTGATCTGGATACCCATGTTGGCTCCCACATGTTCTATGATGATCTCATCGGATGAACCACGATGTCAAGGATTCAAACAATCCCGTATATAATTCCCTTTGTCTAGCGGTATTGTACTTGCCCGAGATTCGATCGTCGGTATGCTGATACCTTGTTCAATCTCGTTACCGGCAAGTCTCTTTACTCGTTCCGTAACACATCATCCCGTGATCAACCCCTTGGTCACATTGTGCACATTATGATGATGTCCTACCGAGTGGGCCCAGAGATACCTTTCCGTCAACCGGAGTGACAAATCCCAGTCTTGATTTGTGCCAACCCAACAGACACTTTCGGAGATACCTGTAGTGCACCTTTATAGCCACCCAGTTACGTTGTGACGTTTGGTACCCAAAGCATTCCTACAGTATCCGGGAGTTGCACAATCTCATGGTCTAAGAAAATGATACTTGACATTAGAAAAGCTTTAGCATATGAACTACACGATCTTTGTGCTAGGCTTAGGATTGGGTCTTGTCCATCACATCATTCTCCTAATGATGTGATCCCGTTATCAACGACATCCAATGTCCATGGTGAGGAAACCGTAACCATCTATTGATCAACGAGCTAGTCATCTAGAGGCTTACTAGGGACTTGGTGTTGTCTATGTACCCACACATGTATCTGAGTTTCCTATCAATACAATTATAGCATGGATAATAAACGATTATCATGAACAAGGAAATATAATAATAATAACTAATTTATTATTTCCTCTAGGGCATATTTCCAACAATATTGTCATCAATCACAAAAAAGGGGGAGATTGTAAGTGCATCTAGTGCCCCTTAGTGATTTTTTTGTGTATTCAAGACTTATAGGTTAAGGGACTGATGTGTTTGTGAGTGTACACAGGCCTATAAGTCTATGAGGAGTTTGATATTTACAGAGAAAGTCAACCCTAAAAATGAAGTTCTTCAACTGAAGACTTCGTATTTCTGAAGACTTTCTGAAGACTTTGAAAGTGAAGAAATTGGTGTGACCTTGAAGACTTGGTAATCATTTGAGGAACATGAAGCATGAAGACTTTTGTTTTTATAGTTTCATTTTCTCTTTCTTGAGTCATAGGAATCACCGTACTGTTAAAGGGGGTCGAGGAAATACTAAGAAAAAATTTCCATGTGATGCTCAACTCAAAATCCTACACCTACCAATCCCTTCGAGTGAAGCCATTGGAAATCTCGCATAGTTCAGTCATATTCTTCAGTGACAGAGACGAAGTTCTTCTGGTCTCTGAGGATTTTGTTCTGACTGAGGAGTTAGGGATTTGCTAGTGCGGATTGCCTACAAAGTGAGGAACATGATAGCCCTAAGGTATTTTAGAGTCAAATATTCCGACCATTACTGTGCTACGCGCCAGCTGTCCCAAAATATTTACCCACCTAACAGTCATATCAGACAAGGGCGTTTATGTCTTATCATGTCAGGCTGCTCCCTAGGCTATAAATATCCGCCCCCTACAACCACTAGCTGGTTGGCTGCTCCGAGAGAAACTGACACTTGTCAATTGAGAGCAACCCATCCTCCGAAGACTTTGAGCGAAAATCATCAAGTGAGGAAAACCCAAACCCAAACCTACAAACCCCCAAGTGATTGAGCAGCACTGAAGAGATTGATCCTGCATGGATCCGACGCTTGTTTCCTTTGAAGACTGTGCTTCTTCCAGACGGTTAGACGTCAAGGTTTAGAGCATCTAAGAGGAATTGTGGATCGCTGAGTGACCGAGTTTGTGAAGGTCCGGAAGTCACCTGAAGACTGATAACCCACAAGTGTAGGGAATCGCAACAGCTTTCGAGGGTGAAGTACAACCCAAATTTATTGATTCGACACAAGGGGAGCCAAAGAATATTCTTGAGTATTAGTAGTTGAGTTGTCAATTCAACCACACCAGGATAACTTAGTATCCGCAGCAAAGTATTTAGTAGCAAAGTAGTATGATAATAAAGCTAACGGTAGCAAAAGTAATGTTTTTGGGTTTTGTAGTAATTGTAACAGTAGCAACGGAAAACTAAATAAGCGAAGAACAGTATATGAAAAGCTCGTAGGCAATGGATCAGTGATGGATAATTATGTCGGATGTGATTCCTCATGTAATAGCTATAACATAGGGTGACACAGAACTAGCTCCAATTCATCAATGTAATGTAGGCATGTATTCCATAAATAGTCAGGCGTGCTTATGGAAAAGAACTTGCATGACATCTTTTGTCCTACCCTCTCGTGGCAGCGGGGTCCTAGTGGAAACTTAGGGATATTAAGGCCTCCTTTTAATAGAGAACCGGACCAAAGCATTAACACATAATGAATACATGAACTCCTCAAACTACGGTCATCACCGAGAAGTATTCTGATTATTGTCACTTCGGGGTTGTCGGATCATAACACATAATAGGTGACTATAGACTTGCAAGATAGGATCAAGAACACACATATATTCATGAAAACATAATAGGTTCATATCTGAAATCATGGCACTCGGGCCCTAGTGACAAGCATTAAGCATAGCAAAGTCATAGCAACATCAATCTCAGAACATAGTGGACACTAGGGATGAAACCCTAACAAAACTAACTTGATTACATGGTAAATCTCATCCAACCCATCACCGTCCAGCAAGCCTACGATGGAATTACTCACGCACGGCGGTGAGCATCATGAAATTGGTGATGGAGGATGGTTGATGATGACGACGATGATGAATCCCCCTCTCCGGAGCCCCGAACGGACTCCGGATCAGCCCTCCCGAGAGAGATTAGGGCTTCGCGGCGGCTCCGTGTCGTAAAACGCGATGAAACTTTCTCCCTGATTTTTTTCTCCCCAAGACGGAATATATGGAGTTGGAGTTGAGGTCGGTGGAGGTCCAAGGGGCCCACAAGATAGGGGGGCGCGCCCTACAGGGGGGGGCTGTCTAATGGACAGGTCGTGGGCCCCCTCGTGTATTTCTTTCACCCAGAAATTCTTATTAATTACAAAAAGTGCCTCCGTGGATTTTCAGGACATTCCGAGAACTTTTCTTTTCTACACATAAAACAACATCATGGTAGTTTTGCTGAAAACAGCGTCAGTCCGGGTTAGTTTCATTCAAATCATGCAAATTAGAGTCCAAAACAAGGGCAAATGTGTTTGGAAAAGTAGATACGTTGGAGACGTATCAACTCCCCCAAGCTTAAACCTTTGCTTGTCCTCAAGCAATTCAGTTGATAAACTGAAAGTGGTAAAGAAAAACTTTTACAAACTCTGTTTGCTCTTGTTGTTGTAAACATGAAAAGCCAGCATTCAAGTTTCAGCAAATATTATGAACTAACCATACTCACAATAACACTTAGGTCTCAAAATTACTCATATCAATACCATAATCAGCTAGCGAGCCATAATAATAAAACTCGGATGACAACACTTTCTAAAAACAATCATAACATGATATAACAAAATGGTATCTCGCTAGCCCTTTCTGAGACTGCAAAACATAAATGCAGAGCACCTTTAAAGATCAAGGACTGACTAAACATTGTAATTCTTGGTAAAAGAGATCCAGTCAAGTCATACCCAATATTAACCAATAGTAATGAATTCAAATGACAGTGTGCTCTCCAGCGGGTGCTTTTTAATAAGAAGGGTGATGACTCAACATAAAAGTAAATAGATAGGCCCTTCGTAGAGGGAAGCAGGGATTTGTAGAGGTGCCAGAGCTCGATTTTAAAATAGAGATTGAATAACATTTTGAGCGGCATACTTTTGTTGTCAACACAAGAACTATGAGATGGCTGTATCTTCCATACTACATGCATTATAGGCAGTTCCCAAACAGAATGGTAAAGGTTTATACTCCCCCAACCACCAACAAGCATCAATCCACGGCTTGCTCGAAACAACGAGTGCCTCCAACTAATAACAGCCCTGGGGGAGTTTTGTTTAATTATTTGATTTGCTTTGATCTTTTTGGATCATGGGACTGGGCATCCCGGTTACCGGCCCTTTCTTGTGAATGAGGAGCGGAGTCCACTCCTCTTGAGAATAACCCACCTAGCATGGAAGATATAGGCAGCCCTAGTTGTAACATGAGCTGCTCGAGCATACAAAACAGAATTTCATTTGAAGGTTTGGAGTTTGGCACATAGACATTTACTTGGAACAGCAGGTAAATACCGCATATAGGAAGGTATAGTGGACTCATATGGAACAACTTTGGGGTTTAAGGATTTTGGATGCACAAGCAGTATTCCCGCTTAGTACATGTGAAGGCTAGCAAAAGACTGGGAAGCGACCAACTGAGAGAGCAACAATAGTCATGAACATGCATTATAATTAATTTACACCGAGTACAAGCATGAGTAGGATATAATCTACCATGAACATAAATATCATGAAGGCTATGTTGATTTGTTTCAACTACATGCGTGAACATGTGCCAAGTCGAGTCACTTAATTCATTCAAAGGAGGATACCATCCCATCATACCACATCATAATCATTCTAATAGCATGTTGGCACGCAAGGTAAACCATTATAACTCAAAGCCAATCAAGCATGGCATAAGCAACTATAATCTCTAAATGCCATTGCAAATATGTTTACTTCATAATAAGCTGACTCAGAACGATGAACTCATCATATTTACAAAATCAAAAGAGGTCGAGTTCATACCAGCTTTTCTCATCCCAATAAGTCCATCATAAATCGTCATTATTGCCTTTCACTTGCATGACCGAACGATGTGTATAATAATAAGAGTGCACGTGTATTGGACTAAGCTGGAATCTGCAGGCATTCAACTCAGAAGAGAAGACAAGTAATATGGGCTCTAGGTTAAATAAACAATCATGCATATGACAGCCACTAAACATTTTCAATATGGTCTTCTCGACCCCCAAACGAAAGAAAAGAATTACACGGGAAAGCTCCCAACAAGTAAGAAGAAGAACTAGAAATCTTTTTTGGTTTTCATTTTAATTTCTACTACAAGCATGGAAATTAAAGTAACTAATTTTTTGGTTTTTCTAAGGTTTATCAAACACACAAGAAGAAAACTAGAAAAAGAAATTTAAACTAGCATGGATAATACAATGAAAGAGAGTATGAGCACCGACGACTAGTGTGTGAACATGAATGTAAAGTCGGTGAGAAATACGTACTCCCCCAAGCTTAGGCTTTTGGCCTAAGTTGGTCTAGTACCAAGGACCACCTGGCTGATATCCATAAGTGAAACCGGGGTCGTACTGAGATGCAGCGGCAACCGCCTCTTGAGCTGCAGCGTGTTGGCGAGCTGCCTCCGCTCTCCTCTCATGTTCAGCTGCTTCCTCCCTGGTGACAACATATCTTCCTTTTGCCTGATAATCAAAAAGGTAAGGAGCAGGAAGAGTAACATGGACGATGTTGCGTCTGTCATAGGTTAGTTGATATTGGAGGGATTGTTCATTCCTCCCAAGAAATTGATGACTGACCATAGCTGTCGGTGTCAAAACCGGCAGATCTTGTTAGGGGGTCCCGAACTGTGCGTCTAGGCGGATGGTAACAGGAGATGAGGGACACGATGTTTTTACCCAGGTTCGGGCCCTCTTGATGGAGGTAAAACCCTACGTCCTGCTTGATTAATATTGATGATGTGGGTTACAAGAGTAGATCTACCACGAGATCAAGGAGGCTAAACCCTATAAGCTAGCCTATGGTATGATTGTTGTTCGTCCTATGGACTACATCCATCCGGTTTATATAGACACCGGAGAGGGCTAGGGTTACATAGAGTCGGTTACAAAGGTAGGAGATCTACATATCCGTATCGCCAAGCTTGCCTTCCACGCCAAGGAAAGTCCCATCCGGACACGGGACGAAGTCTTCAATCTTGTATCTTCATAGTCTTGGAGTCTGACCGATAATGATAGTTCGGCTATCCGGACACCCCCTAGTCCGGAACTCCGTCAGTAGCCCCTGAACCAGGCTTCAATGACGACGAGTTCGGTGCGCATATTGTCTTCGGCATTGCAAGGCGGGTTCTTCCTCCGAATAATTTATAGAAGATTGTGAACACCAGGATAGTGTCCGGCTCTGCAAAAATAAATTCCACATACCACCGTAGAGAGAATAATATTACACAAGATCAATCTACTGACATATTCTATGGCGTGACGTCACACCACTTCCAAGCCTTTACTCGAATTGTTTTTATTGTTCCACCTCAGCGCGTTTAGCGAGGTGGTTTCCTTGGCACGTCTTGTCGAAGCAGAGATTGTTTTCCCCTTATTTCGGGACTCCCATCAATACGGACGTGGGTAACCCAACTGCGCCATTGATTGTGATGCTTGGGAGATAAGCGAGTTTTACCAGGCTGGTGGGGACGCGTGTTTCTGTCTGCCCATATAAGGGGATAAAGATCCAATCCTTTTACCTGCGCCTTCTTCCACCTTGGCTTATCCATCTCTGCAAACCCGAGCTCCAGTGCCCAAGCCCGCACATCTCACCTCAACCTTCCCCAACTATGTCCGGAGCAGGAGGCAAGCGGATGGCCTCCTCCATCACGGAGGGGCAGATCCAGAAGCTGCGCAACGCCGGATACTTGTCCAGCGACATCGCGCATCGGCTCCCCAACAAGGGAGAGCTCATACCCACCCCCAGGCCCCATGAGAGGGTAGTATTCCTTCCCCATTTCCTCCGCGGACTGGGCTTCCCGCTCCATCCCTTTGTCCGGGGGCTCATGTTTTACTACGGCCTGGATGTCCACGAACTGGCCCCGAATTTCATCCTCAACATCTCGGCGTTTATCGTCGTGTGTGAGGCCTTCCTCTGCATCCAGCCCCACTTCGGCTTGTGGCTCAAGACCTTCAGTGTCAAGCCGAAGGTTGTGAAGGGTAGCCAAGCGGAGTGCGGAGGCGCCATGGTGGGCAGGATGTCCCACGTTACGTGGCTGGAAGGCACTTTCATGGAAACCATCAAGGGGTGGCAATCGGGGTGGTTCTACATCACCGAGCCGCGTGACACCGATTGGGCAGTGGCCCCCGAATTCAGATCCGGCATCCCTACACGGCTCACCTCCTGGAAAGAGAGTGGCCTGATCTGGGGGAATTCGGAGGAGCTGACCGGACTCCAAGCCTGTGTCCAGAAGCTGGTGGACAAGAAGCTCAAGCTTGTCAACGTAGTCCAGGTCATGCTCATCCGCCGGATTCTCCCATGCCAACGACGGGGCTTCAACATGTGGGAGTTCGATCGGGCGCAGCACCAGACCCTGAGCGGGCTCTTCGACACTACGTACGAAGATGTCTGGAAGGTGTTGTTCAAGGGCGCCGAGGCTCCCGCATCCGCTACCGAAGATCGCGGATTCATCTTGGAGCGTCCAGCTAATGAAGTAAGTCATTTTGTCCTTTAAGGGACGCTTGTTTTCCATAGTTTGACTCTATGCGGGATCTAAACTCCCTTTCCTTTGACAGGACTGGCTGAAGAAGGCCGCACAGGCTATCTGTCCGGCCCCATTGCCAGAGGACCCACCTGACGCCCACCTAACGGGGCTGCTGGCTCCGGCACCCCACGTGGTGCCGGAGAAGAAGGCCAAGAAGAAGGCCACAGGGACTCGGAAGAGTTCCCATTTTCAGGTGCTATCAGATGATGAATCCGAGGCCGACTCCTCCCACCAGGGCGAGGAGGAGAAGAAGAGAGCCTCTCCCCCAGCGGGGGGAGGGAAGAAAATGTAGGCCTCCCCAACAAGGGAGGCCGAAGGGTCCAAGAAGGGAAAAACTTTTCCCCCGGACTGCTCCGCCAACGCCAGTGACGACGACGAGGACTGGCCTCCACGGGCCAAGCCTCTGGCGAGACCGTAAGTATCCGGACTCCCGAATAACTTCAAGGTTTTCATTTTCCGCCACATTATGTCTTTCTAATGCCGCATACAACCCTGCAGTCCGCCTAAGGATGATCTCCCCACTTCGTCAAGCGGGTCCTTAGGGGCGTCAGATATGGATTCTCTTCCGACTGCCTCCACCCCCCGTGATGCGGGTGAAGCCGAGGTGGGATCCCAAGGAGGGACCCACCAGGGGGAGAGGGCCCCGGAGGTGTCGCAGGACAACCTCCTGGACTTTGCACTGGACTCAGCCCTGGAACCCACAGTGGCTCCGGAGTCCGGCGGGCGACCCCTTCGTAAGAAGGGCAAGACCGCGACGCCGGCTGCCTCCGTCCAACCAGAGAAGCCGGATAATTTGCTGGAGGCGCTCAACAGCGCCTCCATCGAAGAGGAACACCGCACTATTATGAGTGCGGTGATTCAGAAGGTTCAGCTCGCCAAGAGCGGGCTGACCAAAGCCTGCAGCAGCCTTCTAACAGGCTTTGAGGTAGGAATTTCAATATATGTAAAATGGTACCGCATAGACAGTAGCCCCTGATGCTCGGTTCGGTGTTCGGAAAGAAAAGCCGGACTGAGGATCTTTAGAAAGAGAAACACAGGAGTCATGAAAATATGTCAATATGGGATTGCAGGCTGTGCTACTGACCTCCGCTGCACTGACTGCGGAGGTCAATACTTTGAAGGAAAACCTCGAGCGGTCCGAGAACGAGCTCGGCCGTGCCAAGAAGCAGCTCGAGGAAAAAAAAGGTGAGTAATACCTTATGAAAATTGTACCTTACAGAAAAGGATTTGGTTGCAAGAAAAATGACAAGGATAACTTGGGTATTGCAGGGGCCACTAACGAGGTGGCGACCCTGAAGGAGGCGGTGGGCGTGGCCAAACACAATGCGGCCGCGGAGCACACCGAGCGAGAGAAACAGGAGGCGCGGGTGGCAGAGGTACAGCAAGAGCTCCAGGATCTCGTGAAGAAACATGAGAGCCTAGAGCATGACTCGAAGACTCGAGAGTCTGAGCTTGCAACGGCTCTTGAGAGTGCAAAAGCCGCTAAGGCCGAAGCCTACAAGGCCCTCCAGGAGATCGAGGCGGTAAAGAAAATAGCAGCGGGTAAGGCATTTTTCATGCAAAGTAAGCATGTGAGTGTTAATTACCTGTCGCTTACCCGAATTTGGAGCTCTCCAGGAGCGTTCGTAGATCTTCCTCGCAGCGTGTCCGATGCTGCCGCATTCTACCGGGCCGAGTAGGGGAGCTCAACGGAGAAGGTCTTCTGGTCTCAGTATGCTGAGGCCGGACATCCGGTGCCCCTTAGCGATCAGCTGAAGCAGCTGGTCGAGCTCCAAAAGGCGGCCGAATAGGCCATGAAGGGCCTCATAGTTCGACTATGGCCTAAGGAGGCTATGCTTGGGAGCTACTTCGGCCTGGTGCGGCGGCTGGTGGATGCGTGCCCGTGGGTTGAAGTTATCAAGCACTCCGCCTGTATTGAGGGTGCCCGTCGGGCCCTTGCCCGTGCAAAGGTGCACTGGGCAAGATGGATGCCCGGAAGCTTGTGACGGACCCCCCACCAAAGGGCAAGGAGCATCGCACGCCCGAAATGTATTATAAGAGTGTGCTGAAGGGCGCCCGCAGTATTGCGGGTGAGTGCTCCAAAGATGTAATATTTGAGTAGACTCGCATTTTGTTATCCCGTGCGCTGAAAACTTGGTTCATATGCGCTAAGCAATGCTTGTTAATTTAAAATATTACCTTCTGTGCGGCTATTTATCAAATCTGAGAGATGGCAAATCGTCGGCTTCAGCCCCCATGCCACGATTGCTGGGGTGTTCGGGATAAACTCGAGCGCTCTTGTTCCCATTTTTGGGTCCAGCTAAGGAGGCGCTCGACATAGAGAACAAGGCAACCAGACTTATAATGCTTGAACACTCTCACTTAGCCATAGAATTCTATAATTTTAAATTTCGGCGAAGCCCCTAGTCTTCGAAAGGCCGAATTTGGGGCGCTAGACACGCCTTGGCCGGACATTATCCGGCTCCTCGCTCTAAGCGGCATAAGTCTTTAAGGACTCGCAAAAAACCTCTCGAACAGCGACGGGCTCTCGCCTCATCATGACGGTCAGTTTTAGCTTTCTCCACTGAGGCGTTAACCCAGCTCAACTGGGGCGTAATCGCAGTGGTTCTCCCAGTGCTACCTTAGCCGATATAACGGAACGTAAGGTACCAAAACATGGGATCCGGGCAAACCCAACTATTTACCCAAGACATGATTCGGAGCCGATGCATATAGTGCTATAAGTTCGGGGTGCCGCACTTGTGAAAGTGTTCGGACTCATCACACCATAATGCGGGGAACATAAGCCCCTGGTGTGTATTAGCCGTACCAAAGTGTACGGATGCAATATGCCGTGGATGAACATATGTATGAAAAGGAAATGCAATTATAAGCAAAAAGGTGCTGCATTGTTTTATTCAATAAGTGCTGCTACGAATACAGAACGATACAAATAGTGCGATAAGCAAGGTATGGGACTGTTAAACATGTCCCCCTCCAGGGGTAGGCTGCAGATTGGTGTATAAAAATGCTCGTAACGGAGACCACCTGTATATTCATTGTAGCCTTTATCCTTTCCTAGCTGTTGCATCGTGAGTTCGGCAGATCTGCTGCCGGACAGGGCCTCTGACAAACGGAGTCCTGTGGGTAAAAAATAAAAGGTAAAAAGAAAAGAAAAAAGAACGACACACTTGAGATCCCCTGGTGCGGTTGAGCCGTAGTCTGGGTTTATCGTGGTCGTGCCCCTCTCCCCATGCTCATGGTATCTTCAGAGTGTAATGGTGTACGCGAAGGATCTTCTTTAACGTTTCGCAGGAGCTGGGGTTGGGGCCGCACTGCTACGCGTGCTCGGAACGGGCCAGGTGGTCTTGTTGTAAGTTACTCCGGGCGCACTTAGCTGTGTCCGCCCGCTTAAAGGCCGGACTCGAGAATTGCCTTAAGAGGCTGCATTACACTTCTCTCGCGAGAGCCGCTGTATGTTCCTCCGTGCGGAGAGAACGTTCAGTGTTTCCGTTGACCGTGATGACTCCTCGAGGGCCTGGCATCTTGAGCTTGAGGTATGCATAGTGCGGCACCGCGTTGAACTTTGCAAACGCAGTACGTCCGAGCAAGGCATGATAGCCGCTGCGGAACGGGACTATGTCAAAGATTAACTCCTCGCTTCGGAAGTTATCCGGGGATCCGAAGACCACTTCCAGTGTAATTGAGCCTGTACAATTGGCTTCTACACCTGGTATGACGCCTTTAAAAGTCGTTTTGGTAGGTTTAATCCTTGAGGGGTCTATGCCCATTTTGCGCACTGTATCCTGGTAAAGCAGGTTCAGGCTGCTGCCGCCGTCCATCAGGACTCTGGTTAGGTGAAATCCATCGACGATTGGGTCTAAGACCAGTGCGGCGAATCCGCCGTGGCGGATGCTGGTGGGGTGGTCCCTTCGGTCAAAAGTGATCGGGCAGGAGGACCATGGGTTGAACTTCGGGGCAACTGGCTCCATCGCGTAGACATCCCTAAGTGCACGCTTCCGCTCCCTTTTGGGTATGTGCGTTGCGTATATCATGTTCACCGTCCGCACCTGTGGGGGGAAACCCTTCTGTCCTCTATTGTTCGGCGGTTGGGTCTCGTCCTCGTCATCGCTATGTAGCCCCTTGTCATTGTTTTCGGCAATTAACTTGCCTGCCTGCTTGAATACCCAACAGTCCCTGTTGGTGCGGTTAGCTGGCTTTTCGGGGGTGCCGTGTATCTGGCACAAGCGGTCAAGTATTCGGTCCAAATTGGACGAACCCGGAGTAGTTCTTTTGAATGGCTTTTTCCGCTGACCGGGTTTAGAGCCTCTGAATCCGGCATTGACTGCCGTATCCTCAATATGATCGCCGTTAATGCGGCGTTTGTTTTTGTTGCGACGCGGCCTGCCATTTCGGTCCTTGAAGTCCGGACTGCCAGAATTTTTGCTGAGGTTGTTGCTGCGTGCTAGCCAGCTGTCCTCACCCGCGCAGAAGCGGGTCATGAGTGATGTGAGGGCTGCCATGGATTTCGGCTTTTCCTGTCCCAGGTGCCGGGCAAGCCACTCGTCGCGGATGTTATGCTTGAAGGCCGCGAGGGCCTCCGCATCCGGACAGTCGACGATTTGGTTTTTCTTGGTTAAGAACCGTGTCCAGAATTGCCTGGCCGATTCGTCTGGCTGCTGAATTATGTGGCTTAGGTCATCAGCGTCTGGTGGTCGCACATAAGTGCCCTGGAAGTTATCGAGGAATGCGGCTTCCAGGTCCTCCCAACTCCCAATTGACTCTGCTGGCAAGCTGTTGAGCCAATGCCGGGCTGGTCCTTTAAGCTTGAGGGGGAGGTATTTGATGGCGTGAAGATCGTCACCGCGGGCCATGTGGATGTGAAGGAGATAGTCTTCAATCCAAACCGCGGGGTCTGTTGTGCCATCGTAGGATTCAATATTGACGGGTTTAAACCCTTCGGGGATTTGATGATCCATTACTTCATCTGTGAAGCATAGTGGGTGTGCGGCGCCTCTGTACTGGGCGATATCACGACGGAGCTCAAGGGAGCTTGGTCTATTTTGTTCGGCCCGGCCGGACTTACTGTGTCCGGCGCGACGATTGTCGTCACGTATCATGGGACGCCCACGCGATCCGTAGATCGATCTTGATTGTCTTGCCTTATCCTCCAATATATCTCGCAAGTCCGGAGTGTTCCCCTGTGGCCGTGTGCTTTTCGAGCGATGCCGGGGTACGGGTCTGGTGAAGGGCCTAGAGGCCACTCTGTCGCGACCACGGGGTGGTCGGTCAGCCGTATTGTCTCCTGGTGATGCGGGTTCGTAAGCCTCCTCCTCTAATCGGGGGAGCAGCTTGCGTTTAGGGTAGCTTTTGGAGGGGCGTTCGAGCTCATGCTCTTCGGCCGCGAGGACTTCAGTCCATCTGTCGGCTAGCAGATCCTGATCAGCTCTAAGCTGTTGCTGCTTTTTCTTGAGGCTGTTCGCCGTGGCCATAAGCCTGCGTTTAAAACGCTCTTGTTCGACGGGATCCTCAGGCACGACGAATTCGTCATCGTCGAGGCTCGCTTCGTCTCCGGAGGGAGGCGTATAATCCTCTGCCTCTTCTCCTACCGCTCCTTCATAAGGGCTGGCGTCTCCGTCCTCCTGCGCTGCATCTTGCTGGAGCGGGTTGTCTTTGGCACTGTCCGGTGTATTATTGTCTCCGGTGCCGGAGTCTTCATTCTTGCTGTGGCGGGATTTAGAGTGGCGCCGCTGACGCCGGCGCTTGGGCTGCTTTTTGGAGGGGTCATCTTCCTCTGTTCCTTCACCATTCCCATCTTTTGGGATATCCACCATGTATATGTCATACGATGAGGTGGCTGTCCAGTGCCCAGTGGGCGCTGGTTCTTGTTCGTCTCCGGCATCGTCGTCCATACCGTCGATGTCCTCGGGGTCGTAGTCTAGCATGTCGGTTAAATCATCGACAGCGGCTACCAAGTGGGTGGTGGGTGGGCTTTGAATTTCTTCGTCGTCCGCGTCCCTACCATCCTGACCGCAGTCCGGCCAGGGCTCTCCTCATAATGAGAGATATTTTAGCGAACTCAAGATGTCTCCGAAAGGTGAGTGTTGAAAGACATCCGCTGCGGTGAACTCCATGATCGGCGCCCAATCGGATTCGATCAGGGCGAGCGCGGGAGGTTCGGAGTCTGGCGAGGAGTCCGGCACCTTGGAGTCACGAGCTTTATGAGGGACAAAGTCAGTGTTCGGCTCTATCGCCGTAGAGGTTGTGGCCCCCGAGGCGGTGTCTAGGCATCCATCCTCGATCTGCGCGGCCGGCTCCGAATTGAGGATCGGAGCGGGCTCGAGTGCGGCCTCCAGGGTACTGTCCGGCGGCAGAGCTAAATCATGCCCGACGTGATAGAGCGGCACGCTCAGCCATGGCTCGAATCCTTCGAAGATCAAGTCCCCGCGGATGTCAGCCGTGAAGTTCAAACTTCCAAATCTGACCTGACGGCCAGGGGCGTAGCTTTCGATCTGCTCCAGTTGGCCAAGCGAATTGGCCCGCAGTGCAAAGCCGCCGAATACGAAGATATGTCCGGGGAGGACGGTTTCCCCCTGGACCGCGTCATTGATGATGATCGAAGAATCCATCGAGCCTATCGGTGATGACACAGAGGAACTCTCAATGAAAGCACCAATGTCGGTGTCAAAACCGGCGGATCTCGGGTAGGGGGTCCCGAACTGTGCGTCTAGGCGGATGGTAACAGGAGACGAGGGACACGATGTTTTTACCCAGGTTCGGGCCCTCTTGATGGAGGTAAAACCCTACGTCCTGCTTGATTAATATTGATGATGTGGGTTACAAGAGTAGATCTACCACGAGATCAAGGAGGCTAAACCCTAGAAGCTAGCCTATGGTATGATTGTTGTTCGTCCTATGGACTACAGCCATCCGGTTTATATAGACACCGGAGAGGGCTAGGGTTACACAGAGTCGGTTACAAAGGTAGGAGATCTACATATCCGTATCGCCAAGCTTGCCTTCCACGCCAAGGAAAGTCCCATCCGGACACGGGGCGAAGTCTTCAATCTTGTATCTTCATAGTCTTGGAGTCTGGCCGATAATGATAGTTCGGCTATCCGGACACCCCCTAGTCCGGAACTCCCTCAATAGCTTCATAATCTAAATAAACAGGAGGTATTATCATATCTCCCTCTCTTAGGACTATACCAAGATAATTAGCCACACGGGTTGCATAAATTCCTCCAAATAAATTTCCCTTTCTACTATTATTCTGCAACCTACGTGCAACTATTGCCCCCAAGTTATAACCTTTATAACCTAACACAGCACTCTTGGGGACACACAGATCAGGGACACACATGTGACATGCTTCATCCTTACCGTTAATACATCTACCAATGAAGAGAGCAAAATAATGTATAGCAGGAAAATAAATGCTCCATATGGTAGCTTGTGTTATGTCCCTAGATTCTCCCACATTAATACTAGCAAGAAAATCTCTAAATTCAGATTTGTGAGGATCATTAATATTACCCCACTGCGGAAGTTTGCAAGCGGTTGTAAAATCCTCTAAGTCCATGGTGTAAGATGTATCATAAATATCAAATAGGACACTAGGACAATTACGCGTACAGTTATATTTAAACCTCCGCACAAAGGAATCGGTCAATTGATAGTACTGAGGACACTTATCTTGTAAGAAGTCCTCCAGCTCGGCATTACGCACATACGCGTCAAATTCCTCCTTAAAGCCTGCTCTGACCATAAAATCATCGGATGGCCACTTACAAGCTCGTACATTCGCGTCCCTAGGCAATTCAACATATTGCTCCCGTATAGCAATCCTGGGCCCTTTCTTTACCGAGGAACCTCCTTGGTACATTCTTCTAAGCATATTTTTTTCTGAAATAAATCTGAAATTTTAGTAACTTCAAAATAGAAGTGAATAAAACTAAACAAGATGGGTAGCAACTACTCCTACAAGTGCCTAGAGCCTTTATCATGCATTAGAAATGCTTGGGACCTCATAAATTTAACATGCAAGCTCAAGAACATGGTCACCTACGCAGCAAAAATTTGCAATGAATAAAGCAGTAGAACAAAAACTATTTGGACCAATGGAGGAGTCACATACCAAGCAGCAATCTCCCAAAGTAGTTTTGTGAATGGAGCTTTGAGCAAGGAGATCGAAAATCGCAGCAAAATAAGCTAGAACTCGTGCTTGAGCTGGATGGGGATTTTTTTGGGTAGAAGATGAAGTGTGTGGGTGCTGGCATAAGCAGAGGGGAGCCACCATGGGCCCATGAGACAGGGGGGGCGCACCCTATTGGGGGGGCGCCCTCCACTCTCGTGGCCTGGTGCTTGCCCCTCCTGCAGTGTTTTCAATGCCTAAAATCCTCAAATAATCCATAAAAAATCATACTAAATTTGCAGGGCACTTGGAGCACTTTTATTTTTGGGATTTTTTTTATTGCATGGATAGTTCAGAAACAGACGGATAATACTATTTTTGCTTTATTTATTTTAAATAACAGAAAGTAAAAGAGGGTACAGAAGGTTGTGCCT
The DNA here is from genome assembly GCF_018294505.1 of Triticum aestivum. Lineage (NCBI taxonomy): Eukaryota > Viridiplantae > Streptophyta > Magnoliopsida > Poales > Poaceae > Triticum > Triticum aestivum. The sequence continues at coordinate 547,871,092 of NC_057804.1, forward strand.
TCTAGTTTCATCCATCTCATGATCATCAAAATGAATTCACTAACAAGGTTGATCAAGTATTGTTAACAAGCTCATTCCGAATAACACGAAACCGGAGAAATTTCGAATAACGCTAAGTTACCTCAACGGGGATATGAAAATCCCCAACAATAAGAATATCATACTTTTTCTTGACAGTAGGGAGAGGAAATTCAAAACCTCCAAAAATAATAGTTGGAACTTTTTCAATAGAATTGATGCTATGAACTCGAGATTGTTTCCTCGGAAAGTGTACAGTATGCTCATTACCATTAACATGAAAAGTGACATTGCCTTTGTTGCAATCAATAACAGCCCCTGCAGTGTTCAAAAAAGGTCTACCAAGGATAATAGATATACTATCGTCCTTGGGAATATCAAGAATAACAAAGTTCGTTAAGATGGTGACATTTGCAACCACAACAGGCACATCCTCACAAATATCGACAGGTATAGCAGTTGATTTATCATCCATTTGCAAAGATATTTTAGTAGGTGTCAACTTATTCAATTCAAGTCTACGATATAAAGAGAGAGGCATAAGACTAACACCGGCTCCAAGATCACATAAAGCAGTTCTAACATAATTTCTTTTAATGGAGCATGGTATAGTTGGTACACCCGGATCTCCAAGTTTCTTTGGTATTCCACCCTTAAAAGTGTAATTATCAAGCATGGTGGAAATTTTAGCTTCCAGTATCTTTCTTTTATTTGTAATGATATCCTTCATATACTTAGCATAAGGATTTACTTTGAGCATATCAGTTAAGCGCATACGTAAGAAAATAGGTCTAATCATTTTAGCAAAGCACTCAAAATCCTCATCATCCTTTGACTTGGATTGTTTAGGAGGAAAGGGCATGGGTTTCTGAACCCATGGTTCTCTTTCTCTACCATGATTCCTAGCAACAAAATCTCTCTTATCATAACGTTGATTCTTTGATTGTGGGTTATCAAGATCAACAGCAGTTTCAACCTCTACTTCATTGTTTTTGCTAGGTTGAGCATCAACATGAACATTATCATTAACATTATAACTAGGTTCATGTTCATTACCTGATTGTGTTTCAGCATCATAGATAGAAATATCATTGGGATTCTCAGGTGTGTCTACAGTAGGTTCACTAGAAGCATGCAAAGTTATATAGTTTTTATTTTTCTTCTTTTTAGAAGAACTAGGTGCCTCTAAATTATTTCTCTGAGAATCTTGCTCGATTCTCTTAGGGTGGCCTTCAGGATACAAAGGTTCCTGAGTCATTCTACAAGTTCTAGTAGCTACTCTAACAGCAAAGTCATTTTTATTATTTAATTCCTCAAGCAAATCATTTTGAGCTTTAAGTACTTGCTCAGCTTGAGTAGCAACCATAGAAGCATATTTGCTAACGAGTTGGAGTTCACCTTTAACTCTAGCCATATTATCACTCATGCGTCCTATCTCGAAAGTATTATTCTTTAACTCTCTACCAACATAAGCATTAAAACTTTCTTGTCTAGCCATAAAGTCATCAAATTCATCTAAGCATGGGCTATGAAATTTAGTAGAGGGGACTTCAACTTTATCATACCTATAGAGAGAATTTACCTATACTACCTGTGTCGAGTTATCAAGACAATGTGGTTCTTTAACAGGCGGTATATTAAGACCATGTATTTCTTCAATACGTGGTAAATTCTTAACATCTTCAGCTTCAATACCTTTTTCTTTCATTGATTTCTTTGCCTCTTGCATATCTTCAGGACTGAGAAGTAAAACACCTATGTTCTTCGGAGTGGGTTTAGGAATAGGCTTAGGAGTTGGCTCAGTTGGTTCAGGAATTGGCTCAGGAAGAGTCCAATTATTTCCATTAGTCAACATATTATTCAATAGTATTTCAGCTTCGTCGACTGTTCTTTCCCTGAAAACACAACCAACACAACTATCCAAGTAATCCTTGGAAGCATCGGTTAGTCCATTATAAAAGATATCAAGTATTTCATTTTTCTTGAGAGGATGATCAGGCAAAGCATTAAGTAACCGGAGAAGCCTCCCCCAACCTTGTGGGAGACTCTCTTATTTGATTTGAACAAAATCATATATTTCCAGCAAGGCAGCTTGTTTCTTATGAGCAGGGAAATATTTAGCAGAGAAGTGATAAATCATATCCTGGGGATTACACACAACCAGGAGCAAGAGAATTATACCAAGTCTTAGCATCACCCTTTACCAAGAACGGAAATATCTTAAGGATATAAAAATAGCGAGATCTTTCATCATGAGTGAACAGGGTAGCTATATCATTCAACTTGGTAAGATGTGCCACAACAGTTTCAGATTCAAGGCCGTAAAAAGGATCAGATTCAACTAGAGTAATAATCTCAGGATCAACAGAGAATTCATAATCCTTATCAGTAACATAGATAGGTGAAGTAGCAAAAGCAGGGTCAGGTTTCATTCTAGCATTAAGAGACTGCTGCTTCCATTTAGCTAATAATTTCTTAAGATCATATCTATCATTGCAAGCAAAGATTTCACTAGCAGCTTCTTCATTCATAACATAACCCTCACGAACAATAGGCAATACATAATCATTGGGAGAACCTTTATCATCACTATCATCAGTAATAGCATCTTCAATATTTTCATTCCCCTAACTCTAGCAAGTTTTTCATCAAGAAATTCACATAACGGCAAAGTAGTATCACGTACAAAAGTAGTTTCATCATGCATAGCAGAAGTGGCATCATCAATGTAGGGGATCGCAACAGCTTTCGAGGGTGAAGTACAACCCAAATTTATTGATTCGACACAAGGGGAGCCAAAGAATATTCTTGAGTATTAGCAGTTGAGTTGTCAATTCAACCACACCTAGATAACTTAGTATCTGCAGCAAAGTATTTAGTAGCAAAGTAGTATGATAATAAAGGTAACGGTAGCAAAAGTAATGCTTTTGGGTATTGTAGTAATTGTAACAGTAGCAACGGAAAAGTAAATAAGCGAAGAACAGTATATGAAAAGCTTGTAGGCAATGGATTAGTGATGGAGAATTATGCCGGATGTGATTCCTCATGTAATAGCTATAACAATGTGTCACACAGAACTAGCTCCAATTCATCAATGTAATGTAGGCATGTATTCCGTAAATAGTCATACGTGCTTATGGAAAAGAACTTGCATGACATCTTTTGTCCTACCCTCCCGTGGCAGCGGGGTCCTAGTGGAAACTAACGGATATTCAGGCCTCCTTTTAATAGAGAACCGGACCAAAGCATTAACACATAGTGAATACATGAACTCCTCAAACTGCGGTCATCACCGAGAAGTATCCCGATTATTGTCACTTCAGGGTTGTCGGATCATAACACATAATAGGTGACTATAGACTTGCAAGATAGGATCAAGAACACACATATATTCATGAAAACATAATAGGTTCAGATCTAAAATCATGGCACTAAGGCCCTAGTGACAAACATTAAGCATAGCAAAGTCGTAGCAACATCAATCTCAGAACATAGTGGATACTAGGGATCAAACCCTAACAAAACTAACTTGATTACATGGTAAATCTCATCCAACCCATCACCGTCCAGCAAGCCTACGATGGAATTACTCACGCACGGCGGTGAGCATCATGAAATTGGTGATGGAGGATGGTTGATGATGACGACGGCGAGGAATCCCCCTCTCCGGATCCCCGAACGGACTCCGGATCAGCCCTCCCGAGAGAGATTAGGGCTTGGCGGCGGCTCCGTGTCGTAAAACGCGATGAAACTTTCTCCCTGAGTTTTTTCTCCCCGAGACGGAATATATGGAGTTAGAGTTGAGGTCAGTGGAGGTCCAGGGGGCCCACGAGATAGGGGGCGCGCCCTACAGGGGGGGCGCCCCCTATCAAGTGGATAGGTCGTGGGCTCCCTCGTGTATTTCTTTCGCCCAGAAATTCTTATTAATTCCAAAAACTGCCTCAGTGGATTTTCACGACATTCCGAGAACTTTTCTTTTCTACACATAAAAGAACATCATGGCAGTTCTGTTGAAAACAGGGTCATTCCGGGTTAGTTTCATTCAAATCATGCAAATTAGAGTCCAAAACAAGGGCAAAAGTGTTTGTAAAAGTAGATACATTGGAGACGTATCAAAGACTTACCACGAGTGATTGGGCGAGGTCTGTGTGACCTTAGCTCAAGGAGAATATGATGAGGACTGTGTGTCCGGGACTGGGTGTCCTCGAGTTTAAATACTCAGCCGCTCCAACCAGATGTACAACTGAGACAACAGTTGGAACTGGTCTACCAAATCATTGTCTTCACCGAGCTTACTGGTTCTATTTCCTCAACTCTTCAATTTCCTCATCTCTGTAGTTGTGTGCTTGTTCATATCTGTTTGAAGACTTTGACTGAAGACTTTCTCAATTTCCTCAGTTCAATTTCTTCAGTCTGTCCGTCTTCATCTTGTGTTCTCCTGTGTTTATGCTTTCTGTACTCTGTGCTTGTCCTCATTTCATCATGATGACTATACGTGTGTTCTGCTATGTTTAATTTTGAGTACTTATTCCGCTGCAAGTAGTTCTTCATTTAGGAATTTCCTCACCAGCAAATTCCTTAGTGAAGAATTCATAAAAATCGCCTATTCACCCCCCTCTAGTCGATATAACGCACTTTCACCATCCTGTTTAAGCAGGCATCATATATTTGAATGATATCTTGTCCATCCTTTTCTTCATTACATTTCCATTTGTCGACAATGTTTGTACATTAAACTACTCTTCCTATGAATTAGCCATTTGGGTGGGAGTTGGAAAAATCTGGAGTGAAAACAAGGCCTTCAGAGCAGACAGTGCTACCTGTCGAAGCAGATCTCTTGTTGGGTCCCGATAGCTCCTCAGAGATGGATTCAGAGACAGATGACCAGTCCTATTCCCCCACTGAGGTGTATGCTCTAACTTGGCACGATTATACTGCTCAGATCATGCATATGGTGTCTTGCATTGCATAGTTTAGACATCATATACACAATATTCAACACCATGTTCTTAGTTTAGACATCATATCAAATGCCCTCTATTTAGCATATAAATCACATATGTGAATTGAATGATGCGATCCTGATTACTTAGATAACATGTAGGTGAATTATGTCATGCGATCCTGTTTAGTTATTCATCATATCTTTGAATTATGTTATGCTATGCTATCCAGTTTAGATAGACATCATATATGTGAAATTATGTCATGCTATCCGTTTTAGTTAAACAATATACATGTCAACTATTTTATGCCCTCTTTTTTCCACACTATCTATTGCATCTGTCTCTCATACAATGTCTGTAC